>NW_024412463.1:11039523-11116661 GCF_014898765.1 Herpailurus yagouaroundi | reverse complement strand
GTTTCCGGGGTTTGGGGCCCCCCCCCCCCCTTGGCTCCAGGTTCTCCCAATGGTCTCGCCCCCCCCCCCCCCCCCCCCCCCCCCGCCGTGTCCATCCTCAAGCCCTGGCCCTAATCGGATCAAGGAACGTTTCTGCTGCCCTCCCCCAGGCCACAGCATTGACCTCTTGCCAGGAGGGCAGGCTTCGGGTTGGTGGCTGACTGCCCCTGAGGCCGTGGCCCTGTGATGTCCTGGGGGAGGGGGCCTCTCATGGGGCCTCTGGGCAGCTGCCTGTGGCCCCTCTGCCCGTCCCAGGGTCCCCGGCCCTCAGGGTGGGTTGTCAGTGGGGGAGCCAAGACCCCTGGGGCTCTGCCAGTGCACCGTGTGAAGTGACCGAATGCCCCTCCTGGGCCTCCAGGGAAGGGGCCTCCTGGCTTCCCGGAGGCCCCAAGCTGGACTCCTCCGGGATGACCAGCCCTGTGCTGGGGAGCCGGGTGTGGGAGGCTGTTCTTTAGCACAGCCTCCCCCCACCTCCCCCCCCCCAGGGCCTCACTCCGGGGGTCTGATTATAAGGAGTTTGTGCCCTCCCACCCCCCACTGCCTGTCCCAGGCCCAAAACGCTAGCCTAATTATGCATGTAATTAGCTGCTTGCTTGGCACCCTCAAAATTAGCAAGTGGCTAATTGTGCCTGTAATTATGAACTGCACCCGTAATTAACCGTGTGACTTTTTGTTATGCATGTTATTGTGGATGCAAATTTGTGCCTAAGTAAAGGCCGGAGGGAGGTCGGGAGAGTCAGCTCTGCCAGGGGCTGGGGTGCAGGGAGCAGCCCCCTTGGCTCAGGTCTGGCTGGACCACTTGGTAGCAGGCGAGCAGGGTGGCCCCTCGGGCTTTCTGAACTCAGTTTCCTTGAGGAGGGCGGGGCGTCTGCCGGCCCAGCCTGGTCGGGCTGGGGTGCGTGGCCTCTGCCAGAGGCCTGGCTGCGGGGCAGGGGAGGTGTGAGCCACCCCTGGGGCAGTGGCAAGCCGGGAGGCAAGGCGCAGGTCATGTGACTGAGCTGGGCCAATCAGAGCGCTTCTGAGGCCCACCCGGCCTGGCTGGGTTCCCAGCAGACGGAGAGCCTCCACGGCAGGGAGGTGGCCAGGGCCTTGAGACGACCCGTGGGGCATGAGGACTCTCAAGGTGACCCTGGCCGTCCGTGGCATCACGAAGGCAGGAGAACCTGCGGGCTCGACGTAGAACTTCTAGAACCTGGAAACGTTGGCACCTGCGGCCTGTGGGCTTTCGTTTGTATGCTTTCCCTGGCCTCGCAGATGGGAGGATCGTGCCTGGTTTTGTTCACGTGCGTGCTCCCGGAGCCCAGGACCGTGCCTGGGACACAGCAGGGGCCCCAGAAACGTCTGCCGGATGAACAGACCCCACTCTCGACACCAAAGCCCCGTATCCGGCCACCTGCTGTCCGGGGGCACCACTGGCTTCTCGAATGCTCGGAGAAACACAAGCCAGGTTGAGCCGACTATTTAAAACGGGGACTTTATTTACTCGTCTGGAGCAGTGCGCCAGGGCCCCGACTCCGCTCCAGTACAGGGCGGCTCCGCAAAGCCGCTACTCGGTTTGGAACCAAGACTGCCGGGCACTAAAAACACATTGAGAAAACATCGACGCTCTTCCCTTTTTTTTTCCCTTGGCTTTTTTTGTTTTTGTTTTTGCTTTTTTGGTACAAAATGATACAAACAACAATACAAAATAGTTGTGCTGTTGACGGTTACAAAAAAAGTTGGGGCGTCTGCCTAACTCCACGGTGCTCAGAGTTGCAGTGGGGACACGTCATACTCTGGTATCTTTCCCCAAAACAACCACAGTCATGCGGGCTGCTACACATTTTGTCCATTTTCAAAAAGAAACATGCAAAAAACAAAAATCAGAATGGAAAAAGGAGAGAAAAGGAAAAGCAAAACGCGTTCCAATTATACACAGAGGAGGCTCCCCGCTGGGCAGAACCTGTCTTATGTGCGCGCCGGGCCGTGCGAGCGCTTGCGCAGGACGCGCTGGGTGTGGCGCTGTCTACGCGAGACCTTGCGGGTTTTTTGGTGCCTTTTCTAGCACTGACAAAGAGTGAGACTCCCCTCCCCTAACTTTGTACCTTGGAGAGGACAGAGGCGCCCCGTGCATCAGCCGGTGCTCACGCTAGGGAAACTGAGGCATCGCGAGGCCCTGACGTTTGGCTGGCTGTCTGGGAGGCCCAGACAGATGCGGGGGTCCTCGGCCGGGGTGCCCGCTGACCACGGCCGCGTTCTCGCCTCCACCCTACGGTGCAGGTGTGTCCTGTTCCCAGAACGAAATTCCCTACAGAAACGAAACTGTGCCCTGGCACTTTGCCAGTGCCGAGTCTGGGCCTCCGTGGCCCCGATCACGGGCACGTGGGGTCCGCGAGAGAGGCGTCTGACGCTGCTTGCACGCTTAGCTAATGCTAGCTTGACCTCGGAACCTGTTCCGAGGTGGATGTGGGAGGGCTGGCCCCCGAGGACTGCAGGGGCGAGCGAGACGGGCAGCTGTCTAGATATTTGGAAGCAGGGATGGGTGTGAGAAGTCCCCCATCAACATCCGCCCAGCTGGCGGCCACAGCCTCAGCCTGCAGGATTTAGGCAAACTGCAGCAGGGGTCGGGTGGCAGTGAGGGGCAGGGGTGTGGGGCGAGGAGGCAGGGGAGACAGGCACCTGTGCTGGGGTCCACGGGACCGGTGTGCAGGAGGCCGGGTCCTGGGCCAGGCCTGGCACGTCCGTCCCTGAGGAAGCCCAGGGCCCCGGAAACCCGAGAGAGTCGGGATTTCAGAGGAGCATCCACAGCTGCCTCAGTGCCCGGACCATGTTCACACTTAGTTCAACAGGTGGATGAACTTTCCAAAAACAACAAAACACACAAGATTCCAACTTGCCTCCATCAGTCCTGACCCCACCAGCAATCCCTCGAATGGCCACGTCCCCAGACACAGGGACAGTCCTTGCCTGGCCCCGAGGCATCTGCATAGCTCGGCTTTGGACAGGGGTCCTAGTCCCCCTTTACAGACCCCCCCCCCCGAGATTGCCGTCTGCATAGACGGGGCTTCGAGCGTGTGACACAGTGACTGTCTTTGTCCCTCCCTTCCTCCCCAGGCAGGGGGAGGGGGTCAGGGGCAGAACCCACTTCAGCCTCACCACCAGCCGGCCACACACCAGTGCTCACGGCCCCAGCTCAGCTTTGGGAGAACGGCGGAGTTGGCAAGGAGTTTGGCACGCGGAGGAAGCCTGCCGTCCGGTGGGGACAAACCCAGACCCATTGAACACACACACACACACACACACACGCCCCCACGTACACCTCTGAGGCCAAAGCTGTTTGGAAAAGAGGGTGACCACAGGCAGGGGGACAGGCCATGGGCTGAGACTGCATCAAAGACAACCAGACGGACAGCATGGACAGCAAGCTGAGCCCTAGCCCTCCCCATCTCCCTAAGCCCTTGAAGCTTTTCCTCGAGGCTCCAGGGTGGGAAACCGAGGCAAGCCATCTTCCCCTAGGGCACCCCAGTGCCAAGTCCCGCCCACAGCCAGTGCACCCTTCGGCCCCTTTCTTGGGGAGCCTGTGAATAGACCAGGGTTCTCCCGCGAGGCTGTCTTCTCCCACTGGGGACCAAGGAGCCTCTTTTCACCCAGAGAACAAACGCGGTGGGGTCTCCCCAGTGGGCCCCGGGGACACGGCGCCTTTCACGTCCTGCGGAACTGACCCTCGAGTCTGGTGTATACGTCGGACCTGCCTGTGCAAAGGGCTGTTGCAACTCTCGGGAGTCTGAGCAGCTGCTCGGGGCTGAGCTGGGTCCAAAGGAAAGGAGATGGGATGCTGTTTCAGGTGGGTGCCGTCCAGACACATCTGCGGGACCCACGGCACAGCAATGTCAGGGCAGCCTGGCCACCTGGAGCAGGTCTTTGCTGTGCACGTGAGCTCAGGAGCATCGGAGACTCCGATGCAGAAGGGCTGTGGCTTGTGCGGGTTCCCGGCCCTGCCTGCCGTCCGCACGGCCCTCACGGACGTGTCCGGTCCTCGGGGGCTGGGCCTCTGACGGGGTCCTTCGGGAATCCAGTCGCGAGGGGCGGAGGGCTCATGGCAGGGTTTTCGGGGATGCTGGCTGGTTCGGGCCGTGGCTTCTTGGGACGCTGTATTCTTCCGGACCAAAGGCAACGGGGACTTGGGTGGAGTTTGGGGTGACAGTTGTCTCTGGGGAGGGACCCGGGGACAGCCGAGGGAAGAGATGGTGAGCATCAGAGAAGCCCCTGGGAACCCCACCCGCCCCAGCTATTTACAGCGTCTAGAGTGGAGGGCAGCCAAAGACGCGTTGAAAGCCAAGTGCACACAGCGGTGCGTCTGGTGGACAGGCCTGGCCCGCCCCCGGGGAACTTTCTGCGGCTGGGTCTCCAGCCTCAAGGACACCTGAGGGCCCAGGAGACCCCCACCGTGTAGAGCAGCGCTGGAGGGCTCGGAAGGGCCGTTGGGATTTGGACCCCAAACTGGGTTTTCTTTGTAAATTTTGTGAAGCAAATCACCCACTTAAAAAAAAAAAAAAAAAAAAAAAAAAAGGACACTTTCTCCCCGATTCCTTAATTGGTGCCTTCAGAGCTGGGACTGGCTGGGGCTGGGGGGGTTGCTCAGGACTGGGGTTGGGGGGCCGTACGTGGTCTGTCTGCTTGCTTTTAGTCACTCCTGAGTTTGAGGGAATCTGATACATGTACCAAAAGGCACTTTTCTTTTTTTTGTTTTTAAAAACAGTGCTTCTGTTCTAGGAAATTCAAGTTAAGACAGAGTGCCTCGCGCTCTCCTCCAGCGCCAGCCAGCTACTTCGGTGGGCGACGCGCGCCTGTTGGGGGGGCTGGGGCGGGGAGGGACCCCCTAACACACCACTCAAGGACACGTCCGCAGGGAGCCGGGCAGCCCGGCGCCTCCCACAGGCCCCCTCTGCGGCTCAGTCCTCCTCGCCGCCTCCGTACATGTCCGCCAGCTTCTTGAACCTGGGCCCCCAGTCGTTCAGGTAATCGTAGTCTTGGTCCCCGGAGCTGGACGAGTTGAGGGAGCTGACGGAGCCCGCGGTGGAGCCGCTGCCTTCGTAGTCGAAGACCAGCAGGGAGTCGTAGGGGGGAGCTGTGGGGTCATTGTCGGCGGCTCGGAGGCCCTGGGTCACAGAGACACGGGGTGAGGGGTGGGGGACACGGGGGCGCCCGGGAGCGTTGGGGAGCAGGCCAGGAGGCTGAGCTTTGCATAGAGTAGGTTCTCAGTTAAGTGCGGCCTTGTCTAACCGAGGGGCCTCAGAGAACGGAGTGGGGCTGGGGTGTAGGGAAGGGGGAACAGGTGGCACGCTAGATGCTGGAGGCCACACCGATACCATGAGGCGAGAGGGCTGGGTGGGGCCTGCGCCTGGGAGCAGCCCCTCCCCAGGGGGCAGACGGGTCGCGATCCCGTGTCTCTGCCACTTGGAATGTGACCCTGAGGTGGCCACAAGTCAGAAGTCTCAAGTTGCCCCACGGTCACCGTCCCCGTGAACAAAACCGGGGACGCCCCAGGTGTTGCCAGAGCCCCTCCCCGTGCGCCCTGGCCCTCTCTCCTCCCGCCAGCAGCTGCGCTCTCCGCCCGAGGGGTCCTGTGGCCTCCTCCGGGACCGTGGGGGTGGTGGGTGCACACCCCCGCTCCTGAGCCCGTGGGGAAGGGCTCCCGCTGGCCCCGCCCCGGGCCGTCCCCGTGGGGGAGGGGCTCCCGCTGGCCCCGCCCCGGGCCGTCCCCGTGGGGAGGGGCTCCCGCTGGCCCCGGGCGGTCACTGCGGGGTGGCCTGGGTGCCCACAGCGTCCGCTGGCTGCGACACACCTCACTGCCCAGCCCTGCCCTGGGAAGGGCACCCGTATTCACCCCTCCGTAAGGATGGTTTGAAGTTTCCATGTTTACTTTTCTCTAAGAATTATCCGAAATGGGCTTTTAATCCCAGATCAGGGGTTTTGAAATTTCATCACGTCCCAGGGAGTAAGTGCAGCCTGAGGCAGATCAGCTCTGGGGCAGTTGAAGAAATCTGACCTGCGGCTGGGACGTGACGCGTCTCAGGAGCGTCCTGAGACACCTTTGTGTCTCTGCGGAACCACCCCCTGGGCTGCGATCTGTGTAAGTCAGTTATTTTACGGTTAGATTCTGACACGGGCGGGGTACACACGTCGCCGGCCCCCCTTGAGGCGTCAGCGTTAGAGAGCAGACGGGGGGACACGCGGGGCCCCTGCGGTCACAGGGGCGCTGAGGACAGGGTGACTCCTGAGCCCCGGTCTGGATCTGTCCCCTCAGCCCGGCCTGGCCGCCCCACGCGGCGAGGGGCTGCGGCCTGTGCGCGGTGCCGGGGCCTTTTGCTCAGCGGAGCGGCCCTGCTCGGGCAGCCTCGCCCCCGTGCGGAGCACCCACCTCGGTGATGAAGTCCCCGATGTCTCCCGGGTGCGGCACCACGGGCCTGACCGGGTACTGAGGCTCGGCGCCCACGGGCCGCTCGTCCACCCGCCGCACCCCCGGGGCCTTGCTCAGCACGTGCTCCATGGACTCCGGCTGCTGCAGCTGGCTGAGGTCGTAGTCCTGGGGAGGGGCCGGGCGGGGGTACCAGCGGGGGCCGCGGGCAGGGGCGCCCAGCGCGCCTGCCGCCCCGACCCGTCACCCGGTCTGCCCTCCCCGCGAAGCCCGCTCCCCGAATTCATCCCAGTCCTGCCCGTGACCCCAGGCTGCCCTCGCCGGTCTGACGCTCCCCCAGGGCCCCGGGGACCGCACCCCGCCCCTGCCAGGACGCGCCTCCTTTGTTCCCGGGAACAGCGGGCTCCCGTTCACCTGTCTTAAGGGGGCACTGAGCTCTAGTGGGGTGCACAGCTGCCCCAAGTTCCCCACGGCCAGCTCAGACCCAGAGTCCAGCCGGGCAGCTCCCTGGAGTCCACGCTCCCGGGCGCCCCGTGCACGTCCCCGTTGTGCGCGCGGGCCGGGCGGGGACAGGGCTGGGGTCCCGGCTAAGGGGGGAGAGCGGGATGGGGGGCGCCGTGCCAGCCCCCGGGTGCGGGCGAGGGCGGGCAGGGAGGCCACGCCCACCTCTGCTGCCCTGGCAGGTGCGTGGGTCCCTCCGCACCGAGACGAAGGACAAAACGCTTTCCAGCTGCGAGCCTGGAGGGGGCCGCGGCCACGCGCCTCACCTGGTCCTCCTCGCCGCCCCCTTCCTCGTCGTACTTGAGGATGTTGTCACGCACGTCGTCCTCGGGGTCGATGAGCAGCTGCTTGGTGTGGCGCTCCTTCTCCCTCCGCTTCATCCACACCACGAACAGCAGGACCATGGCTGTGGGGGCAGGGGCCGCGCCGTGAGCAGGGGCGCATGCGCGCGTGAGCACGGGTGCGCATGCGTGGCTCAGCCGTACTCACTGAGCAGGATGACGACGCAGATGAGGATGGCCACGATGGCGCTGGTGCCCAGACCGGCCGCCGCCACGGCGCCAACCGTGGTGCAGTCGCCGTTCTCGTCGCACGGGCACACCTTGACCTTGATAACGGACGTGTTGGACAGCGGAGGGTTCCCCGAGTCTGTGACGATGATGGGGACATCGTACATTCCAGCCTCCAGGTAGAGGATACGCAGGCTCAGCTGAGCATAGTCACCTGGCAGAGGGACAGGACAGGCTTCGTTCAGTCTGCAGCCAGCACTCCTTTACCCCAGGACTTCGAGGGGACAGAGAGTCCGACAGCACGAAAATCTAAAATATATTTGGTCCATGCACGCACGCACACACGTGCTGGATCGTTCCGTAGAGTGAAAAGATATTGGCAGTTCAAGAAAAGAGCAATTGCAACATGTAGGATGAAGAAATCACTTCCTTAATATATAAAGAGTTCTGCCAAATCAATTAGAAAAAAACCTCAAAGAAAATTAGGCAAGGGCATTGAACAATTAACGGAAGAAACAGCAAATGGCCAATGAATAGATGAAAAGAGGGCACTGGTAGTTAAGACATGAAAACGGAGACAATGATTTTGGCTAATATTGGGAAAATGCTCTTTAAAACTGACATTCAGGGCTCCCGGGCGGCTCAGTCAGTTAAGCGTTCGACTCTTGATTTCGGCTCAGGTCGTGATCTCATGGTTCATGGGATTGAGCCCTGGATTGGGGTCCTTGCTGACAGCATGGAGCCTGCTTGGGATTCTCTCTCTCTCCTCTCTCTCTCTCTCTGCCCCTCTCCCTATTGACACACTCTCTCTTTCAAAATAAACATAAAGCATTTTCTAAAAACCAAAAAATAATGACATTCAGTGTTGGTGAGGGCTTGGGTAAGCAGGTGTTCTCTTGTACTCCTGGTCAAACTACAAATTGGTGTGACTTTTCCAGATGCATCCTCGGTGCTAGAAAATTTCCGAACCTGGATACCCCTTTATACCACAAATCCACACCTAGGAAACTGCCCTCAGGAAATAGATCGGTCAGGGTCCCGCCAGTCAGTGCCGCGTGCAGGAAGCAGTCACAGACATGAGTGGCTGGGGCTGCAGGATGTTGATGGCCGTGCTCGTTCTAAGAGTGGGACTGCCTTCATGGCCCCCTCAGGGACGGACTGGAGCACGGCCAGCGTCCCCTGCCTCATGGGGGTCCGGTGGGGGGGGGCAGGGCTCCCGTCTCCACCGCTCACTCTTCCGTGGGCCCCCTTGGGGTGCTGCGCCCCAGACGTGTCCACTCTGCTGGTGCCGGAGGCGGGCTCACCGTTCAGGCGGGTGATGGTCCAGTTCTTCCGCACGGCAGCCGGGGCAAAGGGCAGCTCGAAGACATAGGGGCCAATGTTGGGGTCAACGTCGGCATCGGCCGCGGTGATGTTGATGGCGTTCAGGCTGGGCTTCTCACAGATCTGTGCCTCCTTGGGCAGCAGCTCGGGGGCGTTGTCATTGATGTCGATTAGATAGATCTGGAGGGTCCCGGTGCCGCTAGCAGGGGGGATCCCTGTGGGACAGGCACAGGGTGACTGTGCGGGGTTGCTCCTGCTTCTCCACGACCACGGGCACACGATGGTACACGTGGGACCCGCCCCAGCCCCACCGCCCTACCCAGGGATGGATCCCCGGCCACATCCACAGCCCTGAACCTGCACCAACACCTGCTGTACAACACACACAACCACTCAGCTGTGGAGCTGCCAGCGTGTGCGCGCACACACGCAACACGTGTGCACATGCACACACACGTGTGCACACATGCACGTGCACAGTCGCCCACAGTACACACGCGCACGCAACACAACGTGTACACACGCACACGCACACATGTGCACATGCATGCACGCACATGCACACATGCAAACACACCCGTGCACACACGCAACACACGCGCACACGTGTGCACACATGCATGTGCAGTCGCCCACAGCACACATGTGCACGCAACATGTACACATGCACGCGCACACATGTGCACGCATGCACACATGCATGCACGTGCACACATGCAAACACCCGTGCACACGCGCACGCACACACGCAACACGCACGCGCACACACGTATGCACACATGCATGTGCACAGTCGCCCACAGCACACACATGCACGCAATACATGTACACATGCACACACACGTGCGCAATGCATGCACGATGTGCACGCATGCATACACATGCACACATGCAAACACACCCGTGCACACACACGCAACACGCATGCGCGCACACACGTGTGCATGCATGCATGTGCACAGTTGCCCACAGCACACAGCTGCATGCACACGCGTCCATGCACGCAACACAACGTGTACACATGTGCACACACACGCATACACATGCACTCATGGATGCTCACACATGCAAACACACACACACGTACGCGCACACACAAGTTGCCCACAGCACTCACGTGCACGCACATGCCTGCACGCGCACGCGCGCGCGCAGTTGCCCACAGCACTCACACAGTTGTCCACAGCACTCAACACGCACGCACGCGTGCACATGCACACGCACAATGTGCACACACGCACATGCCCACCGTTGCCCACAGCACTCATGCAGGGCTCTCCTGATGCGCGGCTGCAGACGGCGCTCACCAGCCGGGACCCACCCCTTCCGGGCCCCGTGCCGCCGGCACCCGCCTTCTCTTTCCCGAGCCTGGGCTCCTTGGGCCAAGCCCGTCCTCCGTCCTAGGAGGCTGGGTGCAGCCTCCCCTTTTCGGGCTTCCCTCTACTTTCTGCTGCTTTGGCCGCGGGTTCATTTAAAACCACTTTCTAATCCGGCAGCTTGAGCTGCTGGAGGAGGGGCACCACCCCCACCAGCGGGGCTGGCGCACCTCACGGTCAGCTTCCAGGCCCGGGCTTTCGCAGACCCCGAGGGTCAGGGAAGCCAGGAGGGAGGCCAGCAGGTGGTGACGGGGCCCCAGCTTTCACTTGCTGTGGGACGAGCCTTTGTGTGAGGGCTACTCTCGCTCCTGAAGCCTCAGCGGCACCACCGTCCTAGAACCCACCGGGCGTAGGTCTGCCTCAGGACCTTTGCACATGCTGCTGCCTAACTCTGGGACTCCCCTGAGACCCCATCTTACCTTGGCTTGTTCCTTCTGGTCCCACAGGTCTTGGCCCCACGGCTCGGGAGCACAGCTGGAAGCCCTGGCCCCTCCCTCCCATGCCCTGCTTTGTTTTCTTCCAGAACTTGCTCCCTGAAATTATCTGGCTGACTTGTTTCTCATTTGTCTCGTGAGGGCAAGAGACTGCTAAGTTGTCCACTAATATCCACTTCCATGTTTGTCTTTAAAAGACCTGGAGCCCCAGATTTTATCTGGGATCGTCACTGCCCAGCCAGAAGACATATTTCTCAACATCCCTTGCAATGAAACGTGGCTTCGTGGCTAAGTCCTGGCCTTTACGAGCTGGGGGTGGACGTCCTTAGAAGGGCAGCAATGTGTCCCTGCCTTTCTTGGTCTTCCTCCTGTCTGCCGGCACGTGGTCGTGACGGCTGGAGCACGGCAGCCATTGTGGACCATGCTGTAGCTCGCTGAAGACACACAGGTGGCCAGAGTGAGCCTGCTTTCTCAAACCAGACCCCAGACCCACGGCTGCCGGCCTGCCTCCAGTCTTCTTTCGCGTGGGAGAAAAGAAACCTCACTCACGCTGCGATTTCTATCACCGTTACGCGGCTGGACCTGGTTCTAGCTGACACACGGGCCCCTGGAACGTCAGCCTTGTCTGTTCGGTCGGCTGATGAGCGCCTGGCACACAGCAGGAGCTCGTGGCAATGACAGCACTGGCAGTGGCGCTGACCTGGGCTGGGCCCTGTTCCCAGTGCTTCGGGGGGCACCAGCTCATCAATTCTCACAGCCCCAGTGGAGGCGGTAGGGTTATCCCCACTTTGCAGAGGAGGAAACTGGGGCACGGAGCGGTCAGGTCTCTCCCCACCACTAAGTGGTGCCGGACTGATTCCTGGCTCTGGGATCTTTCCTCTCCCCTCCTGTGCAGAGTTGGGTAGACACCCTGGGCTCTGGGCCTTGCCGGCTCCTGGGTGCCCTGGATCCGGGGCGGGGTGGCCACGGGGCCTGGAGTCCCAGCACCCATCTGTCCACACCCCTGGGAGGCCCCAGTGCTCGTGAACCTTCTTCCTGCCCCATCCTGGCTCCACTGCTGCTGCCTTTGCTCAGCCCTCCCTCCGTCACCCCTGCCCAGCCCTCCTGCCTCAGCCCAGTTCACCTTCACCCCTACCCGAGGCCCCTTGGGGTTCCCCAGTCTGGCTCAGGGGCCTCGCCGTCACCCTCTCCGGGCTCCCAGGGCTCACGCGGTTGGCATGTGGCTTCTCACGGGTGTCTGCCCTGCCTCTGGGGCCCCTCGTGGGCCCCTGCTCGGACTGAGGCTGCCGGGGTCCGGGTCAGGGGTGGTCAGAGTCACAAGGGGTGGCAGCCCCAGGGCTGCTTGGAGGAGGCCCTTCCCCGGCCCCCTCTGGTGGTCAGGCAGCCCAGAGCTCTGAACGCATCCACAGAGGGGCCTGCCCGAGGGCACTGAAGGACGATGAGGTCCCCTTGCGCCTCCGCACAAGACACCTGGCGTGGCGGGTGCCCCCCGCTCCCCTCCTCCACCTTCTCCGGGTGCTGGACGGGCCTCACTCGGTCTCCCTGCCATATAGCGCACGGCAGGGGTGAGCACCCGACAGTCGCCCCCTGGAGTGGGACGCACCGTTGTCAGCTGCCAGGAAGGTGGCCTCGTAGACGTTGTTTTTGATGTAGAGGGATTCGCGGTCAAGGACGGCTGCCGTGGTGATCTGACCGTTGGTGGCATTAATGTGCAGCCAGTTTGCTGGGTCCGACAGTTTGGAGTATCTGAGAAGGGAGGAGGTGAGGAGGTGAAGGGGGGAGTGACCCCAAGCCTCCGGCCTGCCCTGGCCACCGGGCCCGCCAGCCTGCACTTGGCAGGACGCGGCCCTCGCGGGGCGCCTGCCTGGACCCCGGGGCTTTCCCTGCCGCCCGGGATGGGGTCCTCCCTCAACAGCGGTTCACGGTCGCCGTGGCGGACGGGTTCCCGATCCTCACAAGGACCCCAGGAGGCAGAGACTCTCATTGTCCCCTCTTTACAGACGGGGAGACTGAGGAACTAAGATGGAGAGGCCAGGGGACCCGCAGCGACCTGGACCAGGACCGACCTGACTCGAGATACTGCTGAACGTGTTGAGAACTTTCCACCTTCTTGGGTGAGCGCCTGTATCACACGGGCCGGGTGATCCCCACCGTCCCCAGCCCGGAGCTCCTGGTGCCCCCTGCCCAGACGCACAAGACGGGTCGGGACCCACCTCACGGCCTGCTGCATGAACCGGTCGGGGTCCACTGCCGAAAACGTGGTCAGTACGGTGCCGGTGGGCACGCCCTCCTCCAGGCGGATCAGCTTGTGGTCCGAGGGGAAGTAGGGCGCCTCATTGATGTCCACGACGGAGATGGTCACCCCTGCCGTAGACTGGAAGGACATCTGGATCCCACTGGCCAGGGGCGCCTGGTTGGACACCATCACGGTCAGCATGAAGGCTCTGTTCAGCTCGTAGTCGACTGCCTGGAACAAGGGAGGCCCCAGGGGTGAGCCGGCACAGGCACCCACGGGGCCGGCTCAGAGGGTGGGGGCCGTGGGCTGGTTGGTCTGCACCCGCCGCCCCAGTCTGTGCCTGTGCCTCCCGCCCGCTCTGTGCCCAGGAGGCCGGTCCCTAGGGAGGCCGGCCCCTCGTCTCTGGCTTCCCGTGGAGTTTGCCAGTGGGGGGAGAAAGAGTTTGGGGAAAAACTCTTTGGGGCAGAGAGGGAGGGAGACACAGAATCCAAAGCCGGCTCCAGGCTCCC
This sequence comes from Herpailurus yagouaroundi, assembly GCF_014898765.1. Taxonomy (NCBI): domain Eukaryota; kingdom Metazoa; phylum Chordata; class Mammalia; order Carnivora; family Felidae; genus Herpailurus; species Herpailurus yagouaroundi. The sequence goes on along the minus strand of NW_024412463.1, from coordinate 11,103,337 downwards.
AGCGGTCAGCACAGAGCCCGACACGGGCTTGAACCCATGAACCATGAGATCATGACCTGAGCCGAAGTCAGACGCTCAACCGACTGAGACACCCAGGTGGCCCCTGGGCTTATTTTCAAAGCCTCTGATGTATATTCCAGGATAAGGTAAATAAACGCGTGTAATAACGTGATTTCGGAAATAGGATTTTCCGGGTACGAGAAAGGAGAGACGAGCACGAAGTCACTGAAGTTAAGTAAAAATCCTCCAGTGTTAAATTCGAATAAAATGGCCATCGGAGTCAGTGAAGTGAATGGAGCCGGGCAGGGTGGGCTCGTGAAGGGTTGTTCCTCGCTCTGCCCCCTGGAACCCCGAGGAGAAACGGCAGGCAGGCAGCAGCGAGCCCCTCCGCCGTCCGGATGCTGGCTTCTAAGTACCCTTCTCACCGGAGAAATGGCCGACCCAGACGGGAGGCAGGCCGGGCCGCGAGATGAACTGGGGGCGTCCGGTTGGGCCACGGTGCAAGGAAGCACTCGGGAAGGGACCCAGGAAGCAGCCAGGGGAAGTTCCCAGCGGCCAGAACCAATCATGACTGCAGCCGACCAAAGCACGGTGAAGACATAAAAATCCACGCATTCTTAACCGTAGTGAGAAGATGAACACATGCGCGCGCGCACACACACACACACACACACATTTTGTTTATTGCTCTGGTGGGATGATTAGTGGTCTCCAAAGACGTCCAGGTCCTGATGTCTGGAATCTGTGACCACATCGCCCTCCACGGCACAGGGACTTTGTGGACATGATGAAGTTAGGGGTCTTGCAGTGGGAGATGGCCCAGGACTCCCCAGGGGGCCTGAAATGCCATCCGAGGGTCTTTACAAGGGGAGACAGAGGGACACAGCATCAGCTGTGTGAGCACTGAGGTTCTGGCTCTGAGGAGGCAGGAAGGGCCACAGTGTAGGGATGTGGTTTCTAAACTGGAAAAAGCAAATGGAATCCCCAGGGGGAGCCCAGCCTTGCCGGCTCCTCGGTTCCGGCCCAGTGGAACTGATTTTGGACATCCGACTACCAGACGTGGGAGAGAATAGCATGTGTGTTGAGCGCCTCCCCCGGGCTGGATGTGATTTGTTACGGCAGCACCAGAAACTCGGAGGGACCGCGGCCAGCCGCCAGGCTGAGAACGGACGAAGAGAAGTAACGCGTACAGGATTGATCTCGCGTGTCCTGTCGGGCCCCGTCCTGGTTTCGTGTTCCTATTTAGTGGCTTAGGGCAACACAATTTGTTATCTTACAGTTCTGGAGGTCGGAAGTCAAAACTCAGTGTCGCCGGGCTGAGGTCAAGGTGTGGGCGGGGCCGCGCCCTCCCGGACACTTGCCTTCTGCAGCCCCCGGAGCCCCCGTGCTCCTGGCCCCTCCTCCCCCTTCCGAGCAGCAACCTGCCCCTTGAGGAGCCGTCTGAGCTCTGCCTCCTCCCCACGGCTCCTCCGACGCTCACCTCCTGCCCCCATCTCGCAAAGAGGCTGAGTCCAGGGGGCTCACCCGGACTTCCCAGGGAAGCGTCCTCTCCCAGAGCCCCTAGCTGACTGCTATGCACTGGCAGGTTCCGGGGACTCGGGCCCGGGCATCTCTGGGGGGCCGCTGCTCTGACCACCGCGACCTGCCTTTCACCTAAGTGCACAGCCCTTGCTGCTGAGGGCAAGCTCTTTAGTACTGACTCATCGCAGCCAGGCAACGACTGATTCTTAAAAGCACCGTTTTGTACGAGTGGAGACACGTATCCGGACAAGGGCCACCAGCAGATGATAAGACCAGCGGAGGCGGACCGACGGAGGACTGCACGTTTGCGGGTACGAAGCATCACGCCGCAGCCCGTGTGCTGGTCATAAGGCGGGGGGCGGGGTGAAGAGTCAGGTCTACAAGGACGGAAGGGGCTGTCAGCGCCCGAGCCCAGTGGGCAGGCTTACGTGGCCAGAGAGGGACGGCCAGGGGCTTCCTGATGGGACTTCTCCGCTCCAGCCACAAAGCTCGTCCCCACGGAGGGACCCTGCAGGTCTAAATCCCAGGGCACGGGAATTGTGGGAGAAGAGGAGCAAGACACATCGTGACGAAGTGACTGGACAAATCCGCCACGCAGGGCCAGATTCCGTCGGCCATCCGCCGCTGTGTCTATGACAGGTGGATGGTGGACGGGACGGTGGAATCCTCTAGAGTATGAGAGGTTCGAGAGATGCTACGACCAAAGGCATGCAGGGACCCCGTTCAGATCCAGGTCTGAAAAACCACCGCAGACAGACACTTTCAGGAAGGTTAAGGGGAACGGAGCACAGATTTGGACCGGAGACTCTGAAGGAAACACGGCCCGGGTCTGGTACGTGGTTACGTAAGCGGAACGCGTGTCTGAGGGCGATGCATCCTGACATACTTAGGGGTGGAGAATCACGAGGCCGGGGAGTGAAAAACGCATTTCAGCCACAAGTGTGGATGGCGGGAATACGGAACAGGCTCACAGCCGTCCGACTCCTGCCAGTTTCCATGGAAAGCAGTCGAACGCGCTTCTGCTTGGAGAGGAATGTATCTGCCGTGTCAGTTTTCACTGCGGACCCCCTACTTGCTGGTGGCGGGGCCGCCCCGCCGGTCTGACCTGAGCCCCCTCCCCCGCACCCAGGTCCATCCCCAGCAGCTCGTTTGTGAGCATTAGAAACCTTACACGCACTGCATCAGAGCCACGCCTTCTCAGCCACTGCGACAGAGGGTTTATGAAGTAGGACACGAAGGAATTTAAGAGCAGTGAGTAATATTACAGGGTGGGCGTGGGGCTTCACGAGACCCCGGGGCCGGCCCCACGGCAGAGACCGGGGCTCTGGCCTGATGTCCCCATCGCCCTCTCCAGGCGTGGTCCCCGTGGGCCTCCGGGAGCCCCGCCCCACCCCCACCACGAGACGCCACGTCCTTCCGTGGCACAGGCCGTGTCACGACTGCCGTCTTCCCCTGCCCCTCACAGCCCTTTGAGGAGGGGCTTCACCTTGTGTCTCAGCACAGAGCCAGCGTGGGTCGGCCTGGGGCAGTGGGGGATGGTCTGACGCCTCCCTGGTCGCCCACCGCTGCCCATCACCTGGCACGCGATGCTGGGTGCTGCAAGGCGCGTGTTTGCCGGAGGGCCTTGATGTCACCCGGGCAGGACCCTCACCGGCCCCAGCGGGCGGCCAGTGTGGTGAGGCACGCTGGCCCGAACCATACCGGGGGACTTCAGGCCAGAGGCCACGAGCCCCTGTCCCTCCCAGGTGTGGGCTTGGTTCCTCTGTCTTGATGTCCGATCGCCTCCAGGCCCACAGCACACACCTGCACCCACGCTGTGTCCAGGGCCCCCCGGGGCCAAACGGCGGCTGGTGTCCTAGCGCCTCCCCCAGGGCCCCCTGAGAGCCGTCTGGGGACGGGGCGACGCCACTGAAGTGTGATGGTTTTGTCCGCGAACGAGCCACCACAGGAAGTAATCTTTCTCCCCGTTTATTGGTTCATGTCCCCGGGGGACACGGAATAACACTGCGTGTAATGCATTAAGATAGTGTCACCGGTCTGAGTGAGAACGCCTTCCAGAAACACTGTTACGGCCAGTAACCGTCTGTAGGAGGGCGAAATAAAACACACTTGTAATGGGGAAATCGATAGGTAATCTGCCCCTCCAGCTTCCATCAGGGCGGCTGTGTGTGCTCCCTGGTCTCACCGTGGCTGCCTCCCCGGACGTGGCCAAGACCCTTCGCGGAGAGGCGAGGGGCTGGGGGCACCCTGCTGAGGGGGGATTCGCTTCTGGGCGGGAGCTGTCACCTGCAGGGCTGCGGGGCTGGTAGAGGGAGGGGCTTGTGGGGGCCGCACGCCCTGTTCCCCCCGACCCCTGGTCCCCTGCCCCCCTGCGACCCCGCTTCGGCCTCTGGGAGCCTTACTGCTGCCGAGGGGGGGGGACAGAAGAGGCCAATTCTTGGCTTTTCTGCTTCAAAAGCTGAGGTCCAGGTGAGGCAGGAGAAAGGGCCTGTGATTGGTCTGCGCCTGTGGTTTTCTCCTTGGAAGAGATTGTGGTTTCATGGTTGGAGGAGGCACAGGAGGGGGACGTGTGGGGAGAGGCCGGGGGCTCTCGAGGAGGCTGGGGATGGTGACAGATGCCCACCGGGGCTGGGGGCCTGGGAGCAGAGCGGCTGTGCCCCAGCTTGGCTAGAGCCTGAGAGACAGCAGGCCCAGTGGGGCTGGGGAGGAGGGGGCCGGGGGCGTGGGGGGCAGGGCAAGACCTGCCCGAGGGGACTGTGTATTTCCTCAGACTTCAGGGCCGAGGGACAACGCGGCCAGCCTGGGCCAGGGGGCTGAGGGCCAGGCTGGCCACACACATCTCTGCAGTGGCCCAGGGGTGCTCTCCTCCCCTACCCGGCACCTGGTCAGCCCCGAAGGCAGAGGAGGTCCCAGGACTCTGGGGGGCACAGGGGCTGGAGACAGCAGGTGGGTGGTGCGACAGAAGGCAGGCACACCTGCGGCAAGAACGTCTCCGTGGCTCCTTCTCACACCCCCCCTGCAGACTGTCAACTCCGCAGGCCGGGCAGTGATGTGTACCCAACACAGGGCCCGATGCCTCCAAGGGACCTGGGGACCCTGGTGGGATTGAGGTGACCTTCCTTGAACACTGGGGGACGGGTGGGGAGGCAGCCAGTCCGTGTCATGACAGCAGCTGTTCCTGTCAGGTGAGCTCACTGCCTTCCAGGCGCTGTTCCAGGCACCGCCCTGCCCTTCTCTGTCCAGGATCTACTGCGGGGTCAGCGACAGCCCTGCGCGTCCGGGGCACAGCGAGGGCGACTGGCCCGTGCCCGCGGTAAGGGAGCCAAGAGCCAGCCGCCTCCCCTGACTGCCCCCCACCGCCCGCGCCCCCTCCTGGCCACCCTCCTCTGCAAGACAACGTCTGAAAGGATGCGTCTTTACCAAAGAACGCAAAATTAACCCGAATGTGCTTTCCGACACCCATCTTGCCTTAAAAGACTTTGAACCGGGAGTCTGGAGGAAAGCCCCGCGTGGCTAGCAGCGCAAAGAAGGAAAAACGGAGAAGCGTGGTGCGGGTGACGGATGCCATTTGCACACGCGGTCCGGGCTCCGTGGGGACGGTGCGGCCGCCTGTGCGCCCGGCGTTAAGGGCCGTGAAACTCAGTCTTAGGTGCACATGTGGTAGGACTCACTTGTGACTTCTGACGAGCACGCAGTCCTCTCTCCCGCACCGCGCTGGGGACGCAGGAGTCCCCCCAAGCCCCTCACTCTGCCCCCCGGTCGTCACACCCCCATCCCTAACACCGTTCTTGACATTTGTCTATAAATCGCGACACCAAATCCTGGATCAACACAGCACGGGGAAGGGAAGGCACAGGCCTCAGCTGTTCAGAAAGGTACATGACAAATCTTCAGACGTTAGACAAACAAGTCCCGCCATGCCTTCGTGGCTGAGCTGGATTTATCTCCGGGATCCAGGGATGGGGTTCACCCATTCCTGGACTGAGGCAGTGATGTGGCCTTCAGGGAGGGGACAGGAGAGTGGTCTCTGGGGGGTGGGGGGGGTGGCAGGTCAGGCTGCCCAGTCCCTGGAGGTCACACGACCAGGTCCTTGGGAGCCTGCCTCCGGTCCAGCAGGTGGGTCCCAGGGTCGCGGCCCCGGGGGCGGAGCTTGCCACGGCTGGCAGGAAGCGAGGAGGGCACCCACCTTGACCACGGTGACCATGCCCTCGTTGGTGACGGGGTCCGTGCGGATGCTGAAGTGCCCCGAGGGGTCCCCGCTGATGATGCGGTAGAAGGCGTTCCAGTTTGGCGAGTGGGGCTGGTCTCGGTCCATCACGGTCAGGTTTGCAACCACCACCTCCACCTGGTTTTCGGGTACCTCCCCTGCGTACTGCAGAACACAAGGAGACAGTGTTCTCACCCTGTGAGATCAGCCTCTCACCCTCTCGATCAGCCCCGGGGATGCACCCCCTGTCGCCCGCAAGTGGGCCCATTTGGCGCGCACGGTGGCTGCTGAGAGCCCTCTGGGCACCCCCCCCCCCCCCGCCCCCGCCCCCGGCTGGCCCGGGACTCAGAGCCGTACCCACCACCTTCAGACCAAAGCTCACGGGCACCTGCGCACACGTGCGCACCAGCCTTCCTCCTGAACCCCCTTCGGACCTTCCCCGTGTGCCCGGAGGCTCGTGTGACAGCTGGGCACACGAGACACCACAGCACGTGCTCGCAGCGTGCAGGGCTTCCCGGGAGAATCCTGCCCGGGCTCCCCGCCCCCCACCCCCTGTCCCGGCACCGTGCCGGGCGCTGCCCATGCCGTCTCCTCAGGGTAACCCTGTTCTCACCCCCATTTTACAGATGAAGCAAGAGAGGCTGAGAGACCCTGGGGCACCACAAAGTGGGGTGCAGAGTGCCAGTCCTGAGGACCAGCCCCCTGTCACCGTGGGCCGGGTCACCGGCCGGGGAGGAAGGAATCCAGAGACAGTCTTGGGAGTGGCCCCAGGCAGCCTGGCTCCCAGCCCTCGTCCTCCCGGGCCCCCTCCGTGCCTGCCTAGTTTCAGAAGCGGTGCCCGAGCCTCACAGGACTCCCCGTCACCACCACCTCCTGGCCACGCTGCCCTGTGCCCACCCGGGGGCCGCGGCCCCAAAACGCCCTTTTGCCCCCCAGGACAGGCATGGCGTCGCTTTACACGGAGGACGGTCTTCCTGCACACCCAGGGAGCGGCGGGCTTTGGCCTCTGCTCCAGAACGAACTCACCACCCCGAGTGCGTTTCGAAACGCCCGGCGGGGGGTGTCAGGCAGCCGGTCACGCGTCCTCCACCACCTGAGTGCGTTCACGGCTCGGACTCTGCAGCTACCATCTGGGTTCTTTGACACTCTGCGTCCGGGGCTGACGGCAGCCCAAGGGCCAGGCCCCTACACACGGCGCCCCCGTGCGGGGCTGGCTGGCTGGCTCTGAGGGGACCGCCTCCCCCCGGGCGACGGACGCCAGCTGGCGGGTGTGGCATCCGGCCTCCTGTTCTCTCCCTCGGGAGCTTGGGTCATCCTGGGAGAGACTGGGCCCCTCCAGCCCGGCTCTGGGCCTGGATTGCCGCACTGGTTTCTGCCCCGGGCACTCGAAGATTCGGGCCTCAGCCGGTCGTTGGCGAGGGGGTTCTGGGTGCAAAGAACAGAAAACTGGGCCACAGTGCCTTGAACACAGGGGTTGACTTCCCAGAACCGGGAGCCTGAAGGCCGAGGGTGGCCATCGGTGGTTCTGCGGGTCAGTGACGTCGGGGCTGGTGGCTCTGCTCTCTCTGGAGGTCAGAACCCTGCAGCTCGGCCAGGGTGTGCTTGGTGTGCGGCTCCGGGGACCTGGGGCCTCAGGCCCAGCGAAGGAGGAACTGGAGCCCCGGCAAGGTCGGCTGCCTCCGGGGCTGCAAAGGGCTCTGTTCAACCCAAGGCAAGAGCACAGACCTTCACCTGCACTTCACGGGCTCAGGAGAGGCTCCTGTGTCAGCCTTGTGGACTTTGGGCATCGACGTCCTACGGGGAACACCACAACCCAGCCGCTCAGGCGCGCACAAAGGGCCCTCGTCACCTGGTCCTCGCAAGGCTTCAAACCCTGATAGCATCACCTTGTCAGCAAGAACAATTGGATCTCTCCCACCAGGCCCTCAGACGCCGTCCCACGCAGCAGCACGAGATCCTATCGTGGGATTTGGGGGTGCTGGCGCCCGTGACCATTCCGAGCTAATGGCCTGCGGCCGCTCCCGTTCCTCCAGCAGGTCCCGGTCGCCGCTGCCCTCCCGAGCCTGCCTCCACCAGCGGGAGCTGCGGCCCCGGAGGCCGGCCTCCGGGAGGTGCGCTGGTGGGCGTTCTTCCCTCCATCCCCAGGGCCCCAGGGACTCAGCCCGGAGCAAGGGGGCCGGCCCCTACCCTCGTGGGACTGTGGGGTGCCACAGTGCACAGCATCAAGGTCCTGGCAAGGGACAGCAGGGCTAGTCAGCCCAGTGGCCAGAGACCCAACGTGGAGGGGGGAGGCGGAGCCCTGCCTGACTGGGGTCCCAGGCACTTGTTGTCGGGGAGGGAGCGGCCCTGCCATCGCTGTGGGTGGGGCGGGGTCCTGGGGTGGAGAGGCCTCAGGTAGAGGACCATGGGGGCAGGGCATTCAGAGGGCACTTTGCCGAGGCTTGGCCACGAGGCCTGGAGAGTGCAAGGGAGGGTTAGGGGGCTGGGGGCCAGGAGGCGGGTCGTCCTGGGGGGGGGCACAGGGCTGCTTCGGGCAGTGTGTGCGTGCGTGTATGCATGCGGGGTGCCCTGGTCCCTGGAGCTCTCAGGAGGAGCACAGGTGTGGGGTGACGTCCCCCAGTGGTCCTCAGGGAGGTGGGAGCCAGGCAGAGGAAGGAGTGGAAGGCCTGGAGCCGGCACAGTGGCCCCCCTGCATTCGTGGGGGGGCGGTGGGGGGAGGGAGACTCAAGGCCCCCTGCTGGGGCCAGTCTGCTAACCGCACTGAGCCAGCAGGCCTAGGTCCCACCGCCTGGTGTCGCTTGAGCCTCCGGAGACACACCTCCCACTGGTGGACGCTCTCGCCCGGCCTCCCTGCTGCACCCAGGGCCACGCCCTCTGCCGGATGTCACCGTGTCCCCAGTGCAGGAAGCACTCTTGGAGGCTGTGACCACCCGGGGGCTGCCGACCTGGGCTGAATGAGAACCGAGTTTGTCATCCACAAAACGGGCACGCCGCCTCCCGCGAGGCTCGGGGATGGAGAACGGGCACGAAGGGCCTGGCACACTGCCCGGCCCGGCTCCGGGCCCTGAGCACAGCTCCCTGGCCGCAGAGGGAGGGCCCAGCTCCCCGGGAGCGGCAAAGAGCACCTACCACACCGGGCGAAGCCACTGCCCGAGGGAGCCCGTCCAGGTGGGCGCAGGCCTGGCTTGGCCTCAAGCAGCCGTGGAAGCTTAAGGGGGTCCCTCGGCCCCTCTGAGCGGGTTTCCTCTACTGAAGACCGGGGCCAGGGACGCCCGCTGCCCACCTCCCAGGCGGCAGAGGGGGAGCCGGCGAGCAACGTGTGCCCTCCCCGGAACGTCTAGGAATTCAGAGGTAGGGATGACCCAGAGCATCTGTGGTCCTGGGGCCTCGGCGCCCGGACTCTCGTGAGGGGCTTGGTGGGAATGGAGGCCTGGCAAACGACAGGGCCAAGTTCAGGCCATAGCCCGTCTTGTTAATAAAGTTTGATCGGCACACAGCCACGTCCCTTCATTTACAAGTTGCCTGTGGCGGAGTCCACTGATTGTGACCTGGAGCTCCCAGACTTGGAAGTGATGGCTTTACGCCCTTTACAGAAAAGATCGCGGACCCCTCTCGAGGCCGCGATGCTCCCCACCTCGGTGATTCAGAAATGGGCACGTGGCCTCCACCAGCCAACCGGGGCTCACCGAGTTCTGGTGCCGTCTCTGGCCTGGGTGTCGCGCCCACACCTGCCTGAAAGCGTCGGGTGCGGTGGGGCCGCCATCGGCAGCCTGAGGATGCCAAGCCCAGAGGAGGCGTGTCCCGAGGGAGCCTCCCGGTGGCTCGTGGGGCCTGGGTCCAGCCGTGCCCGAAGTCAGTGCTTGGTTTTTGGCCTCTGAGACCCGAGGAGTTTTCTTTTCGGTTAAGTCGCCAGAGTCAGTCACTTTTTGGTTAAGACTGTTAGGCTGCCTGGCTGTCTGGCGCCTTCCGAATCCTTTTTTGTTTCCTACACACTTGCTTTCGCAGCTTCCTCTACGGCCACGAGCTGGTCAGGTGGCCTAGGACCTGCCGGTCGCATGCGCCTGCCTGGCTGATTCCGAAGCGAGACGGAGAGGCCCCGTGCGCTGGCCCCTACGGGGATGGCACCCAGTTCAGCGTGGGCACCAGGAGGGGCTGCTCCGGCTGGAGCCTCCGAGTCCGACACGGCGGGCCCTCGGGTCTTGTGACCGCTCACAGCCTCTAGCAGCTTCCCTCTCTGTTTAGGTGACTGGGGTGGGTCCGGGCAGTGTCACCTAAGAGCCGGGCTTTGGGTGTGCCCCCGCGGGTCACCACAGCTGGCCCGATGGGCACCTCTGTCTGCTCTGCTCTGCCTCTGTCTCCGGGGTGCGGGGTCCGTCCCAGAGCTTCACGGCACAGGCGAGACCTGTGTGTCCCGGAGCCCGGTTCCTCCCAGACTCTGGGTGAAGTTTATTCCAAGAGTCTATTTTAATTCATGCGAGTTTAATAAAGGTTCACAAAGAAGGGCCTTAAGCTGATAAATCTGGCTTAGGATTTTCTTATTAACCTTCCCCTAGCCATAATGAGTTTTTAATTTAATTTTTTCAGGTTTTCGGGCACAGGGAAAGCCTCTCCCATGCCTCACGGGATGCGAAGGCAGATATTTGGGAAAGAAGGAATTTTAAGATCACTGGAACACAGTGTCTCGCCTAGATGGTAATCCAGAATTCAAATGTAGCCCCATCCCCGGGGGCGGGGAGGATTTCATCTAGCACAAACACAGCTCCGAGGCAGAAATCCGCAGGGCTCCCAGGGGAAGGTCACATTAGCATAGAGGAGGATTTGGGTGGGGACAGTGAAGCCCAGCAGGATTCAGAGAGGACGGAGAATGCCAGCCTGTCCACACCCCACAGCATAACCCGTGAGGCTGTGTTTTTGTTTCTGTTCCGATCACTTGGAACCACGGCTGGTCCTAAAAGTCCTAAAAGACGCGTGCGTGGGCCGGAGGACTTGACCCTCCCCCAGCCGCCTCTTGGGATGCAGGACACCCCCTCCTCTCCAGTCCGCACCCCCTGCATTGGTGGGGCATCTAACCGGGAAGGAGGGGTGCCCTCCCTGACCTGGAACTCAGGGACGTGCCACAGTCATTAGCAGAGCCTGGAGAGCCGGCCCCGGGAGTCCCCGTCTGGCCAGGACGGGGCTGTGGGTGCTGGGTGGGCACCTGGGGAGGGTTCTCCGTGGACCCCCCCCCCCCCCCGGCACACACCAGCACTGCCCCTCCATTTGTCCTTGGCTTCTGCTGGCATATGTAACTACGGATGCGCCTCTGGACATTCCAGTGGTTTTATTGTTTAGAATTTACTTTTGTATCCAGTAAAATCATGATGGTTTCTGCTGGGTTCTGAGTTCAGATCAGAATCAGATTGGAGGACCAGTGGCCCTGATCCAGAAGCAACCTGAAGGCTGTCTTTATTCACCCTGCACATCACAGGGGAGGGACTGAGGTCTGGGGGCCAGGAGGCCCCCCTGAGCCTCTGTCCCCACCCCGAGGAGCCGTCCCCAGAGAAGGCAGATAGCGCACGGGGGTGCGCCCCACCTCACAGGGGAGGAAACGGGCACGGGGCCTCCCGGACCTGCTGAGGTTAGCGACTGGTCTGTGTGGGAGACCGGTTAGCAGCCGGGACTCTGGCTCCAGCCTCTGACCCCCACGTCTGCCTGCAGTCCGGCTGGGTGGGGACCCAGGGGGGTCGAAGAACGTGTCCTCTTTGGGAAGCGGACACCGGCATGGCAGGAAGGGCTTGTGGTGGGATGTGATGTCGGGTGGGGACGGGCGCTCCTGCCTGCCGTCTCTCGGTGCTCGGAGGAGATCCGAGTAACTAGGGCAGAACTTTGCACCCAGTGTCTGTGCGCGGTTAAGGGTGTTGAGTCCGTGCCCGTTTTGAGATGCCAAATTCTGATTCTCAGGAACTCATGCTGACTTGAAATCTCTCCCTTCTCCTGGGTTTGTGGACGTAAGTCGAAAAGCTGAGGAGACCTGGGATTCACAGGACCTGGGGGGCCAGAGTGGGCCCACTTTCAGGCGGTGTGGGCCCAGCCAGCCCTGGGGAGGGCGGAGTTCGCTCGGGGCCAAGTGCTGCGTCCACACTCGCTGTCCTCCTGTCCCATCTCCAGAGAACGGGGCGGCGGGGGTGGGGGGGGGCACCGCCATGATCACATGCCCTTTTGTTTTTGACACTGACTTGAATTTAACTAAATTACTTAATTTAACCACATTAATTGTTTTCACATGTAATCTCATCCATGCTTCTCTGGGGACGGGAAGCAGGCCATGCGGTCACCACGTACAGCGGGGGCGCCGTGGGGTGGGGGGCTCAGTCGGTTGAGCATCCGACTCCTGACTTTGGCTCAGGTCATGATATCCCAGGGTCATGGGATCGAGCCCCGAGTCAGGCTCTGTGCCAAGAGTGTGGAGTCTGCTCAGGATTCTCTGTCTCTCCCACTCTCTGCCCCTCTCCTGCTCTGTCTCTCAAATAAAGAGAAAAGAGGAAACGCATCTTATCAGCTGCCAGGTTTTGAACTGCCATAATAGTGCATCTTAATGGCTTCTATCCACCCCCCCTCCCCCGCCAACAGATGAGGAAACTGGGCTGACAGGGAGAGTTCTAGTGACTTCGCTGTGAGTCCCTCGCCTGCAGAGTGAGCGCTGGGGCAGGACTCCAGCGTGTGAAGGCGGGGGCCTGCTCGTGCTGCCGTGACGGGCTGGCGGCCGCCCGTGGCACGTTCAGAGTGCAGCACGGTTCCAGGCGTAAACCTTCACGGACACCAGTGGATGCTCCTAACATCCCCTTGGGACCGATGACACTTTTGTGTAAAGTGGGGACATTGAGAGAGGTCCGGCGGTCAGCCCAGGTTACAGGGCTAGGAGGGACCAGGCGGGGGGCTCGTGAGGGGCCTCCTGACTCCAGGCGAGTCAGGGGGAGGGTGGCTGAGCTGGTGGCAGGGGCCTGGGACCCCGGCTATCCAGGCTCCACTCCGGGACCTGAGGACGAAGCCAGCAGGAGGTCCTCGGGGCTGAGTGCGTCCTGGGGGCCACCAGCCCCCCACCCAGCTGACCCCCACACTCACCCTCGAGGGGTGCTGAGTGTCCAATGGCCGTACAACCCGCCAGCCCTGCGGGGGGGGCACCAGGCGGCAGCACATGCACAGGGAAAATGACTTTTAATTAACATTTAAGGGTAGGAACTGGATCATGCAAATCCCCCCACCCCCCCCATCTCCTCAGCTTGTGCTGATTGTTCTTGATTAAGCTCGATAAAAATAGCCTGGCTGTGCGGGGATGCGGCCGGCCCTCGGCCCCGCCCACCACCCCTGTGCCAAGCAGTGTCCTGGGCCCCGTCTGTCACCCGTCTCCAGGGACACACCATGGGCCACCCTGACCCCCGAATCTAACCCACGATTGCCATGTGACCCAGTTACCAGGACGTTAGCACATGGGTGGGGGGGGGGGGGCGCGCACTCCTGCCTGGAAACTGGTCTCCCCCCCACCCCCCGCCGCAGCGGCCTTTGGGTCTGACCATAGCGAGGCCGCCCCCTGAGCGCTGTCCTGGCGGACGTCAGGACCCGAGGTACCGCTGAAGCACTCCGCCTTGACTCTCGGACCCTGCGCCCACTCCAGGCCTGGGGCCTGCCCGAGGCCGGCCGGGGCACAGGAGGGGCAGGCGGGACGTCCCAGGGAGCCAGGCTGTGCCCACCTGCCCTTTGCCTGGACGGGGGTCACGTCTGGGGTCAGATGCACCTTCTCTCCAGGGTCTCCGTGCGCTTCCGTGGCGCCCGCTTCTCAGAGGTGTGTGCGGATCAAGGGGTGCCCTCGTCCTGGTGCGTCCCCCCTCCTGGTGCCCCACACAGCGCTCCCTCCCCTCGCTCCCTCCCCGGCCCTCCCAGGACTGGCACTTGGGGGAGCCCGCGGGGGTTTCAGTGCGGCTGCGTGTGGAGGGGAAGACGGGGTTCCGGCTGGCAGAGCTGGGCTGGGGCTGGGCCGGGGGGGGGGGGGCAGAGGTGGTCCCCCCGCAGGCCTGCCCGCAGGAGCGGGTGTGGGGCAGCCGGGGGCCCTCGCTGTGGCCGCTGAACGCGCTCCGCCTCAGGAGGGGACAGGACAGCCACGTGGCAGAGGCGGGGCCCGAGGCAGCAGGCGCTCTGGGTTTGACTGTCTCGCTGTGTGACCTCGGGCAGCCCGGAACTAGCCCTCTGGGCCTCAGTCGTCTCTGGTGGAAAAAGGGGCAGTGGCCATGTATGTGATGACCACCGTGGCCAGGTCAGGGAAAACCTCTCAGGAAACACAGAAGCTTCTAGGCGTGACCACCAAGGTCACGTCAGGGGGAAAGTCCTCTCAGGAAACACAGAAGCTTCTAGGCATGACCACCGTGGCCACGTCAGGGGTGGGGGGGAGTCCTCTTAGGAAACACACAGAAGCTTCTAGGCGTGACAGCCATGATGCTACGGCTCCGTCCCCGGTCCGGGCGGCCATCTGCAGACAGCAGTGGCACGGGGACACGGAGGACACGCGATGGTGGCCAGTGCACGTGGCTGTTCTGTGTCTCCTTCCCGCTCCGACGACTCTGTGTGAGCCTGACGTTATTCCCAAACGAGCACTGAAAACATCCCAAGGCCACTCAGAATCTACGGACACGGGAGGGTCTCCGAGACACATCGTGAGTGAAAGAACACAAGTCGGAGGACACCAGGTACGGAGCGGGGCGCAAGGTGGAGGCGGCGTGGGGCGGAAGGGGACGCCTTCGTCACGGTGGCTCCCTTGGTAGCTTTTCGGTTACGCTACCGTGTGTGCGAACTACCTGATTGGGAGCTCAGCCTGGTCTCCACTCTGCCTAGAACTCGTTTGTGGGCCGTGTGCGTAGAGCCGCACACGCACTCATGGCGGCTCGCTTGGCTCACGCTCCGTATCTGGACTTGGGATCAGAACGGGCCCCTCTGTTCCTGACGCCAAGAGGGTTAACTGCCTCGCTTCCTGGAGCCGGACCGGGCTGGCCGCCTGGACTGCATCACGGAGGGAAGAAGAATGTGCAGCCGCCCAGGTTCCTGGGATAGTGATGCCGTAAGAGAAGCAGAGAAGACCCAGCTGGCTGGGGACGGCACCGAGACAAACTTCGTGACCAACCAGGGACCACACACGGGCGGTGTATCCGTCGCCCTGGCGGGAAGAGCTAGCTGGAAGCCTCCCCCGAGGGGAGGATGCTCTGCCCAGGACCCTCAATCGGGACCCCACCCGGGCCGTTCACCGTGGGGCCTCCCCAGCCGGCAGGCTGGATGGGGTGAGCACCCGATGTGATGCGTGAACCCTTCTCTCTCCCTCTCTGTACTCTCTCCCCCTTTATGTTTACTCTGTTTACTTCCATACATTCCCTTTCCCTTATAATCGATACAGTTTTCCTCCATGAAACAGAAAGTTTAGCTGTGGTGAACTACTGTCATTCAGAACAATCTTTAAAACAGAGAAAATGATTAAACGAAGGAGGGCATCCACGGACGGGGTGCTCACAGATGGTCCAAAGATCTGAGCTGGCCACGGGGGACCCCCAGGAACGCGGGAGATTGTCCGACCGTGCGGGTGCAACCACAGACGTGGGCTCCACGGGCGTTCTGTTGGATGAGAGAAGCCTGGCTCCACAGAACTGCGCGACCCGCGTGACTCCATCCACGTGATGTCGTAGGACAAGCAAAGGTCACCTTGGCGATGGACGCAGGGGTGGGGGCTGCCTCTGGGGACGGGCACGGGCCTGTGCTCCTGGCCGGTGGGAACGTTTCCCGGAAGGTCCGTGCGTTATGCCGCATTCCCGTCATACCTCAATAGCATCGGCAAGATCTCCATCCGACTCGAAGCCAGAGACCAAGAGGTCTCTCTGGGAGCGCTTGTCTGGAGCCGATGGGCTGTGTCTACTTTGGCTCCTGGTGTATTAGGCGGCGGCTGACCATCTTGGGCGTAAAAGAATCAGGCTGTTTGGGGGCAGGAGGGTGGGCGCAGGCTCTGGTCTGCCCCATGCCGGAGCCCTCTGCCTTTCCGCTTGTCGCTGCAGCCACCGGTCTGTGCCATCGCCTGCCCTCCCCGGGTGGCCACACCTTCTCCAGGGCACCTGGGTGCAAGTGCGGACCAGGATCTCGAGGCAGGTGGGGGCTCTGAGCACCCTGTCCGGTCTCTGGGAGCTTTTGCCAAACCCCGTGGTGGCTGGAGGTGACCAGGAGGGCTGGGCTGAGTCCTTGACTCCCCGGGTCGCTATGGTGGCCCATGCCTGGAAGCACATCCTTCACTACCAACAGGGACAGCTGGCTTGGTTTCCTTCTGCCCTGTTCCCATGGCGACAGTGGAGGTCCCGAGGCTGTTTCCTGGTGGTCCTGGCGGTCACGAGGGCTGGTGCCACCGCCCCAGCAGACAACAAGGGTTCGCAGTTGGCACCAGGACACGAGCGTATCCCCGGGAACAGTGTCCTCTTGCCTGGGCACCCGCCCGGGACCACCTGAGACCCCCTGAGGCGGCAGGTGGGTTCTGAGTGTCCAAGGTGTCCACCCACTCGGCGCAACCGCCAGGGTCGATGTCAGATGCCTGGCGTGGTGCTGGCTCCACTCCTCACTACAAGGTCACCTCTGGGAGGCGTCCTGCTCCCGAGGGTGCTGTGGTCACAGGCGCTAGCGCGGGCCTGGCATGTCCAGAAGACAGGTCTGCCTGGCCAGGTGTGCGCCAGGCCCTACTGGGGCCTGCACCCTGGGCATTATTCTCCTTCCAGGGTCGCTCGGGGCCGCTTCACCCATGTCCAGACTCCCCGGGACATTGGCCCAGGGCCTTTCCTGCCATTGCCCACTGGCCCAGGAGAGCAGGTGGCCGCGGAAGCCAGCCCGCTCCTCGCCAGGTGGGCTGTGTGGATCAGCAGCTCCGCCCGCGTGCAAGCTACCGTCCGCCCGCTAGATGGCGCTGCGCCCCCACAGGCAAGGCCACCCCGCCGGGTTCCGGGATGTGGGAAGTTGGGGAGGGGGGTGGAGGTACAGGGGTGTGGGGTCTGGGGACTCTGTGATTCGGGGACAGGAGCGCTCGGGGCGTGGGGCGTGGGGAAGCAGGAGGAGAGGATGCTTGGACCCCAGGGAGGCTCTCGTCTCCCAGACTCTGGCCTGTGAGATGTCTTCCTGGCGCTGACCGGCCTTCTCGGGGAGGAGGGGTCTCCTCTCTGTTTCCCCACCGCCTTCCCCTCCCCCTCCCCCCTCCCCCCTCGCTGCACAGCAGGTGCAGCTTCTGGGCTCCAATCCCAGCTGCTCCCACTTATGGGCTAGCAGTGAGGGTCTGGGCAAGTGACTTCGTGTCTCTGAGCCTCTGTCACTGAGGGACTGTCAGGCGAGGGCCCTGACCCTCACAAGGTTGGGGGGACCAGAGCCTGGCAGGGGAAGACTCCCCGCGTGGCTTGTGCTGTCGCCATTACTGTCACTGTTATTGCCGTGGCCCCCTCACCCAGTCGGCCCTCCGGGAGCCTGGACCCCAGCAGAGGCGGTGGCTCTGAGAGGCCATCCTGAGACCTTGGGGTGGCAGCCGCCAGCCAGTACCACTCTGGGGGCCCTTGCTGACCTGACCCTCCCTCCCGCCCATCCTGGCCCCTGCACCCACCACACCTGAGGACGGGCGCCTGCCCTCGCGGGGGGAGGGGGGGGCACAGCGCTGCTCGCCAAGGACCTGGACAGTCATCCGGGGAGGGTGTGGACCAGTGAGTGGGGAGAGAGCAGGGCCGGCCCCTGAAGACGGCTGGGTGGCACAGGAGGGGGTCACCAAACGTGCCGGGCACTGAGTGGGCCGTGAGGATTTCCTGGGGAGGGGCTCCTGGCCGGGCAGCGCTGTTGAATCTGTGACCCCGGGGCCCTGCCCCTGGGACGTGCCGGCATGAGCGCAGCTGGTCTCTGTGACTCGTGGGCTTTAGACTCAGAACGGAGGTGCATGAATGCCCACCAAGTGCATTTGGGCACTCAGGCCGGGAGCAGCCTGGTGTGGGCAGCTCTGCCTGAGGGGGAGGAACGCCCGGCGTGTCCCCACCCTCCACGACGTTCTGCTCATGGCAACGTTCTGCTCCTGCAGGCCCCCCCCCCCCCCGCCCCAGGAGGTCGCGTTGCATACATGGCCACACGCAGCCGCACGCGTGCCTCCCAAAGCGACCGGGCCCCAAAACCACAGGTCAACTCCGGAGAGAGTGTCCAGCCCAGTCTGTCCCGGGCACTTCTCAGAGCGTCAGCTGCGGCTCAACATCGGGCTTCGCGGTGCCGGACTGGAGCACACGTCCCCCCGCACCCACCCCCGGAGGCAGAGCCTTGGCAGGCCCTCCCGCCTGTCTCCCGCCGCAGACCCCGGGGAGGCCCCCTCCGCGTCGGCCTCCCACTGCCCAGGGCCGTGGCGGCCCCGCTGTCCGTCCCTCCATCACACTCAGGGAGGGGAGAAGCGGCACGAGCCGCGCCCGACGGCCGTGAGCTGCGTACTCACCGTGCTCGTGGTGAACTCCGGCGGGTTGTCGTTCACGTCCGTCACCGAGATGATGGCCGTGGCCGTGTTCGACAGGCCGTAGTTGAGGTTCCCTTCCATGTCTGTGGCCTGGACAATGACTGTGTACTGCTGCACTTTCTGGAGGGACAGGGGCGGGAGGGAACAGGCATCAGTTTGGGTTTCGGCCCGTCCTTTCCATCAACACGCACGCTCCCCGTGGCTGGCCCCTGCCGGGTGGGACGCTGCCCGCAGGGGCCCTGGCCGCTCTCCGCTCCTGAGCCGCCGGGAGAACGCTCTCCTCCGCTTGCTGTGGGGCCACCGCGCGGCCCGGAGCGGCCTGGCTGCTCTCGTCTCGGCGTTCCCGGCTTCGGGAGGCGCGGATCAGCGGTGCCGGCGCAGCAGGGAGAACGGGGGGCCGAGAGCACCATGTTGCGTGGGGCTCGGGAAACCAGGGATGGACACTTTGCAGAGAGAGGGGCAATCCCCCGGACACGCCAGGGCTCCATGAGCCGCCCTCAGACCGGCCTCCCACATCCGCGGCTCAGAACAGGGTTCTGAGTTTACGGTTTTGTGCCATCGTTTCATCGTTGTCTGTGCTCACCAAACGGAGCTCTGGGAGGCCACGGCTGTCTTACTCGCCACCGTGTCCCCAAAGCCGACCGCAGTGCCCAACACATAGAGCATTAAATGTTCCTAAGCGACCGTCGGTGACAACAGAGATGCTGAGGAGCAGTGAGCTTGTCCACTGAGGTCCCTTGGTGCCTGATAAGGCGTCTGGATATTTGTGGACAGCTGGGAGTCGCTGAGGAGCCTGGAGAGAAATCACGTGATCCAAGAAGCGTCTACAGGGGGTCAGCAAACTATGGCCCTCGGGCCAAATCTCCCTACCACTGCTTATTTAATCTGTAAATAAAGTTGTACTGACACAGGGCCACGTCCACTCATTAGCGCGCTGTCTGTGGCTTGTTTCTGCACGACAACAGCTGAGTGGCTGTGACAGAGATCACGTGGCCGGAAAAGCCTACAACGGTCACTGGCCCTTGACAGAAGGCGTGCGTCAGCCCTGGGCTCTGACACCAGACAACATGAGCCGGGTACCCCCGGGGCAGGCTGGGCAGGGACACCACAAGCTTCTCCGGGAGCCAGGGCGGGGGAAACCGGGGGAGGCTTCTGGAAGAGGAGGGATGTGCTGCCCGGAGGTGACAGCGTGGCAGCCCCTCCCCAAGCTGGGAGGAGCGTGTCTGGGCTCACGAAGTCCATCTGGCTGGGCCCTGGACTGGGGTGGGGGCTCTGGGGGCTCGGGCAGCGTCCACACACTGTTTCCCACCTAGAACCTGCCCTGTCCTCCCACCAGTCAAGGCCACTGTCCCATGCGACTGTGGCCTGGGGGCCCGGTGCAGCCCACTCCAGGGTCAGGACGCGTGTGGGGGTGGGGGTGTGCTGGCTCCTGGCCCCCATCCTCCCCCCACTTCCTCCCCCTGGCTGTCACTCCAAGTGGTGACAGGAGCCCCTGGAGGAGCAGGAAACCGCTCCTCTGTGCCCGCCTGGGTCACTCCTTCTAGGGGACAGATCCGTTGGATGGGGGGTGGGGAGGCACAATCAGGGCTCCTCAACAGGCCTTCCAGGGCGACAGGCACGAGGGGAGGGGCCGAGAGGCGCGGCGGCACGGGGGCCGGCCTGCCAGGCCTCAGTCCCCATCTGTGAGAGGCTGTGTGCCTGGACTCCAGCCTAGTGCCTGGTACACAGCAGACCCTCGACCAGTGTTTGTTAAGTGAATTGAGGAAATGCCTAAAACAGCTGACACTTGTGAAAATGGATAGAACTTGCAACCAAGGAGACGTAAAAAAATAATAGAAATAGCTTCACTCTGGTGCTGTGCTACGTTCGAAAGTTTTCTCACAAAAGATAAACCTTTACTTCCTTCCCTTCTTCCTCTCTGTCATCCATTTACCCATCCACCCACCCACCCATCTCTCCATCATCCATCCCTCCCTTCCTCCCTCCCTCCCCCCATTCATCCCTCCATCCCCCCATCCCACCATCCACCTATCCATCCAGCCCTCCACCCATCTATCCCTCATCATCCATCCTGCCCCCTTCCCTCTCTCCTTCTAACCGCCTGTCATTTATGTCAGGAGAACCACAACCACCCCATGAGGTGGCTGACATCTTCTCCTCTGTGCTGGGCACAAGGGAACTCTAGAAAGAGGGAGAGGCTTCCCCTTGGAGGTGCATCAGAGATGGTTCTTGAACGAGGAGTGTAGGGCTCACCGGAGAGGGAAGCTCGGACAGGCAGTGTGAACAGCAGGGGCAGGAGGCCCAGTGAAATCAGCCCAGCACGTGGCCCTGCCCACGCGGCCCTGCGTCTTCTCACAGCTGGGACCACCGAGCGCACCAGGGGCAGGTGGACGTGCCGGTGGGGATTCCGGATACCCGTCGTTGCCTTCTGGCTTTTGTCGTGGACAGAATGCATGTGGAGCCAACGGTGCCCACACGGCAACATCAGAGAAGACACCTAGCGGTCTCTTTCTGAACGGACGGTACACGGAGAGCGTGGCCGGCGCCATCCTCCACGGACTGCCCGCGACAGCAGCACGGTCAGGATTCACCTTCACCGGCGCGGACAAGGCACACGCAGAAACCCGCCAGGCCTGGCCTCGTGGCTCTGCCCGCGGCAGAGGCCGCGTCCCCAGGGCAGAAGGAAGACGCCCTTCCTTCCCGTCCATCAGAGGGGCCACCTGTCTCAGGCAACAGCTCTGCCTTGGCGAGGACTAGGACGCTGGTGCTGGAGGCGGTGCCCGTGCCGGGGGAAGGCCGGCAAACCGATCCTGAATCCCCACACGCTTGAGCCTTGGTCCCTCTGCACCCCACCCCGCGTGCTCCCTGCCCCACCAGGACGCGGGCGCACAACCCGGTTTCCCGCAGCCTCGCTTTGGAAGGTTCTCTGGTTTAATCTGACTTTCTCCTCCCCCCTGCCCCCGCAGGACCGACTTCCAAGCCGCACAGAATCTCGGCGGAATCCACCCGTGATGGGCAGGGGACACCTCGGGCCTTCCTGCACGCCGGTGTCCCTCATCACGGGGCAGCCCGGCCACCCGGCCGGGTCGGCGTCCCTCTGCCAGTCCTGCCATGTGGCCACACGTGCCCAGGTTGGTGCACACTGACTGTCACATCGCCCCCCACGGCTGGCCTGGCGCTCGGGCTCCGTGGCGAGCACCCTGTGGGCGCCATCGGGGGGAGCAGTGAACGAGTAAGTGGGGCTTGGCAAGCCAGAGCCCGGCGCACGAGTGGGCAAGTGACGTGATGCCTGCAGGATGCGGGTGTGCAGGACCACATCCACCCCGCTCCTGGGTTGCTGGCTGCACTCTTCCCCTGGCGCATCATGGAGCCCTGGACTCTGAGACAGCCGGCACGTCCCCGCCCCTGTGCTGGCCTTGCTCAGGGCACACGGCAGCGTCCCCTTCAGTGAGGCTTCCCCCACGACCTCTGCCACTGGGGCTTTGACTGTCTGACCCCTGGGGTGGGAAGGAAGGGGGCCCGGTGGAGCAGACACGGAGCGACCAAACCTCCTGCCCCACCTTGCTTCCCAGGGCCACCACCACAAGGGGCCAGAGCAGAGGACCCGAGAGGGCACAGGCTGGAGGCCGAGGGAGAGATCTGGCCAGAGAAGAGAGGAAAAAAGTCTGATTGGAATGTGAAGTCTTTTCCACACCGTCCTGTGTCCTCAGTCATTGACTTGCAAGCGACACGGGACCACCTGGGCTACTGGCCTCAGAGACACAGCGGCACACATGCATGTGCACGTACGTGTGTACGTGAACGTGCGTGCCTGGTACCTGTATGCGGACGTATGTATGCACGTATATAGGTATGTGAATGTGTACAGTTGTGTGCAAGTGTATTTGTGTGTGCACGTGTGCACGTATCCATGTGTACATCCGTGTGTGCATATTTGCATATGCACACGCACGCACACATATAGGTACATGTACACATAGTGCACAGGTGCATGTATCCACATGTACATCCATGTATGTTTGTGCACGCACACATGTGCACACACACAAGTATGAGTATGCATGATGCACGTATCCATGTGTACATCTGCGTGTATGCACACACACGCATAGAGGTATGTGTACACATATGTGCACACACACATGTATCCATGTGTACGTCCATGTGCGCACGTTTGTGTCTGCACACGCGTGCATATAGATATATGTGCATGCGTGTGCACGCGTGAAGGTATCTGTGTGTACATCCATGTGTGTGTGCACGTGTGTGCAGCCACCACCACTAGAGGGTGTGCTGGTCTTGCTTTTGGAGGGTGGGTGGGGGACTCTCTGGGCCCTGAGTGGGTGGGGGGGAAGACCACCCCCCCCAAGGAAGAAATGTGGGCAAGGCCCCAGCAGAGCTGGGCCTCCCCGTGGGCGGGGCTCTGAGACCCGGGCCAGCTCGGCCCTGATCAGGGTTTGCATCGCTGTGAGGCTCCCCGGCTTGCAGGGGGTGGGAGGCACTCAGCTACTGTGCTGCTGCTTATGCTTTAGAAAGGACATTCTCAGACCCAGGAATGTCGTCTTTTTGCGGCACCAAATCCCCTTCTGGAACGGCATTCAGAGGCTGAGGAAGGCGGCCAGTCACCTGGCGTCCTTGGACACGATACCCTTACATAACCATCCCGTCGTTACTTACGGGAAGGCTTTGGCATGGTTAGCGGGTTGATGTATTCGTTAAATAAGGCTTCGTGTCATCGTTTCTGTGAGGCCTGGTGTGGGAGCCCTGACACGGCAAGGGACGTTTTTCAGGGCTGTTCTAGTGCCTCCGGCTGGCGACGCCACAGACCACATTTGCCGCGAGGCGCCTACGTTCCAGCGGCCCTGGGGAGCAGGGGTGAAACCCTCCCTACTTTGCAGGGGATCAAACTGAGTCCCGGGAGGGGGGCGCACATGGCTGGTGGATGGTGTGGCCGGGGTCTGGCCGTCTGGAGCCCCCAAAACCTGCCGCCCGGGTCTCCTGGGACAAAGAGATGACCCTGGACCCACAGTGGTCCTTCTCCACGGGCTGAGCTGTGCAGCGGGCCTCTGATCTCCATATCGGCCCCTGATGGAGCTGCAGGGAGGTGGCCGGTGGGGAGTGGGCGGGCCTGGGCCTCCTGAGTCTCCCACCAACCCCCGCCTCTGCTGCCCAGGGGGACCCCTCCTCCTCCGGTGCAGTGAATTCGCTGAAAAGGGATCTGGCCATTTTCAAGTTCGAGACGAGGTAAGAAAATCGAAAGTGGGGGGTCCCGGGGGTTTTTGCTTAAGATCCCCATAGCTCAGCATTTAAATTTTGCAGAACATCCGTCAATAATGCAGCTGGCTGACCTGCCCGAGAAAAGCATCAAAGCTTTCTGCGGGCCCCGTGTTACCCACTCCCCGTGCCGGCCACCGGGACTGCACCCTGACCCACGTCAGGCCTGGGCTTGGACCCCCACGTGCCGGAGGGGCCCGGGCCGCCCCCCCCCCACCCCGGCCCGAGAATGGCCCGTGTCACCCCCCACGCTCGTGTCTGCTGCAGGTGCTCTGCAACGGGCTGGCAGCCGGGGTGCAGGTGTAAGTTCAGGCTGAGAGCCCGGCGTCCACCAGGCAAGCCACAGACCCTCCCAGCATGCCTCCTCCCTGAATGAGGCTGGGGTTCTCCTGCTGTCTGGTCACCGCGGGTGCCCTGATGCTCCCACCCTGGGCCACAGGCCCCCTCGTGCTTCCCTGCCTATCGCTGCAGTCACTGCTGGAACTGCCATCCCTCAGACGCTGACCTACGAGTACACTGGGGGCTTGGCCTCCTCCCTGCGCCTGGGGCTTACGTTGCTTAGCACCTGGGTGTCGGATCAGGCCCTGAGGACCAGGCAGGAGAGCTCACAGGATGGACACTGTGGGAGGAGGGCTCACGGGAGGGACGCCGGGGGAGGAGGGGACACGGGAGGGACGCCGGGGGAGGAGGGGACACGGGAGGGACACTGCGGGAAGAGGGGGCACGGGGGGGGAAGGGGGCGCAGGAGGCGGGGGAGGCGGCACGGGCTGCTGCTCCTGTTCGCTGGGACTCGTCCCAAGGGGTGCGGGGAGTGTGACCGCCAAGGAACATGGGCCGCGGGTCCTTGAAAGCTCTGTCACCCCACGAGCAGCGATCTCGCGCCTCGGCACATGCCCGGGGTCTGGGAAAAGAGTCCAACACAAACGCTTGTCCAGGGCTCGCAGCTGCACTGGCCACGCGGCCACAGGTGGAAACAACCCGGACGCCCATCCACCCGTGATGAATGACCGGCTGCGGTCCACGCACACGCTGCAATACGACTTTGGGAGCTCCGGGAGGAACGGAGCACGGACACGTGCTGCCCCAGGGGCGAACCTTGACGGCACGGCACTGGGCGAAGGGAGCAGAGGCCGCCTGCTCTCGGGCCCCGGCTGACGTGACACGTCCTGCCAGGGCCAGCCAGTTGAGACAGACATCGGAACAGTGGCCGCTGGGGGCTGGGGGGCAGGAGGGGCTGCCGGCGGGGACAGCGTTTTGGGGGGGATGACCAGGCGGGGGGGCGTCTCCACCGCCCTCCGCACCCTCGGGGTGTGTGGGGCCGGCCGCCTCCCCCCAGGGCTGCGGCGATGCTGTGGCCGCGACAAGCCTCACCCGGCCCCCATCTCCTCCCTCTGCACTGCCAAGTTACTCTCTGCAAACGAGAGAACGTTCCAGCACTTCAGGGACGGCGTCCTCCCTCGGCTGCATGGGGAGTGGCCATGCAGTCCCCAGCAGCGGATGAGCAGGGTGCCTGGCTGTGTCCCCATCCCCCTCTGTGGGACCGAGGGGAGAAGAGCTCTCAGGAACGACCACCGAGGATTTCGGGGGTCTGAGACCCTGGGAAGACACAAGCCAGTGTCAGGGGGCGGGGGGGGGGGGCTGTCCCGTCCTAGGAGATGCCTTGGTCCCTGAGTCCTGGAGTTTCTCCTCCTCGGGGCCCCTCCCGGCCACCCGCCTGGGTCACAGACACAAGCACCTGCACTGGCGGGAGGTGGGGCAGCCACGGCCACGCACACACAGCTCACGCCTGATCACGGAGGGGCCACGTGCCCTAGCTCCGCAAGTCCAGGATTCCGCGGGGCCTGCAGGGCCCGTGCCCTCCTGCACTGATGCTCTGGGCGTTTCCCACTTGGGTGTTGCTGCCATCTGGGGCCACGTCATTCTCTGAGGGGGGCCGCCCCCAAGTCGCGACGATCAGAACTGTTCGCAGACGTGGGGGAGGGAATCACCCTGGCTGGGAACCATCACTCCAGGGGAGGAGACAGCCGATACCTGAGCAAAACGTGCCACGTCAGGTACTGACAAGGGCTGTAGGAGAATGAGGGGGAAGCAGGCCGAGAGTGGGGGGGGGGGTGGTTCGTGGGGCGCTAGCTTACACGGGCTGGCCAGACAGGGTTTCTTTGTGAAGGAGTCACTCGATCGGCCAACTGGTGGGTGTCCTGGGGAGGGATGTTTTAGGCAGCGGGAACAGCCAGTGCAAAGGCCCCGAGGCAGGCACTCTGACGTGGCCGGGAAGGGAGGCCAGCGAGCAGGGGCAAGGTGGACCAGAGGGTGCAGAGGATACAGAAGCTACATTTGGATTTTACTCTGGGGGAGACAGGAAGCCACAGGAGGGTCTGAGAAGGCAGCGGTGGTCGGATCCGGTGTGGACTGGATCCCCTGGCTGTTGAGTGAGGACAGAAGTAGGGCAGGAGCAGAGGCCAGGAGACCAGCTGGGAAGGTGCCATCGAGGTCCGGCGGGCGGAGCAAGCAGGGGTGGGTGAGACAGACTGGAGGGGCCGTGGGGGCAGGGGCCCTGGCTGCCGAGGGCGTGGGGACACAGGCCAGGTGGGGGCGGGGAGGGGGCCGACACGCGTGGTCGGCACAGTGACCACGTCCCTCCCTCTGCCTGGAGACGCTGGCTCTTCCCCCCTCTCTCTTGGGACGGGGTCGCTCTCCCTTCTGCCCCTCACTCTTGCTGGCGGCTTCGTGTGAGAGAACACAGGCACCTGCCTGGGGCCTGTGGCTGCCGGACGATGGGGCTGCCGGGACCCCCGGGCAGAGGCCAGCCTCCCGGCGCCTTGGGAGAGCAGGACCCAGGATCCAGAGCCTCCCAATTTTCAGAGAATCCAGAAACTGGGACATTTGTACAAAAATCTCCCACTTAAATGCCATTTTAAAACAGCAAACCCTCACTTCTGTGGCCAAACCTGTCTCTGGGCTGCTCGAGACCCTGGATTGGCTGACAAGGTGCCTCGAAGCCGAGGGCACGGGTGAGATCCCTGTTCCACCCCAAGGAACGCGCCAGCTAGGAGTCACCTGAGGTGGGAGCAGCTTTGGGGCCGCCCGGTGTCTGCCCTCGTGCCGGGAGGGCAGCCGCCTACGTAGACGAGTGAGCACGGCTGCCACGCCGGTGCAACTTTAATTACAAAGTTGGATTTATTCACAGGCTGGGTCTGGCCGAGCCCCGGCCAGCACCGCCCTGACATCGCCCTCCTCCGGAGCCCGGGCGAGGGCAAGGGCGAGGGCGGGCCCTGCCCCGCCATCCCGTCAAACCGCACACCTCCAGGAAGAGGGTGGCCTCCCTGCGCCCCTGCCCTCCAGCCAGCCTCTGAGGAGGAGGCAGAGATGGGAGATGCCTGTCAGGGCTGAGAAGGCGGGGAGGGCTTCCTGGAGGAGTTGGCAGGTGGTCCTGCCACGACTCCCATCCCAGGGCTGGGACACGGGGCCCGGGCTGTTCCCGTGGGAGGCCCGGGTCCTTGACCTGCCTCCTCTTGCCCCACACTCACATCTCGGCTCAACAAAAAGATCAAAACCAATGAAAGGTCCACAGCGGGGGACAAGTCGCGCAGATCCCAACGACGGAAAGCGGGGAGGCCGTGGCGGTGATGCACCGCCAGGCGCCACCGGGGGCCACACCCTTCGGCCGTCGGGACGGCTCTGCTGCAACTGAGGACACAGCGGCCACCGCGAGCGCAGGGAAGGGCACGCGGGTGCGCCCTGGTGTTCGCGTCTCTTCCAGAGCGAGGGTGGCAGACCGCTCTTTTCTTCTTGGTGCTTATTTGTGTTTTCTTTAAAAACATGTTTCTAGGGGCGCCTGGGTGGCTCCGTCGGTTAAGCGGCCGGCTTCGGCTCAGGTCAAGATCTTGAGATCCGTGAGTTCAGGCCCCACGTCGGGCCCTGGGCTGATGGCTCGGAGGCTGGAGCCTGCTTCCGATTCTGTGTCTCCCTCTCTCTCTGCCCCTCCCCTGTTCATGCTCTGTCTCTCTCTGTCTCAAAAATAAATAAACGTTGAAAAAAAATAAAAAAAAAAACCATGTTTCTAAATACTTATTTATTTTGAGAGAGAGCGTGGGTGGGGAGGAGCAGAGAGCGAGGGAGAGAGAATCCCAAGCAGGCTCCGAGCTGCCAACACAGAGCCGGACGTGGGGCTCAAGCTCACAAACCGTGAGATCACGACCTGAGCCGAAAGCAAGAGTGCGACACATAACCGACTGGGCCCCCAGGGGCCCCCTTACTTGCGTTTTCTACCACCGACATGTTGCTTTTGTGATAAGAGAGACCACGAGGCGTTATCGTGGAGAAAGGCTCCAAAGGCTCCAGCCTGGGCTCCGGGGCAGGAGTGGCTGTGACGTCCAGCGCTGGACCCCGTGGCCAGAAACGTGGCTCTGAGGGTTCACAGCATGCGTGGACGGGCCACCGTGTCGGGAGCGGGCAGGGGCGGGCGGCAGGGTCTGGGGTGCAGATCAAAAGCCCCATGACGAGAGCACCTTTGTGTCTCCTCTCCTCCCCTTTCCGGCGAGGAGAGGGGAGGACTTCCCGGGCGACATCCAGGCCACACGGGGTGAACTTACCCAGGGCTCCATAAACATGCCTGAACACCGGCCGGCGAGGAACGCCCACCTCCACCCCGCCCGGCCCCGCCACTGCCTCCCCTGCAGTGGGCGTCTTTGGTGGGCTTACAAGGGGCTCATTTTCTAGGAAACCACAGTTTTGGAATTTCCCGTGTGGCCTGCCACCAGGCTTGTCATGAAGCAAAGGGGACACGCCGACCCTGTGACCACAGGATGCTCCCCCCCGAATCCGAGTAATGGGACGGCGTGGACTGCGGTCGATGGCGGTGATCCACGAGGGTCATCACGCTGGAGCAAAGCTGCGTGGACCCTCCTCCACGAAATCTCTTCGTGTGCCGACAACGCAGGTGCGGCATCCCGGGAACCCCGGGCAGGCGCTGGCTTCGCGTCCCTCCAAGTCCCGTGAGGCCACGAGAGAAATTCCTGGGCCCACCCTCATGCGGGGAGACACCGCGAATTGATGAAGGTGACCGGCGAGGGTCAGCACGCGTGGGGACGGAGAGCCTGGGTGGGGTCCGTGGTGACCGAGTGACCTCGCCCAGGGGTAGGTGAAAGCGAGTCCCAGGACGTCCGGGCCGCACGACACAGCCGTCAGAACAGAAAGCCACCCTCGCCTTCGGAACGGGGCCCGAGTGTCACGTTCGCCGTCCCGTCCGGCCACGGACACTCTAACCGGGGAGGTTCAGGTGAGCGGTGCCTCCCGCTGGGCACACGGGAGACGCTGGGGCCTCTCACACCTTACGAGGCCTCTGCTGACATTTTAATCATGTAAAAACGCTCAATTTACATAGATCTGCCTAATTAGACACAGTGGCAATTATGTTTGTGGATTTTCCCGTCCATAAAGATGGCTCGCTCTGCCACACGGGAAGCTGGCTCCGAGCAGCGTCTGCGGGGTTTCTCTCCCCAGGATGCTGCCGCTCCCGGGGTGGGGGGACCAATACCCTCACGGAGAGAGAAGGAAAAGGCAGATTTGTGTAGGTGTCTCGTGGAGAAACCACGTCATGTGGCCTGCGTGCCGCCCAAGGGGCAGGGGGAGGGCGCCCTGGCCGGGCAGGGGCTCGGGAGTCACCTGGGGTCCCCGGCCCCTGCCAAAAGCTGCCCGCCGCTGTTACAAAAGCCTGGAAATGGAGCTGTGTTACTGTTTGCCACCGAGCGGCCCGGACCAGGGCGTCCGCTCGACTGCGGGCCTTTAGTCACACTCTCCCGGAGGCCAGCGGGGGAAGCTCAGGGCAGCTGGGACGGAAGCACAAGCAGGAGCTGGGAACATCAGTGAGGGGAGGACCCTCCCGCGGCCACCCCCACCGCGTCCTCTACCCGGAGGCAAAGGCAGACCCCGCGGGGAGCGCCTGTGGGCAAAGCGGGAGTGGGGATCTGGTGCGGGCCACCTGCCACGTCTTGCCAAGCGGCTGACGGGAGCCAGGCAGAGCCACAGTCCTGGCATCTCCCCGGGGCACAGAGTCACAAACTCAGAGTGAGCCAGACACGGCGCCCTGAATCCTGACGGCTGGTATCTCACGGTCATCTCGGAGCGTCCCTCTTTCAGCTCCAGGCCCTACTCTCTGATGAAGTGCAAATGCCACCTTGTCCTGCCTCTTATCAACCATTCCCACTTTCGTATAAAGCTCTGGGTACCGTCTCTCGTGGACCGAGTCCAGTAAAAGAGGCCCCAAAGAGCGAGGACGCATAGGTCGGAGCGCTTGGTAGCTGGGAAACAAAAAAGCCCAGGCAAGTACCGATCTCTCCGAGCTTCAGTCAGAGGCAACAGGTGAGACGGATGGGCTCGCACGGATCCAAGGTCTGACAGCAGGCAGGGGTAAGGGTGGGCTGGCTGCAGCCCCGAGGGGTATGGGGCAGGCCGCACAGGGCTCAGGTGGCAGGGGTGACAGATTGCTCAGACCGTGTCGCCGTGGGTCTGCCTCCCTGCTGGTCCCGCCCTCGCCACGTCCACCTTGCTGACGCTTCTACACGTTTCTCGAGCAACCGCAGTGCCCGAGGCACCCAGCCGATCGCCGGGCGGTCAGACCGGGCCTGCCATCCAGAGCTCGTCGGGCAGGGGACTCGCTGTAAAGGAGCCAACAAGCTTGCGCAGTCTCCCTCGAGGGGGGGCCGTGAAGGAAACGCCCGGTTCAGGGGGAGGCGGAGGTCGGGCGCCAGCCCTGTGCAGACTGGCCAGAGACGCCTCCCTGGGGGCGACGTCTGTGGAGACAGGAAGAACCGGGGCCTCAGGTCCCTGGGGACAGGGGAGGGCGTGGTGGGGGGTGAGCCATGAGGCGGCGGTGGAGGGGTGGGCCAGCCCTCAGCACCTGGGGAGTGGGAAGCTAGGCGGGGGCTGTGGGCAGCATGGGCACAGAGGCGGCTCCTGGCACGTCTCAGGCGCCGGCTCCTTCCTCCAGACCCCCTGACGTCCCTTCTGTCCGGGGACCTCCCCCCTTCCCCTACAGAGCTCCCGGGCTTGCCTGGCATCACCACGACGCCTCACCCCGCGACGCCGAAGGAGGCAGGGAGTGTCCACCAGCCGCCTCAGGACCACGGCAGCCCGTGGTCTGTGGCTGTGCTCATCAGTGCAGACGGCTTGTGTCTAATTATTTCACTTGACTCGCTTAACATTCAGAGACCACCTGCTCTGGACGGGAGGATGGGAAGGGCAGCTGGAGAGGGGCGCTCGGCCGCTGAGCGGACACCCGAGGCGACCTCCCCAAAGGAGAGGCCCAGCCTCCCGGCGGGACGGGGCCGAGGGGCAGCGGAGGCCGGCGGACCCGGCACGGCCACACTCTACCCAGGCCGAGCGATGTGCGGGCCGGTGCGTTCCCAGCGTCTCCGAGAACACAGGGCAGAGGCCCGACGGCAGCGCCCTTGGCGCTCCCTACGCCAGGGGCACAGTGCTGGCAGCAGGTGCACGGCAGGGGTGTGGAGGATGGGGCCCACGCGGTGCAGGGGCTCAGACAGGACAGGAGGGTTCCTGGGTGGGCCGTCTCCACTCGGGTACAGGGGCTCTCCCCGCTGGACAACACAGCCTTTCTGGGGGGGGCCTTTGTGGGGGCTTTGCATCTGCAAAGTCGGCTCAAAGATCTGAAGCGTGAGGTCAGGTGGGGGAGGACTCGACTGCAGGGCTTTGTGCCGAAGGCCGGACGACCGTCCAGCACAGGATGTGGACGTGGCTGTAGTGTGTGGGGGTGGGGGGGTCAGGCCAGCACGTCACCGCACGGGACGCTTGTGGGAAGAGCTCGGCTGAGTGAACGGTGAAGACAGAGGGGCCCGGAGACCCTGGGAAAGACTGGATTTTCATCTGGAGGGCGACGAGTGACTGGAGACTCAGGGCAGAGGGTCACGGGGCGCGGAGGTCATTGTGCTGCACGGTGTTGGGTCACCGGTCACTCTCTCACCAGCCCCCCTGCTCTGCACCCCTCGGCCGGCCGTGTCTGTCAAAGGGTGCCCTCCCGGCCTCTGGGCCCCGCGTACAAGGAGCCACCCCCGGTTCGGCCGGTGTCCCTTTAAGGGTGGGCGCGGCTGTCACCGGCTGACCGACGGGGCATCTCACGTCTCCCAGGCAGCGGCAGTCGGTGGAGCTGGGGAGGCCCTGAGCCGCGGGGCACACGTCCAGCCCCACTCGAGGGTGCGTCCTGCCACCGGGCTGCCTGTGTCCTCAGAGGTCACGTCCTCTTCCTGTCCCGCCTCTCCTGATGGGCCAAACCCGACTCTCGAGGACCCTGTCGCCTGTCACGGCCGCTCCAGTCCCCCCTCTGTCAGATGTCACCGTGGTGCCCACTGAGGGGGGGAGGTGCGTGAGTGGGCTTCTCAGAGAGCCCTTCCCACGGACTCAACACCGGCCTGCTCGGCCCCCCACCTTGGGCCCAGAACAGGGGTTCGAGGGGGGATGGCCGGTTACTTCAGGGTGGGGTTGTTAGAAAAAGCAAATAAAAATACGGACATACCACCCACTTAAATTGGAACTTCAGACAAATGACTAAGTTAGCATAAGTATGTCCCATGCGGTATTTGGGACATACTTACACTAAAAAGGACTTGTTTTTCTGGAGCTCAGGTCTAACTGGGTGTCCTGTGCTCCGTCTGGCAGGGTGGAGCACAGCCCCTCCGCTTGGCTCAGGAGCGTCCCCGGAGTGTCCCCTGGAAGGGCTGGGGGCCAGGCTGGGGTGGGCAGGCACCAGACGAAGACACGCACTTCAGGGGTACCGTCCTCCCTCAGGGCAGCACGAGCCCCCACCCAGGGAGCCCTCACGTTCCCGTTTCTCAGGGGAGGAGAGCAAGGTTCTCGTGACCGGCAGCGCTGGCCGTCATGGGGCTGGGGTGCCCAGAGCTGCCCTAAGGCTGGACGTGGCCCGTACACGTGTTCCATCTGCCTCGCCTGGGATTTTGAAAAAGGTCGAACCTGGGGCGCCCGGTGGCTCCTCCCGTTAAGCGTCCGACTTCCGCTCAGGTCATGATCCCGAGGTTCGTGGGCTCGAGCCCCGCGTCGGGCTCTGTGCTGACAGCCCGGAGCCTGGCGCCTGCTTCGGATTCTGTGTCTCCCCCGCTCTCTGCCCCTCCCCTGCTTGCATCTGTCTCTCAAAAATAAACATTAAAAAAGAAAAAGAGAAAAATCGAACCTGGAGCCTTCCCTGCTCGAGGTTCCAGTAAGGTCTGGGGTGTGGCAGGTCGTCCCCAGGCCTCTGGCACCCTCCCCCATGCCCCGTGTGACCTCCCAGCCCCCTGGGGCAGAGCCTCTCTCCTGCTCTTTGACCTGTGGCCTGAGACCTCCCCCTGCCCCCAGGAACCGTGCGCCGCTCTAGCCTCGCCTCCCTCACTTGGGAAGAAACACGACTGCTAGCACCCCTCCTTCTGCACCCCCACCCCAGGCTGTTTTGAGGACGAAGCGGTGCTGTGTGCACTGCCCGGCCGCGTGCAGCTTCCGTGGGGCCCCCGGAGGGGCCCTGGTGTCCACAGCAGGTGCCGGGTATCTGTTTGCTGGAAGCAAGGACGGGGCCAGAAACGCCCACACGTTGGCAGTTATCCCTAACTCCCGCCGTCAGGGGGCCTGGCCAGCGTGTCCTTCCCTCCCTGAGCGGGCCTGTTGGTCCACACACAAATTAAAGCCGGGAACAGAGGCCCCCTTCCTCCAGCACGGCAAGGCTGGCCCGGGGAAACGGTAGCACGGTATCCAGAGCCTTCCTCGCGCGGCCTCCCGGAAGGGTCCTCTGGAAGGAGGCTCCGTAGATGCCTCTTTCCTTCCGGAAGAGCCGACCTCGCCAGCCGGAGCTCCCGGTAGGGCCTGTGGTGAGCAGCTCTTGTTATCTGGGAAGCTGCTGAGGGCAGCCGGGCGGGCGGGACGCTCGGCTGGCTGGAGGGCACCAGCCCTCCCGCCCCTCTGTCCCCTGTGCCTCAAGCCCACACCCATCAAATCCTGAACAGAACTCCGTGGAGAAGGTCGTGGGACGGTGGGGCCGGGGTCTGCCCGTGTGAGAAATCGACGTGCCCCAGAGCGGGCGCCCCTCCGCCCTGTCGCGGTGGGGGTCTGGGGCGGGGGAGCAGATAGGGCCACCTGCACAGGAACCTGGGGATAGCTCGCAGCAGCAGGGCTGAGGCGGTGTGGCCCGGAGCTCTGAGACACAGGGCTGGTGAGAGAGCCCACCCCCACCTCCCGCCCCCTGCAGGCCGCGGACACCACCAAGATGGGGAGCGGGCCTCCTTCGGCCTCCGCGCCGTGGTTTAGGTCAGCCGACGGACGCCTATGTCTCTGGGGGACTGGATGAGGCAGAGGGGCCACGGCGTCTGCCCATGGACACAGGGAGGTCACGGGCGGGCATGAGGGCGGAGCCCGAGATGGGGCTGGCAGCAGTAAGGACCCGGATGCTGCATTCTATTTGGCGTTGAGGATGTCAGTTTCAACGCCGCATGTGGCTGGTGGCTACCTGCAGCCCGCCCTTGGAGGGCCACTTCCTTCCCATCCTTGAGTTCAAAGGACACCTGTTAGGATTTAGGAATCCCAAGAAGAGCAGGTCAGGCCTCAAGAGTCTCTCCCCCAAATTCCTGTCCACCTGGAGGCTCAGGATGTGACCTTATCAGGAAGGAGGGTCTTTGTGGGTGTAACTGGTTCAGATGAGGTCACACTGGATTAGGGTGGGCCTCAAATCCAATGACGGTGTCCTCGTAAGAAGAGGAGACACAGAGAGGCACACACAGAAGCCACGTGACCGGAGGCAGAGCCTGGAGCAACGGGGCCACCAGCCAAGCAGTGTCCGCAGCTGCCAGGGGCTGTGACAGGCAGGAAGGGTCCTCCCCTCGGGCCTCCAGAGGGGGCCATGGCCTGTCCACACCGTGGCCGCGGGCTCCTGGTCCCTCGAAGTGTGACACGGGAGTTTTCGGAACTTTGTTACAACATCCCTGGGAGACTCCTCCGATGCCCTTCCCGGAGGCAGCGATGGGGCAGGCCCTGGGGGGGCTTCCTGCCCTCGGCGGAGGCACGTGGGGTTCTCCCTCTATAACCCGTGCCGCTTCCTGGACGTATTTGTTCACTTGGTGATTTCTTCCTTGCCGGCTTCTCCTTCCCGCAAAGCGAGCCCCACACGTGCTGGGAGGCCGCCTGCCCTGGTCACGGCTGTCTCCCCAGCGTCTCTGACAGTTTTTAGCACATACGAGGTACTCAAAGTTTTTGACCAAATGAAGGATCGTGCCTAGTGGGATCTGTGATTTCTTGAGGCAAGTTAGCTGTGTGATGCGTAGCATTCAGGAGAAGTGAGTGCTGGTCATTCGTCCCAGAGAGCAGAAAATGTGATTGGTTCTACCAGACCCCAGGGTCCGGAGCAAGGTCACCTCCTCTGAGAAGCCTCCCCGGATTTCTCCATTGTGAGAGCACCTCATCCATACAAGATACTTTGTGCATGCGATCCCCGGCACCTCCCTGCAGCATACTCATTTATTTAGTCCCCCACTCCGCAACCCCCCCCACACCTTTGGGGACAGGCCTAATGAGCTCTCCATCCCCTGCGCCTCACCCAGCACCTCTGTCCAAATCTGCTACACAAGAAAGGAAAAGACTGTGTGAATCTCTCCAATGGCCTTCCCATCGGGAATCACTGTCACAGCCTGAGGCTCCACCTCCCCGGCTAATGACAGCAGCCTCCTGGGGGCCGGGGAGCAGTCCCTCCCCCCGGGTCCCTGACTCCACGGCCTGGTGTGGACGGAGCCGGCGCCTGTCTTGGTCCCTGGGAGGGTGGTGGGGTCTTGACGGGTCCCCCAGTGCACACATCTCCACCGACGCCGGGACAAGAAAACTCTGAACCCGTGCCTCTGCAGCCCCACGAGTCTCCCTGCCAGTTCTCGTCCCGCCGCCACGGCCCGCGCCTCCCCTCCCTGCCCACCAGGCTGGTGTCACTGTGTCCGTGTCTCAGAGGGAGGGCACTGTGGCTGGCGCTCAGGGCTGTCCGCCAACACGCTCACGGCCGTGTGGCTGCGAGGGCCACCCTGCATCCTGCTGAGCCCCGATGCGGCACAAATGACCTCTCGCGTGACCTCTCCGCCCCAGTCCCCCAACCCCACTACGATTTAGGAATTCCAAGGAAGGCGCCTCATGCCTTCCCGGAAGGGGGGGGGGCACTTTCCATGCTACAACCTGGCGTTCATTGATTAGGAAGGTGCAGGTGGGGCGGCCCGGCTGGACAGGTTCTGATAGCTTTGTCGGGAGGAGGTCTATACTCTAGGTGTTAGGTGTCCCCTCTCCAAACCTGCAGGCTCACCACGTGTGGGGGTCAGTCTGGGACGGGAGAACCTGCTGGGAGAAGCTTGGCCCTGAAAATCGACACTCGGCAGGGCCGCGGCTCACTGTCCCAGTTCAAGATGAGGTCCCCCGGACCCAGAGAACAGGCCCGTGACACTTCCGGGGAGGGGGAGCCATTGGCACCGAGATGAATGTGGCCAGGAAGCCGTTAATACAGGCAGCGAGCCAGGACCGAGGAGCACAGCCCTGTTTGCTCTGAGCTCAGCCAGGGTCTCCTCCCAGTCCTGGGAGCCGAATGCTTTAGAGGATAAACTGAGTCACGTATCCTTTAGAGGGCATGCCGGCCTGTGGTCACAGAGCGAACAGGAGGTTGTCATCGAGCCCAGAGGCAGGACAAGCAGGTGACAATCCTCTGAGAAGCTTGGAGTACCCGCGGCTGCCACCCGGGGACTTTCAGCCAGGAGCAGCTGCCGAATCTGCCCGGGGCCCCAGAGCCAGGTGACTGGGGCAGTGCCGTCTGTCCACACGGGAACGTGCGGCCCAGCGCCTGCAGACGCACCCGAGTGTGATGGGAAAATGCCTCTCCGGCGGCAGCAGCAAAGGCTCCTTTTCCCACCCTGTCCTGAGGTGGCCTCCCTCCGGGGTCCGGCCCTGGGTGGGGCCCACACAACGGGGTGAGGGAGTCTGGGTGTAACCCAGGTGCCAGCCTCGCGGGGTCCCGGGAGGGGCGGGGAAGGTGAGCAGGACCCAGCATTGGCTCTGATTGTGCCTGGCCCGCGCGAAGGGTGCCGCCCCCTCTGTGCGCCTCACTTCATCGCGGGGTACAGCGGATGGCCTGCCACCTGGACGCCAGGGTCAGACGAGGGAGGGAGTTCCAGGTGTGTACGTGCCAGTCCCCAGACCCGGGGACCCGCTGTGCGGCATCCTGAGACCCACAGAGGTTCACCCCCGCTTTTTGGAGCCTGGGCCCCTCGGCCCCACACATCCAGCTGGGCCTGTTCTGGAAACCGCACGGGGGCCCAGCTCCACGATCTACTGGAACTGCTTTGTGGAGACCCCGGTCCTCCCACCCCCCCACCAGGCGCAGTAGGAGATGAGTCTTCTGGGGACACGACCGAGGCCAGGGCGGCCTCTCCCACACGGGCTCCCCGGCCCCGCGACGCCCACCTCACCTCTCGGTCCAGGCCAGCTGCCACCGTCACAATGTCCCCCGTCTCGCTGTTGATGGTGAACATGTTCTGGGATGGGCTTTGTGGGGTCTGGGTCACGATCCGGTACCGCACCATCCCGTTGGCCGTGGTGCTGTCGTCAGCGTCATTGGCCGTGACCGTCATCACGTAGGTGCCTGCAACGGAGAAAGGATCTCAGGTGGAAATTGCTGGCGACACGTGCAGATGCGTCCTAGCACACACCCGGGGCAGACATCACCAGCTGATCGCAGATCCGCGTGGAGGCCTCCGGAGCCGCCCCTCCCCCCCTCCCCCGCCACGTGCCGGACGCCGGCCAATCGCGGGAGATGGTGCCAGAAGGAAACCTGCTCCCGCACTTCTGCACAGAGACCCTCTGCAGGATTTCTGCTCGAGCTCAGCCCTTCCTTCTTTCTCAGCTGCGGGAGGGCCGGGGCCCAGAGACCACACTTCTCATGCTCCGAGCCCAGCGCTCTCCGCCCGCTCGGCTCTCAGCCTCCGCAGGGGCGCGGTGCAGCGGGGCGTGGGGGCGCAGAGTGGCGGGGACCGGGGCGCGGTGGGGACGTGGGGCGCGGCGGGGACCTGCGGCACATAGAGAAGGAACGGGGTCTGGGCGGTCTGCGGAAGGCATGGAAAAGCGCATGTGGGGCGCAGGGAAAGCGAGCCGAGGGGAGACCCCGCAGGGGGCTGTGCACACGGGGGTGGAGGTGGGGTGTACGTGCAGGGGTGCCTGCGGGATGCGCGGCTGTCTGCGTTTCAGATCCAAGCGGTTGGGGAGCCGCCCCCGCGGCCCCACGTCTCAGTACTGGCGGGGGACGGCCCGACCCTGCCTCCTGACTGCAGGTCCTTTTGGTGTCCACCCTCCCCGGGTTGGATCAGCGCATCCCGCCCCCTCACCCATCAGAGCCAAAGGCAATAGTTTCCTTTGCTGGGGTTTCTGGGAAACCAAAAGTTGTCCCTGACCCTGGAGCTGCTGGCTCAGTGAGTGAGGTTGGGGGCTATGGGCACTTTGTGGCCACAGAAGGCCAGGGCCATCTCAGGTGACAACTTCTCCCTAGGAAGCCCCTGGATCAAGCTGCACCTGAACCTGCCACCTAAAGACTTTTTCGACATCAAGACGTTAAGGAACAGTAGCTTTAGGTCCACAGCAAGACCTGACCAGAAGTCCTTCCGTGTCACTGAGCTCATGCATTTCAGTTTGAGTCCGTGTCACGTGCAGCTGAGTTCTGAGTAGCGCCGCCCCCAGCCTCGTGCCTGCCACCGGAGCCCTGGGCCCAGGGGCCCCTGTCCCGAGCCGCATGCGTTGACTTCAGTTCCCCGCTCCCAGGTTGGGAACAGCGTGCTGTCCAGGGCCCTGCAGGGGTGCAGGGAGTGTGGGCACCTTCTTTGACAGGATCCTTTCTTGGGGGTTGTTGTCTTAAGCTGGGGCTGAACCGGGCTTGGGGTTTCAAGCTGTGCAGCTAGGCCTCCAGGCCTGAGAAAGGGCAAGGAGAAGGGGGGAAGGGCAAGGAGAGGGGGGCTCTACACCCAGAAGGCCCGTCAGCCGGGCCTCCGTTTCCTCATGAGCTCCTTGACGAGGTCCCTGCTCCCAACACGGCCCCTGACTGGTGACCCGGGGAATCAGTTTCAGGGACCGAGGCGTTCCCAAACCTTTAAAATCCCAGGCTCAGAGTCAAATTTGGTGCCTCGTGAGAGAGAGTTCTGGAGGCAGAGGGTGTGCGGGCCGGATGCTGCTAAGGCTCTCGCTGTCTGGGACCCGCCCGGTCAGTCCGTGCCCTCTGGCTGTGCCCCGGCAGCCGCTGGGTGTGGAGCACTCGGTCTGGCTTGTCAGTAGCAAGAGCTGCCCTTTAGTTTGGGCTCGTTATAACACTGTGTTAGATTCAGCAGCCGCATGTTTGCTAAACGCAGGAGCCTGCTCTTTAAACAGATGATATGCTTCTGACAATTCTTCTCTGACTGCAGAAGGAAAGCCCATCCGGTAGCCAGTGCATGTTCTCTGGAAGATATCAGATGGTTCAAGGTAGGAAAAGCCCACCCATGACCCAGTCCCCGACACAACTGCCTAGCACCTGGCTTAGAGTCTCTGGTCAAGGAGCCTGAATTTCACATCTTCACCACCGAGAGCCTTTCTGCCCTTCCTTTTTTTTTTTTTTTAAAGCAACTTTATTACTGATTAAGGAAATGAAAGGAAGGCATTTTTCACACACCAAAAAGGCAAACGCTATTTAAAAATAACGATGACACAGGGACGCCTGGGTGGCTCAGTGGGTGAAGCGTCCGACTTCAGCTCAGGATCTCACGGTTTGTGAGTTTGAGCCCCGCCTTGGGCTCTGTGCCAGCAGCTCCGAGCCTGGAGCCTGTTTTGGATTCTGTGTCTCCCTCTCTCTCTCTCTCTCTCTTCCAAAAATAAGTAAACATAAAAAAATATAACGATGATACAGAATAGCAGTGATATATAGAGGACCTGGGACTCCTGCGTCCCCTTCCCTCCAGGGAGCAGACGGCCTCAGCTTCCGGAGGCAGTTCCACTGTCTGTAGGCATCCAAATGCCTTTAAAATGTGTCCAGTCAAGGGGCGCCTGGGTGGCGCAGTCGGTTGAGCGTCCGACTTCAGCTCAGGTCACGATCTCGCGGTCCGTGAGTTCGAGCCCCGCGTTGGGCTCTGGGCTGATGGCTCGGAGCCTGGAGCCTGTTTCCAATTCTGTGTCTCCCTCTCTCTCTGCCCCTCCCCCGTTCATGCTCTGTCTCTCTCTGTCCCAAAAATAAATAAACGTTGAAAAAAAATTTAAAAAAAAAAAATGTCCAGTCAAGAAATCCACTTGTAGGAATTTGTCCCAAGGGGAAAATCACAGATGTTCAAGAGATGATTGATCCGTGCCCTCGGCTGTCCGTGCGGACATGGCTCCCGATGGCCAAGTGTGAAAATCCTCGACGAAGACTTACCAAACACCCACTACGTGCCAAGCACCGTGTTTGGCATTGCACGTTAGTGAGCAAAACGGGACAAAATCCCTGATGCACAGGGGTGGGTGTGACTATCAAATCCCCCACATGAGGACCCTCGTAGGGATGCAGTGTTCCATACCTTGACTGTAGGGACCCCCAAGTCCTGGCTGTGATATTGTGCTGAGGTTCTGCGAGACTGAACACACAAGCATATGCCAGCCGACCGGACACGAAAATAGAGCTCTAACCCGCCACCCGCAGGGACCAGCCCGGTGGGGGACATGACCCGCCACCTGCAGGGACCAGCCCTGCAAGTACAGCTCTCTACAGGTCAGCTTGGAGGAGGTGAGACCCTCTATCTCTGGTGACAATCCAGGAAGCCACACATGAGCCCAGCAGCAAAGAGCCCAGAACGGCCGGGACTTGATCAATACCTGACAACTTCCCCGTTTAAGTCCCCCTGCTTCTGACTCAGGGCTGACCAGGGTGTGTCCCCAGTGACACAGGACCCCCCCCCCCCCCATCCCCAGGCCCGCAGTCCCATCAGGGACACGTGGACGCTCTCTTAGGTGCACGTTGCACGTGGCTCTACAGCGATCTCCAGTAAAAGTCCAAGTGGTAAGACCCCTGACCCGTGAAGCTCACGTCCAGTGGTGCAGACAAGCAAAGAGCATAATCGATACGTAAATGATATCAGCTGTAGGACAGCAGGGTGCTGGTTAAATAAATCATGATGTTCTTATAATAACATTCCTACGGTGGACTAGCTCAGAGCCATTAAAATGTTGTAGAAGAATATTTAATGATATCTGAAATTTTCATGATACATGTACGGCTCCCTGGAGAAGAAT
Source organism: Herpailurus yagouaroundi (assembly GCF_014898765.1). Classification (NCBI taxonomy): domain Eukaryota; kingdom Metazoa; phylum Chordata; class Mammalia; order Carnivora; family Felidae; genus Herpailurus; species Herpailurus yagouaroundi. The sequence continues at coordinate 11,062,532 of NW_024412463.1, read as the reverse complement.
GAGGTTTCTCAACTCTTCAGTACGACCCCGGTCTTTAAAATCTTGTGTTTATGCGAAGGAGAGAAGGCCAGAGGGTGTATGTCAAATGCTCTCGACAGCAATCTCTTGAGTGCGGGACCGCACATGTAATTTGATTTTTGCTTTCTGAGTTTCTCTGTATCTTCCAAGTTTCCTTCAAAGAGTTGATTATCAGAAAATAAAATGTTACTAAAAAGAGCAAAACAGAAAAAGAAATACTCAGCCGAGAAACAGAATATGGGACTTCTTTTTTTTTTAAACCTAAATCACAATTTGGTTTCTCTCAAAAAAAGAGAGATTCTGAAAAATCTGCTGGGTCTGTGGTCACCACTGCACAGTCAGGTGATGGGTGCATGTCACCGGAAAACCCTGCCAAAGGTCGGAAAGGGGCAGGGTTGCTGGGGAACAGAGGAGATGGGGGTAAACCCGGGGCCTTTGGGGCCGCGGAGCTGAGTAGGGTCCAGGAGGTGGGAAGAGGCAGGAGGAATCCCTTTTCGAGAGCTTGGAGGGCCCTCTGGGGGAGGCGGCCTCCCTCCCTGTCTGGGCGTGTGCTCCACCCCAGGTGAGCTTGCCCACCCGGTGGGCACCGGGACTCTGCTGACCCAGGGGCAGGCTCTGACCTGCTGGGTCCCTGTGCCACCGTCTACTCCCGACACACGAGGGCTTCTCCTTCCAAACCCTGCCTCCTACCTTGGTCTTGGCTTTCTTTCCCCGAGGCCTGCAGTGAACGCTGTGGCCTGTGGCCTCCTCCGTGTCCTTCTGTCCTGGGGTTTGGAGGGGTGAGCCCGACAGGCAGTGGCTAGTGGCCATGACCTCACTCCCTCCTGCAAGGCTCTGGCAAGGTGGGTGTTCTGGCAAACCTCCGCCAGGGAGCTCGAGGCCTTTCCTCGGGCACAGACAAGGTGCTGGGGGGTGGGGGGCTGAGACGGCGCTCCGGCAAACTGGACGGTTTGAAGCAAGAGAACTTTATTATCCCCCAGAAGTGCAAAAACAAAGTGTCGGCAGGGCGGTGCCCCTCTGAAGGTGCTGGGAGCGGAGGGGGTCCTTCTTGCCTCTGCCGGCTCTGGGGGCCACCAGCCACCCTTGGCATTGCTTGGCTCCAAGCTCTCCCCTGCCGTCATGTGGCCTCCTCCTCTGTGCCTCAGTCCTAATCTCCCCTTCTTACAAGGGACTCCAGCCCCAGTGGATCAGGACGCATCCTAATGAATTATGTCTGCAAAGATCGTGTTTCCCAAGAAGGCCACATTCCGAGCTTCCGGGGTGACCCCGGTTTGGGGGGACACCATTCCATCCGGAGCAGGGACTGGGGTGGGGCTGAGGCGGGCAGTTAAGCCGGGCAGTCGGGCTGACCCCTGGGTAACAAGGCACTGGAAGAGAGACCTTTCCAACCAATCGCCTGTGGCCTCGGGCCAAGCTGGGCTCAGGGTCAGACTGTACTCCATCCGGATCAGACCCCGGCCCTGCCGCTCCCGGGGCCTGGTGCTGAACCTCACTGAGCCTCTTGGAGCCTGGGGGTCCTCTTCTGGAAGCTGGACGTCCCTCGTGGGGTCCCGAGGGCATGCGCCGGTGCCTGGGGCGTGAGCAGGGCCGTCCCCATGCGTCTGGAGGCTGTGGCTGCCGGCCTCCAGCCGGGCGGGTCTGAGTCCGCACACAACCACGAGCCCCAGCTACCCCAAGGACAGGCCACGGCCCGGGCATGCCCTCCTCTAAGGAAGTGCTTACACCAGCAGCATCTGCGGTAACGCGGGGAGACGGTGCGTCCTTGTTCCCGGGGCCCAGAGGACGAGAAACGAAGCATCCTTCCAGGGTTTTCTGGGCGCCTCCTTGGGCCTCTCTCCCCGGTAGAAAGGCTTCCATTTTTCTTGGCGAATGAAACAGAACAACGGGATTGTATTTTCATCTACGCGGGGCCGCTGCCTGCTGCCGGGGTGGGGAGCATCTCTCACTGATCGCACCGGCAGGGAAAGGGGAGAAAGCAGAGGGTCGGCTCTTGCAAGAAATTCGTGTACAAACGCGGCCGTCCGCCTTAAAGGATTAATTTCACAAGCCTTAAATTGAAGTTTAATTTGAAAACTAATTCAGCCCCATAATTGGCTTTCTGCTCAAATCACTGAGGCTAAAGATTTAAATTCTTAATATTCAGATGACTTTCAAGTATCTGGTACCATCTGTGCATCAGTCCGTGGCATTAATCTCAGGGAGCCCTCCGCCGGCACAGAAATAAAATAAATAAATAAACGGGCCACCTAATAGAATAATCTATTTAAGCAAAAACTCTGCGTTATCAAGATGAGGGTTTCTTTGACTTCATTGGCAGCGTATAGATTTCTCTGCTATTTAATATTTTAAGGCGACATTAATTTCAAAATTTATAATATAGGCCTTCACACAGTTACGAGGGGTTAGGGAAATCAGGAATTCCAATTAAAGCCTTTCTTAGTTAAAAGATAATCACCGCGGAGGCATCTTTTCTTGTGACGGTCTCGAAGCCTGCCTCGCAGAACTGTCAGCCGAGCAGCTCCGAGCTCCAGGAAGGAGGCCCCGGGCGTGTCCTGAGCCCTGGTTAGCCTCCAGGGCTCCCGGGTAGGGGGGCTGTCGGGCTGGGGCTGGGGTTCACGGCGTCCCGCCCTCACCTGGGTGCACAGCGGTGAAGAGAACCGATAGGATCTCTGCCCAGCGCTGTAAGCCAGCAACAAAGTAAGTAACTCCGTGAGTAATGGAGTATTAATGGAAAGCGGGGGGGCAGACGAGCCCCCCTCACGTGGGCTGAAGAAGCACCATGTGAGCTGAGGGAGGAAAAGGGGCCAGTGTCACAGCGACTGGGGGCAGGACACCCAGGCTGAGGGCACAGCATGTGCAAAGGCCCCGAGGGGGGAAAATCCTTCCTTTTCCCGAAGGCCTCGGCCCAGGTGAGCATCTCGTACCACTCGTTAGCACGTACATAGCATATAGATTTCGGGGTCCCTCAACTGGACAATGGACACCTTGAGGGTGGGGTTTATATTTTCCTATCCTGGAGAAAGGCACTCTCATGTACAACATGTGTTTTCAGTGGGGAGGGGGGGGGTGGGGTAGGGGGGTGGGTGGGGAAATTGCCCATGCTACATTCTCCCCTTCTCCTGTTTCTTTCTCGTCTTTTTGCCTGATAGTGGATGTGATGCTTCGAGGCACGGCAGCCATTTTGTGACCATGTGGCAAGAAACAAGAAGGGGAGGCAAATACCGTGTGCGCGGATGGCTTCAAGCTCTCCCCCAAACCCCCACTGGTCCAAGCTGGGTTTTCTGTGACTTGTGGCCAAATGTGTTCCTGACAGAGACCTGGGGAGGGGAAGCAGTTTGTACAATGGTTAGCACGGTGGCTCAGGAGTCAGACTGCCTGGGTTTAAATCTTGCCTCTGCCTGCACTAGCTGTGTGTCCTTATTCACCTCATCTCAAAAGTGGGGAAAACAAAAGTGCCTGTCCCGTAGGGCTGTTGTGGGGAGGTCTTGGAGAGCTGCCTGCGGACATGTGCGTGAGGTCCGTGCACTGCACAAGCGTCAACATCCTGGAGTGATCTCGCACGACAGTTCTGTGAACCGTTCCCCCGGGGGAGACGGCTGGAGGGTTTGTGGGGTGTCTCTGTATTCTTACAGCTGCGTAAACCATCTGCTTCTCCTTCGGGGATTCACACCCGCCACCTGCTCAGACCCTATGACTTGAGGGCTCCAGAACCAGACCCTGTCTGTGCCTGCAACACGCTCTCAGTGCACGCCCTGGCCGCGGGGGCTGCCTCAGGCCCGGCACACGACCCCAGCCAGGGCACGGGGATCTGCTGGGGCTCCTGCTGGACTCCCTCTCCCGGGGCCGCCCGAAGCTCAGAGACGCCTGCAGCTGCTGGGGTGGCTTGTCCACAGGAAGAGAGAGCCTCCCTGGGAGCGAGCGAGCACCGGGGAGGGGACAGTCGGACAGTGGCCAGCAGGGCTCCGGCCGGTCCCACTCTGGACACAGCATCTCGGCATCTGAGGCCGCTGCCCGTCTCTGGACTCTGCAGTTAGATGAGCCGGTGAATCCCCTTTTCCAGGGGGGCCTCTGAGGTGGGCTTTGGATACCCAGAGATCTAACAGCTGTGATCAGAGCAGAAGACCCTCTTGACCCCAAACCACGATAAGCACTGCTCCAGCCTGCAGGACGGGCCATCCCAAGACCTCCACGCCCTCCCAGCCTGTCTGACCCAGCGATTCCAGGGAGCATTTCATGAACCGAGGGGGCGCCCGGGCTGGGTAAAGAACGCGGGGTGAACGTGGGGCCCGGCTGGGACCCTGGTCCGGAGTCAGCTTGCTAACGTCCCCAAGTGAACTACCCAAACCTTAAAAGGTTTTTACCTAGCTGAGTCAATGTTTCATACATTCTTCCGTTTGTTTTCCCTGGCACGTACACCTGAAGCCCTTCATTGGCCCATCACGGCAGAGAATCGTGACGAATTTCCGGTGGTGGTTTTCCTTACCCCACAAAGGCACCGTGGGAAACCTGCCTGTTACCGTGATTCCCTGACGTCAGGGGAGGCATCGCAGAGGCCATTTCCAAGTTCCGCCCGCCTCGGCGGTGCGACGGCTTCGTTTGGGGTCAGCCTGCCCTTGACCAGGCGCGTGAGGGCGTCAAGCTGGTCCTTCGCATCGCGGCACCGCTCCGCCCCGGGCTTCGCTCTGGGACGTGGTGTCCCCGCTCCCCTCTGAGGGCTGTTCTGCGGTCAGGGACAGACGCTGGGTCCCCCAGGGACTCTGAAAGTCAGCCAACCCCTCGTGTAGACAGACTGAGAGGCACGGGAGTGGCCAAAGAGGACCAGTCTTGGGATCCACACCGGCCTCCGGTCTTCCCGGCCACGCTTGGCACGCCACGTGGCCCCGAGGGGCTGGGCTGATGGAGGGGCCGCTCCAGTCTCCAGGCTTAAAGGCTTATTGCCCGTTTGTTGTCCTAATGAGTAAAGCCGGTCACACATTTGGGAAGACTGTCTCTATCGATTTAAAAGAAGGCACGGGAGGTTTGAGCTGTGATATCCGGGCGCCTTTACAGAGCGTTCTGGGTCTTGGGGCGAGAGACCCACCGTGTCTGTGGTAACGAGAAAGCCCCCCAGCCCGGCACCCAGTCCCCTGCCTCCGGCTGCATAAGGAGCTGGCGGCTGGCGGCTTTCGTCCAGTCTCTCTGGCTGCTTGGAGCTGATGTGCCCGTCGGCCGCCTTCCCCTGCCTCTCCAGGGACTGTCCCCTGCCTCTCCAGGGGAGGAGCCGCCCCGGGTGCCGGCAGAAATGACGTCACACCCCGTCCCCTTCACTGACACCAGGCTGGCCTGCGTCTTGAGGTTCTGAGACAATCAATCGAAAATGGCATTCGCCTTGTGGAAACAGCAGCCCCGGGAGACGGAGCTACGACAACGTCCTCGGGCGGGGAAGGGATGATAAATGCTCGCCCTCGCCGCCCCGTGGTGGCATGCCACCGGCCCCTCCCGGGAGGCCGCCTCTGCTCCGGGCTCCTTGTGCCCGGGCTTCCACTTGCCCAGGGCCGGGGGCCCTGGAAGGGCCCGGAAGCCCTCCCGGGACGGGGCGTCGCCCGCTAACTTACAGACGCCAGTCACGCTGAAGTTCAGATCGGCAAGGCGGCCTCTGGCCCTGGAAGCATGTTCCGACGCTGCGTGGGGCACACGCGTGACAATGGCTACCCTCGCACGCAGCTGGGCGTCCTGTGTTTTCGTGGCTACTCCCGGCTCAGCTCCACCCGCCCCGACCCCGCAGGCAGGTGTCCCGGGGACGACACTCCATCCTCGGAGGAGGCAGCGGTTTAGGGCCCCGCCTCTCAAACTTGGGCCTGCGCACAAACCACCGGGGTGGGGGGGGGGGGGGCATCGTGCCCAGACTCCAGGCCCCACCTGCAGAGCCTGAATCAGGGGTGCGTGCTGAGAGGTTCTGCATTGCCAGCGTGTTCCCAGCGATGCCGCTGGTCCCCGGGCAAGGTTCTGGAGTCGGCTGGGGATTCCGGCCCGCTACGCTCAGGAGGGCTGCTCGCTTCACCTCCTCGGACCCTGAGCCGTGTCTTTGCTAAAGGGGAGAAGGAGGGAGCCCGCTTCTTGGGGGATGCGGATCCAGAGACATATCACGTGCTTCGCCAGGGGCCCGGCCCATGATGAAGTCAACATCATTTACGCCAAACTGAAGTCTGTGGGAAGACTGGCTCTTGGGTCAACTCTGAGGGGTGCTGGGCCTCGGGCATGCAACTCTCGGGGCTGGGGGCGTCTGGCCTTCTCGTGGGTTTCCCACGGGGCTTGGAATAAAATGCAAAGTGTGGCGTGGGAGACCTCGAATGGCAGGTCTCCTCTCTGAGCTCGCCTCCTGCGCCGGGACCTTTGCCCGTGCCTTTTCCCTCCCCAGGCCCCCTTTGCCCACACACAGACCGCAGACCTCCTGTCCAGGCGGCTCCTGCTCCTGCTTCAGCTCTCAGCCTATAAGTCACCTCCACAGAGGGGCCCTCCCTGATCTGCAGCCACCTCCAGGAATCTCAGCGCCCCATGGCTTCCTTCTGAGCCTTATCATCAGTGCAATGGCCATATTCACCTGTGGTAGCCTGTCTTGTCTGCACCCCTCTCTGGACCGCTCCCAGACACGCTGTGGGACACGCAGGAGGTGATAAATGGACGCATCAGCAGAAGGGTCCCGTGGGGGCCGCACGGCCTCCCCGGAGCGCGGGGCCTCCTTGCCCACTGGCTCCTGCTGGCCCGCAGGTCGTCAGGGGCTGGGGGCTCACCTGGCTTGGAGCCTTCGTCCACAGAGCCATTGTAGACCTGGTTGACAAACTCGGGACGGTTGTCATTCATGTCGATGACGTAGATGTACAGGTCGATGGGGTTCTCCACCTTGTTGCCGTTCATGTCCACGGCGTGGGCTCTGAGCTGGAAAGCAACACAGACACCGTCAGCCGTGGGGAACTGCCGGGAGCAGGTTCCCGCAGGCCCTCAGCAGCAGGCCGGGGGTGATGTGAGGGCCTGGGCCCCTCAAGGGAGAGTCTAGGCAGGGGTGTGCGATTGGGACACGTCATGAAACTTCTCTGAGCCTCGGCTCTCGCCTCCGTGGAAACGGGGAAGGGTTGTCAGGAACCCTTAGTTTTTGGATGAGTTCATTCATTCACTCACCGTTCACTCATTAATTTATTCACTCAACCAGTATCTGTCACGGGCCTCTGTGCACCAGGCACGGGCTGGACCCGAGATTATTGCCCAGTGGAATAGATGTGGCCCAGCCCTGGGGCTTCTCATCTGGAAGGGAGAGGGACGTCAAGAAGGAAGAGAAGACAGGTAACTTGGGTGTACTGTTAGCGGCTGGCTGGGGTTGGGAGGAGGCCAGGCAGGCTTCCCAGAGGAGGTGATGTTGGAGCTGAGGCCTGACGAAGGAGATGGAGAGGAGAGCAAGGGTGGAGGTCCCCATGGGGGTCCCAGAGTGGCTGAGGCCAGCCGAGGGGGCCGGAGAGGGGCCGTGTGGGGCCTGGGATGTGGGGGAGAACCGGGTCTGCCCAAGGTCTCTCTTCACCAAGGCTGTGAGTGTCACATGTGTCTCTGTGGAAACCGCATCACCCTGCAAGCTGGACACGTCGGACCCCACCATCTTTGCAACAGGACGGCACCAGGCCAAGGGCGTGAGAAGAGCCGTGCTGGAAGCCTGTTGGAGTGTGTGTGTGGGGGGTGTGTCCCCGAGCTGGGCGGGGGGCACACGATCCTCTCCATGGCCTCCTTGGGGCCCCGCGCCAGCTTCTGGGAAGGAGGACGCCGTGTGCATTCCACACCTGCCCCACGGAGGCTCGGTTCATCGCGACGGCCCCGAGTGGAATTTCACCCTTGAAGTGTTTAAGGAGCCGGGCGGTGGCCACAGCCTCTGGGGCGGATGTGAGTCCCCAGCACCCTGGTTAAGGGACGTGAAGCCCCCTTGCCGTGTTAGCCCCCCGCCGGCCCATCCTGCTGCGGAAGCTCTGGGCGGCAGCCAGGTGACCCTCCGCCTCGTCGAACGCGGCCCTGAGCAGCGCACGGGGTCAAGGGTCAGGAAGCCTCTGGACAAGGTCATCCTGAGCTCCGGTTAATGCTGGCATCTCTCAACAGAAGTGGCGGTGCCCGCTTTGGCGCGGCCCTGTAGCAGAAGCGGCCCCTGGCTGTGAGGCCCAGGGTCCTCCTGGTCTCCCCCCATCCCGCCCCCCAAATGTCCGTCGCATCGCTAGCTTCTGCGGGGGTGTCCGAGGCCCCCTCACCGCTCGGGGGGCCCGTCCTCCTGCGGAGACAGGGAAGCCGTCCGCGCCTTCGGTGACCTGCAACCCCAAGCGTCTCGTCTCGCGTGGAGGGAAGATCCCGCTCCTGCGATGTCATGTGCGGGACGTGTGTCTCTTCTCGCCATGGGAGGGGGACAGGGAGGCGCCAACTTGTGAGCTTGGTCTCGGGCCCCAGAGGGGACGGGACGAGGGCGGTGGGTACGACGGGCGCCTGCTGCCTCTCCGGGGCTCGCGCTGCGTCTCCCGCTGGAGCACGGACCACGGAGCACCCCACGTGGGCCCTGAAGCTGCCTGCAGGTGGGCGCTGGGGTGGCACTGGCCGCGCGCCTGCTCAGGGCCGGGCAGGGCCCCAGGAGCCCCACACGGGTCACTCACGCCTCGGGTTTCAGAAGAACCCGAGAGACCGCCTGGTCCCAACCGCTAGTTTACGGACGGGGAAAGCGAGGCTCAGGAAGATGGAGGTAGTGGCGGGACTCAGCAGTGGGTCTTACGTGCGGAGCCCTCGAAGGAATCTTTTGGAGAACCATCTTGCAAAGCAAACACGACCCCTCTTCGTTTCGTGCGTTTGAACGCTCGTGTCAGTGACCCGTGGCCACGGACGATCAGCCGGCTCTCAGGTGGGAGGTGTGGCCGAAGGTGCCCGAGGATGGGGTGTGTGGATCCCCAGATGAGGGAGCGATGGCGGGTCGCCCCCCCCGACGGGGCGACGTTTTGTGGCACGGCTGACCGCTACGCAGGGACGCCGTCTGGGCGGGACGCGGTGGCCTCGTGGCTCTGGGATCACGGTGCTTCCCCGGCGGGTGGCCTCAAGGGAGCCGGACGCTAGACAGCGGGATAACGTGCACAGCTTGAAAGCGGAGGGGGCCATGCACCGAGGGATGCAGGGGCCTTTAGGGGGCGAGAGGGGCCCCGGCTGCCAGCCAGAAGGAAGTGGGGACCTGGGCCCGGCACGGCCTGAACCGGCAGGAAGCAGACACTTGTAGGCCGGCTTCACCTCGACCTGCACCTGGTGAGACCCTGGGGCACAGCTGCCAACTTCTGACCTCCAGAGTGTGAGCCAGGAAGCGGGTGTTATTTGAAGCCACCGAGTTTGTGCTCGCGCTGGGGGGCACCCCGTAAGGTAGGAGTGCCGGGAGGGGCTCGTGCTGGAGCCTTATGGGGGTGTGAGGGCCGCCAGGACCCTGACCTTGGGGGGGGGGGGACAGCAGAGGGCTTCACGCGGTGGGACAGAGAGTTGAAAAACGGGATGTGAGGGTTCAGTCCAGAATTTGGCAAATGGATCTGGCCGCCCTCCGGTCCGGGTCCCATTGTCTCCGGCCCACTTGTCACCCCGCAGGGAGCAGGGCTGACACTGCTGGAGGTGGCTGCCAGGGGTGGCCCTGGGAGCCCCAGGGCGAGGGCCCACATTGCCCACTTGTGAGATGGGGTCTGAGGAGACTGAAGTCAGCAGCCCCGTGGGGCACATTTCCTAGTTGATGACGAGCGGGAAACAATCATTTCTCCATCTCCCAAGACGGGACGTCAGGGCTGTGGCCGGAGACGGAAGAGAATGTGGGCAAAGTGTCTGGAGGCGAGTGAGTCACCCAGAGACCCGGACACCGAGCCGAGTGTGTGGGGACGGGTGGATGGTCTCCCCCCAGAGTTGCCGGCTTCCTCTCAGCCGGCTTCGGAGAGGAGGGGGTGTGGCGTGGCCGGCCTGCAGGTGTCCTTGGAAAGGACCAAGGGCCCTCGGGGGCATCTCCGCTTCCTCTCGCCCAGCAGCCATCCCGGGGAGCCCAGAATTCCAGGGCTGACTTTGGTGTGAGCTGCAGGGGAGAAACAGTGAACTGGAAACACCAAGAGCGGGTCTTCATTTTGAGCTCAAGGTTTCCAAAGTAATTAAAATAAAATGCAAGGGAGAGCCTCCCCGCACGGCGTGCGTTCTCCCAGGAGCGGCTGTGCAGTCGGCAGGCGCTGGGGCCCGCGTCCTCCGGAGCGGGCTTGGCGGACAGCCCCCGGCACAGTCCCCAAGCCCCGCCCACTGCACCTGCTGGCCGCGCCGTGGTGAGAATCTGAGAGAGAGAGATGCGAGCTGTGCCCACGTTTGCATCTGCGGGGCTGGGGCTTTGCTGCTGGCAGGTCGCGCCCCCCCCCCGTCTCTCCCTCTCCCCCTTGTCTCTCTATTTCTGTGTCTCTGTTTCTCCCTCTTGCTCTGTCTCTGGGTCTAGCTGCGTTGTCGGCACGTGAGGGGAGCTGACTCTCCATCTCGAGCCGGGCCACAGATGTGTGTGGACGGCCTGTGCAGCCCGTGGGGGAGTCCACGGGTGCGTGAAGGGGATGCGTCTCGGGCGGCATGGCTGCATGAGCGCCCGTGCTGGCCGAGTGTCGGTTGGCGCTGAGGACCTGCCGCGTAGCGAGCGGTGCACCAAGAACTCGAGAGGAGGTCCCGGGCCGTCGTCGGTCCACCTCCTTTCCCAGATCCCGCCGTCCCAGGGCCCAGCCTGGGGTGTCCACGTGGGGGAGTGCGTGGGCTAAGGTGCTGGCAACACTCGGCCGCGGGAGAAACACAGGTCAACGCGCAGGGGCTCTGGGGGCAGCTTGCACTGGGGCTGACAGGGCTTGGGAGGCCCAGACAACGACGGGCTGTGAGACCCACCCCTCACAAGCCTCAGTCTCCGTGAAATGGCCTCGCCGTCGATCCCACCTCAGACAGGACCCCAAGCCTGGAGGCTGGCCACGCGGGGTGGGCTCCGTGGCCTGAGACCACGCAGCCTACGGGCCCCGAGCTCAGGAGGACCCACGTGTGGCTGAACGCCCTGCCGTCACTGTCTTGAAATCCTTAGTCCAGATGAGGGTCCCCCATTTCGTTCTGCACTGGGACCCGGAATGTGTGGCCATCCTGGACGTCAGAGCTGAGCAGGACCTTGCCCGGGGCGGCCCCTCCCCACCAGGCCAGCCAGGGCTGTGTTCACAGAGCAGCCGTGGGGGGCAGCCGGTCCAGGGCCTATGACAAAGGCTTTCTTTCAGCGGTCTGGACGGTCCGTAAGAAACAGCCAGAGAAGACACCTGCGCTGGGGACAGCAGGGGTCGCTGGAGCCCCAAGGAAGGCAGGAGAGGTGCCCCACCGGGAGCTCCCCCTCCCCAAACCACGAAGCAACCGCGGCCGATGGCTGCAGTACAGAGAGAGAAGTGACGTTTCAGGGGACACTGAAGAGCCACGTGGCGCCAGCCCTACGGTCAGGAGAGGGGTCGCCTGGGGCCAACCCTACCGTCAGGCCTCAAGAGAAGGGTCTGGCACCTCAGGCCCGGGGGAGGGGCTTTCTCTAAGCCAATCTGTCTAATCTTGAAGGAGGTCAGCATGATCACCAGCACGTGGCCTCTTTGTGGGGCTGTTTGGAGACAAAGCTCTCCCATGTCGGCTGAGGCTCTGGATGTCATTGGCCAATCAGGGACGAGGGCCGCAGGCCAGAGGGACACACCTGACCAGGTGGGCGATGTAGTGAGCAAGCAGCAACCCCTGCCTTCTCTTCTCACTCACTGGGAACGCTCACTGGTCCCCGACCACTGGCTGCACATCCCTTTAGACTCGGGGGCACAGACGCCTGGAACAGCGCATTCAGAAGGGGCATGTGCCTCTGGGAGGGTGGACAGACCACAAGGGAGGTGGGAGGGGGGCAGGGAGGAGGAGTGGCGCATCCCCAGCGTCCGGCCCCCGCTGAGTGTTGGGTGTGGGAACAACCATGACTTATTTTACCAGGGCCTCGGGGAAGCCCCCTGCAAGCCCCTCCCGGGGGAAGGCACCCCTGAAACGGCCTGCCTAGACGCCAGCAGCAAAATGGGCCCGAGTGTCAGCGGCCACCTGCTTCAGGGTTTTCAAGTCTGCGTTTCTGCCTCCACATTCCCTAGCCCTGGGAACGGAATGACCGGTATGGCTCAGAAAAGACGTAGTGATTTTCCTTGTAGCTGCTTCTTCTCCCTGACCCTGGCCCCCACCGTCCGAGGGGCAGTCAGGGTGACACCCGGATGCCCATTCCCAGTGGCATCTCCAGGCAGGACACACCCACTCCATCAAGACCTGTGGTCTGATTGCTGAAGAATCTGGGCACGTGGTCTTTCTTAGGGGTTTCAGGCCAAAAGGCTTTGATGCCTTTTAATCCCAGTGGTATAAGCTCCCCCTGCCCGGGGCCATGTGTGTTCATGTTATCACTGTAGGCCCACGTCAACCACAAGGCCTAACATGTACTAGGCACTTGAGAACTGTTCCCCGGATGGGTAGATGGATGGATGGAACATATGTATATATGGATGGATGGATGGATGGATGGATCAGTGGATGGTGGGTGGCTGAGTGGGTGTGTAGATGGATGGATGAGTAGATGGATGGATGGATGGATGGGAGATGAAGTGGTATACCCAAAGGGAAGAGTCTGGAAGCATGAGCCAAGGTTTCTCTTGGAAGCTTCTCTGAAGAGGGATGTCTGGGTCTAGTGAACTGGGGATTTCTGGAGCCGGGAGCCTGACTTTGATTCCACACCTGTCTCTACTCATGGGCGAAGACCCATGAGTAGAGAGGAACCTTCTCTTCCATGTTGACTAGCTCTGTGAAGCTGAACCCACCTGGGACTTGGGCAGCCAGTCTGAGACCGTGGCTAAGAAGGATGGACCAACCTCCCAACCTGGCTTCCCCAGGTCCAGTCAGCCTCGCACCCTACTTCTCATGGGGCGTCAGGGGTCCCTCGGGGGAGGCCACCATTGTCAACGACAGAGTTAACCTCTCCCACCAATTCCTTCTCTCTGCAAGTGGTTCCTGTGCATCCCCTGAGGGCCAGGCTCTGTTCTCGGGCCTGGCGACGTGGTGTGGATAGCTTGATGGCTCTTTGCCACGTGGAGCCTTCCTGCTAGTGCCAAGAGGTGGACAGTGGGCCCCAAGCAGATAACCAGAGAGTGGCAGCGGTGTTTGGCCATATTCGGCACTGGGGGCTGAAGCCAAGTGAAATCTGGGCTGATTACGTCCACATCAGGGCAAAAGGCTGAGAATACGATGCTCTCCAACGATGGTCTTCATTTCCAAGTTACAAGCGAGGACCTGGACATTCAGACATCGTGATGACAACTACAAATGTGCACACCGGCCGTATCGTGCGCGGGGGGCTCTGTTCTCCGGGCTTCGCACATGTGAACCCTGCATCCTCCCACCTGGTGAGGGGCCCGGGGTCCTCACCTCTGCCTCCAGCTCACACTGCCTCCAGCTGGTGCAAACCTGCATCTTGCAGGTGAGGAGGGGGTCCGGACGGGGGACTGGCCATTAGGGTGGAGGCCACGAGACGCTGCTGCTTTCACCTGAGCTCCGGGGTCCCTCCCCTGAGCTACCACGTCAGGGAGGCCAAGCAGGAGAGGAGCCAACAGCCCCCAGAAGCCCGAGCCCTGCAACGTTTGTGGTCACGTCCGTTTCCCCTCTGCGTGCCCCGCTCCAAGGTGGCACCAGCACAGCACTCATCCCAGACCCGCTGCCGGCTCTCAGAGAAGCAGGTGTGTTATTCTAGGGCTGGACAGGATGGAACTGCCCAGCAGCCACGTGTCCCCTCCCTCCACCAGAACTAATGGGCTCCTGGGAGCACACGTGGATCCAGAGCTTCTACACCAGGGGTCCTTCCAAGGTGGTCCCAGACCTTCCGGTCTTCCCCCGGGAATGTGGCAGAGGTGTCCATCCCGGGCCCGCTGAATGAGGAACCCCAGGGTGGTGCCCAGCGCCGTGGGCTTTACACAGCCCTGCGGGCAATTCCAGCACAGGCTCGGGCTGACAGTCTCCTTCCCAAGTTAGGAACCCAAGGCCCGAGGTACTCACGTGGTAGGAGGCTCGCTCCTCCCGGTCCATGGGCCTAGTGACATACATGCGTCCAGACATGGAGTCGATGCTGAAGACCTCCATGGGGGGCTGGTCGGCACCCACCCCCGTGATGCTGTACCGGATGGGGATGTCGTTGTCTTTGTCGGACCGGATCTGGAAACAGGAGCAAAAGCAGAGGAGAGTCAGCCTGCGGTGGGGGGCAGGGGCCACGCTTCTTAAACGTCCACTCATCCCACCCCTGATTTGCTTGCACTTGGCCAACTCGGGGAACATCAGGTATCCACTCTGGGAACTGGGAGGGCAGCCAGTGATGAGGGGGTCATGGAGTGCCACCAACCACACGTCTGGTGGCCCAGCAGGGGACGGGGAAAGACGAGACCACGGAGCAGCCGCTACAGAGTCCAGAGGGGAGAAAGGCTGGGACACAGCACACACACCCACTACGTGTTCGTCCGTGTCCCAGTATCTTGCGCCTTTGACGGGGGCACCAGAGAACAGGGTCCGGTCCCTGAAGGTGGGAGGCTGTGAGGATGGGTCGGGGCAGAGAGGACCCGCAACCGGGAGGTAGACACAGATTTCACACTGAGGACTGTTGTCACAATGGCTACAGGCTACATGTGAACGTAAAAGTATTTTCACGGAGAACTGCGAACTCTTTCATTTAGAGGAAGCAAAAGCTCTTGTAATGGTAAGGGGCACCTGACGGGAACGGGGGTGCCCGCTGGAAGGTAACTGGTTTCTCTGAGCCCCCGAGACTGAAAAGGTATAATTGATAAGGTCAAAGTAACAGATTGGAATTCAACTTTGAATACAGTTGACTCTTGACCACGGGGTTGAACTGCGCTGGTCCATTTATATGGGGAATTTTTTGGATAAATACAGTACAGGACTGTAGACGTATTTTCTGTTCCTATGGTTTTCCTAATAACATTGTCTTTTCTCTGGCTTACTTTATTGTAAGCACACGGCACATAATACACTCAACATAGAAAATATGTGTTAATGGACTGTATGTTGTTGGTAAGGCTGCTGGTGGACGGTAGGCTATGAGTAGTTAAGTTTTTGGAGGTCAGAAGTTATATGTGGATTCCAGACGGTGCTGGGGGTGGGTGCTCCAATAACCCTTCATCGTTCACGGGTCCCCAGTATACCTTTACAAAATGCAGTTTTTTCCCTGTAAATCAAAGCTCAGGGATCATAACAACATTTTATAACAAAACGGACACAATGGAAACCTCCAGTTCTACAGAGCAGGGTCGGCTTTATTGCAAGACTGCAAATAAAATTCACTGCAGAAAAAAAAAACAACCCCTGAGCTCATGGACACAGAGGACAGGCAGGTAGCTGCCAGAGGTGGGGGCGTAGGGCGGGCGACACGAGCGAAGGCGTCCAGGGTGCACACTTCCTGGTCTAGAATAAGGCAGTCACGGGATGGGGCGGTAGTTAACGGTCCTCTCCCGCCCATGTGCCAGCTGCTACGTCTCCAAGTCCTCACGACAAGAGTCGTTTTTGTACCAGGTAGCGACAGATGTTAAGTAGATTTCTCGGGTGGTTGTTTGGGAATGTACCCCCCGCCCCAAATACTCCTGTCCTCCACCCTGTACCCTCCCCCCTCCTCCACAACTCCTCTTCCAACCCCATAACTCTCGCCTCCCCAGCCCCTCCCCCCTCCACAAACCCCTCCCTGCCTCTCCCCACCCCTCCCCTCTCCACATATCTCTCTCCCACCCTGCCCTCCCCTCCCCCCCCTCAAACCCCTATCCCACCCCCACCCCCCATTCCTCCCCTCAGTCTACGAGGACTGTCTTTGTTTCCATCTCCCACCTCCTGGCTCTGCCCTGAGCAGCACACACCCGGCAGGGCTCAGGCCAGGCCACGGAAAGAATGGCCGGGGCCAGGGCTGGGGACGCATGTCACCCTGTGCCGTCCCTCGGGCCGTGGGGGTGTCGGAGCTCTGCTGTGCTCATCTTGGCCACAGCCACCCCTGCCTCCCTCCAGGGATGAACACATTGGGTCCTGGGCCTGCCGCCTTCTGCCCGCTCATCGCTCACAGCGCTGGGCGCCCCAGGACACGTGTGTACCCTGTGTTCATCATGGGCCCTCTGCTGCCCACCGAGTAACGTCCTTCAGCCAGGACAGCCGTGTGCGAGCAGCCCAGTGCACAGCCGTGTCCAGGGAGATGAGCCTGTACGGAGGACAGAGGACAGAGGACGGGCGCCTTCCTGGCCACCTGGCTCCTTCCCCAGGGCTCCTTTCACAGGACAGCGGCCCTGGCCCTCCGTGGCCGTGAGCCACCTCTTCTCCCCCGAGGGAGTTTGCGCCAAGGTGCCGTCGCCAGGGAAATGGGGCGGCAGTTGCCAGTCTGGGTCCCAGAGAGGAAGACCCCTCTGGCCATCTGCACCTGCGCTGTTTGTCCGCGTGTGGGGAACCCGTTAGAGCAGATCAGACCCCGTTGGGGAACTGTGTGATTAGTGTAGAAAGCCCCAGGCTGGCTGCTTATGAAGCACAAGTTCTGTCTTCTGGGAGCCCGGAAAGTTCTAGAAAGTTCTGTGAGTTCGGCACTTGAGCACACAGAGGGCCCGAGAGAAGCGGCCGAGCTGCGCTGGATGGAGGGGTCGCTGGGTTCGGGCCCGGCAGTCCTCCAGAGGCGGGGGATCCGGCAGCCGGCCGGCGAGCACAGCGGACGGCCTGGCACGCTTCTACCGCGTTCTCTGGGCCAGACTGCCCATCCTTCATGGGGAAATTTAATTATAAAACCACTGAAAAGAACCCACCACATATTTAAAGAGGTTTTATTTTTTGCAAAGGAATCTCATTACAGTTTGACCACTGGGTGCCTTTGCTTAATTCCCCAGCTGCCGCTCTGTGTGCGCGCCCGGGACTCAGTGCCGGCTCGGGGAGGCTCCACACAGTTTACCACGTTAAGAAGTAATACTGTACAAATGAATTCACCAGATCAGGGGAGAGCAGTTTCCCCTTGATTTGTGTCTGGAAAATGAGGAAAACATCACGGCAGCATACGATAGGGCCATGAATAAAGAACACAGACAGGCGTTTCTATCACCACCTCACTTTTACGACGCCACGGAGAATTAGGCTCTTTTGCATTTGTTATTAAAGGACAGAACAGATGGTAAAAGGTTAGTTTAAAGTGACGTCTACATTAAAATAACTTATGGTGCCGGGCGATTGTTTTCACCCAGGGACTTGTGCGTGGAAGGCGGGCTCGCGTCCTTAGGAAAGGCCGGATGAAATGAAGGATCCTGGCAGAATCTTCCCCAAGGAGGAGGTATTTGCCTAATCTCAAATGAACTTGAAACCGGAGAAAAGTCACCATGTGTGGGTTTGAATCGCAAACACCGCGGAAGTTTATTCCCAAAGCATCGAACGGGAGAGAATCACGTCCAGACTCCAGCAGAGAAAGCCTCACCCCAGGAGAGGAAGACACCCCAACAAGGAGAGAGGACCTTCAGCTCCAGGCTGGTCCCCTGCTCCCGCCCCGCGTCACTTCAACACCTCCACGTGCCATGGGCCGGGCCCTGCTCTGGGCGGACCCTGCCCTGCCCTCACGTGGCTCGCGTGCCCGGGGAATCAGACACACCTGAAAAAGTGACACCCTCTTAGTCCACAATTAAAAAGCGTGGTAACGACTGGCAGGGAAGGAACAGGGTCCTTGAGAGGCCCCAGGGGAAGAGCTCAGGGACAGGTTTGAACTCCACTGCCTTGTATAGTTTCTCCGCACGCACCACGCACGCTCGCACACACACGCACACGTGGCTGGATCTCCCCTCCCCTTTTGCACCCAGCGTCCTGGAAGGTGCGGGTTCCGTGTCCTCAGGGTTTCCTTGCCCGCTATGAGGTGTCCCCGGGACCTCCTGCCCTGACATTTGCAAGCTGCTCTCAGGTTCTGAGGACCAAGTTCTTCTGCGAGGACGCAAATAATTCTTCTGTGGCGCCTTCCGGGTGTTCCTCCTCGCCGGGTATTAAGCCTGGAGACCTTCCCAGCAAACAGACTACACACCCTCGTTTTTGTTACCTCCTGGGACTGCTGAGGTGCAGCGGCCGCCGCTCGCCCCCCGCCCGGCCCGGGACCATCGGGACGCAGGACGCGGGTGGACACGCGGCCGTGGCTGCAGCCAGCCAAGAGAGGCAATTTTTTTTCAAACCCTTGACTCCCAGCAGAGCCCAGAGGTAAGAGAAGGGTTTCACCGGACACACTTGTAGCTCCCCCGTGGCCGCAGCGGGGCCCCAGCTCTGACCGCTGGGGCTTCTTGGTTTTCTCAGCGTCACCTCAGGCTTTCTCTGTCTGCTGTCCTGTCTGTGCAAATGCCCGCCTGTCCTCCCTTCTCCCTCCCACGTGAGCACTAACATGCTCAGCTCCCTTTTCTGGGCCCCAGGAGCACAAGCACCACAGGCTGTGTCTGCAGGGATGGCACGTGCAGTTGTGGGTGAACACAGGAACCACGGACACACGGCCCGGGGACGGAAGCCACGGACACTCGGCCCGGGGACGGGAGCCACGGACACTCGGCCCGGGGACGGGAGCCACGGACACACGGCCCGGGGACGGGAGCCACGGACACTCGGCCCGGGGACGGGAGCCACGGACACTCGGCCCGGGGACGGGAGCCACGGACACACGGCCCGGGGACGGGAGCCACGGACACACGGCCCGGGGACGGGAGCCACGGACACACGGCCCGGGGACGGGAACCATGGACACTCGGCCTGGGGCAGGAATGGGGGGCGGGGCAGGCAGACAGCAAGCAGATGGCCAGTGTCACTTCCACAGCCGCAGGAAAGCCTAAGGCAGCGGGGCTGGGGGGGTGGGCGGCACCAAGGGCTTCTCTGAGCCCTGTGGGAGGAGGAAGTACACAGGGAGAGACATGTGGGGAGCAGCCAGAGGTGGGAGGAAGCAGGTGCACTCAGAGCCTCACGGGCTGCTGTGTGAGTGAGGAAGTGAACAGAGAAATGAGAAGGGGGAGGGGAGTCGGGGAGAGAAGCAAGGTCTGGTCACCCCTCACCTCCCCCGACGTGGATCCCACAGCAGGAGAGGAGGGGGGTGCTCCTGGGAAGTTCTGCTCCCACCTTTCCTGCCCTTGCAGAGACCTCTGAGGGTCAGAGTAGGGGAGTGGCCTTGGCAGGAGAGGAAGGGACCGCGGAGGCTGGTGGGTCCTCTCCTCAAGCGCCAGCAGGCCGGACGGGACCCCCCCCCCCTCGTGCGCCAGATGGGGCTGGCAAAGGGAAGGCCGGTCCCCCACCCGTTCCGCCCCTGTTGGTCTTGGGCCTCTTTGTCCAAATTGGGGTTTCCTCCTATGTGTCCTCATGCCTCAGAAGCCTCTGTTAGCTCTGAAGGAATCTCCACCCCGTCCCGGAACTCCTTGGGGACCACTAAAGGGGAGCCCCAGAATGTCCAGCCCCACCCCACCACCTTGTCCGGTCCATCTGCATATACGGGCGTGGGGACCAGAGGGGCAAGGAGAGGACAAGTCGTACAAGTAACTGGGGACCGAGAGTGGAGTCACCTGTCTTCCCAAGAAGGCTTTTATACACAGACAGGGAGGCCGAGGACACGGGGCCCCTTGCACAGGCACACCGGGGACAGCCCAGAGGGTCTCTGTGTCCCCCAGAGCGGCTCCCTGGTCGCCACTGTCACTCGGTGTGCGGGGACTGTGGAAGCGCCATGTTTTAAAAAGCCGCCACGACTCTGAGCTCTGGGACCAGAGCTTCAGTTCAGCTGCTTTTGAGAGCAGCTGTGACATCGTGACCAGTGTCTGCGTGCGTCCCTTCCAGCTTGCCGCACTCTGAGAGCCCTTTGCCACCGTGCCGAGAACAGCGAGACCCGGTGACGGTCAAACCGCTCTCATCGAATTAAGGGGCCCAACTTGGGGCCGCGGGCGAGCCAGGGTTCTTCCCTCCCCCAACCCTCGCCGCTCTCTCCCACATCACTGCGAGGGGCTTGACGATGTTTGCCCGTCTTGCATTTTGTCCAGTATTTTCCATGGGACAAAATCCAGCCCTCAATTATTTTCAATCAGGTTCTTGTAATGACCAGGAAACCCCAGAATGTGATAGGGAGAGGCATTTGTTGTGTAACATTCACGCTGTTACACATTACCATTCACAATTACTTTGAGTTTTAGAAATCATGAGAAAATCCTCAAAGTCATATGAATACTAATGAAAGCCATGAATATGTTCTTCCAGAATTTGCCTGGTGGGGAAGAGTGAATTAGATGCTTCTCAGAAATGGCCTTCGGGCTGCACCGAATTAACAAAGACGGGCAGCTACTTAATTTGTGGTTTGGGATTACAGGCTGCACGCCGGCTGGCGGTGGGGGTGACTCAGCACCCGTTCCTGGCTCTTCTAGTAACGGAGGCCCGATTTCCTTTGGGGGGTCATCGTTCCCCATCGTGAGTGGTCTTGGGGAGACAGTCCACACCCCCTGCACCCCCCGCACCCCTACCAGCCACCAGGCGGGCCTACCGGCCAGGCTGGGCCAATCAGCTTCTCTTTTCCAAACGTGGATCTTGAATCAAGAATGAGACAGGGCCTCAGCCGCAGCAATTTCTTACTCGACCCGGCTCCATAGGCAAGGGAATTAAAAGTAAAAACGAACTATTGGGACCTCATCGAGATAAAAAGCTTCTGCACTGCAAAGGAAACAATCAACAAAACTGAAAGGCGACCGACCGAATGGGAAAAGATATTTGCAAATGACATAGCGGACAAAGGGCCAGTATCCAAAACTTATAAAGAACTCACCAAACTCCACACCCGATAAACAAATAATCCAGTGAAGAAATGGGCAGAAGACATGAATAGACACTTCTCCAAAGAAGACATCCAGATGGCCAACAGGCACATGAAAAGATGCTCAACATCACTCCTCATCAGGGAAATACAAATCAAAACCACACCGAGGTACCACCTCACGCCGGTCAGAGTGGCCAAAATGAACAAATCAGGAGACTCTAGATGCTGGTGAGGATGTGGAGAAACGGGAACCCTCTCGCACTGCTGGTGGGAATGCAAACTGGTGCAGCCGCTCTGGAAAACAGTGTGGAGGTTCCTCAAAAAATTAAAAATAGAACTACCCTACAACCTAGCAATTGCACTGTTAGGAATTGACCCAAGGGATACAGGAGTGCTGATGCACAGGGGCACTTGTACCCCAATGTTTATAGCAGCACTTTCAACAACAGCCAAATTATGGAAAGAGCCTAAATGTCTACCAACTGATGAATGGATAAAGAAATTGTGGTTTATATACACAATGGAATACTACTTGGCAATGAGAAAGAGTGAAATCCTGCCATTTGCAGCAAGGTGGATGGAACCGGAGGGTATTATGCTAAGTGAAATAAGTCAGGCAGAGAAAGACAGGTATCATATGTTTTCACTCATATGTGGATCCGGAGAAACTAAACAGAAGACCAGGGGGGAGGGGGAGGGGGAGGGGAGAAAACAGTTCCAGAGAGGGAGAGAGGCAAACCATGAGACTCTTAAATACCGAGAGCACACTGAGGGTTGATGGGGGGGCGGGGGGAGAGGGGAAAGTGGGTGACGGGCACTGAGGAGGGCGCCTGTTGCGTTGAGCACTGGGTGTTGTATGGAAGCCGATCTGACAATACATTATGTTACAAAAAGAAAAAGACTGAGTCAGGGTGGAAAATTCTGGCTGGGGTCCCTCCACTAGGACAGAGCCACCTCCTGGGCAAGACCCGGAGCCCGGGCCCCCCCCCCCCCCGGCTGGCCTGCCCTCCCCTTCCCGTCCGTGGGAGCCCAGGACCCTCCTGGGCACGTTCTTTCTGCTTCGGTAGCTGGACAGCTTCCCGCGGCCTTAGGTCAAACCTCCTGACCCCGTGCGGGCCGCAGAGCCAGAGCACAGCGCTGGGCAGGCACGTGCTAAGCACAGGAGAGGTCACTGGGGTGCTCACGTATCCGCGCCTGGCACCTCCCCGCAGAGGCCCCACCCCGACCTCTGGATCCCGGGGTCAGAGTGGCGCTCCCCGTGAGCAGAGCCCGACACAAAGATGCTTCTGGGGGGCGGGGCGGCTGAGTGGGCAAAGGAGAAGACGCAAGAGGGTAAAGGGACGTGGTGTTGCCCGGGGTCTGGCTTTAGTCTCATCCCACGGTGGCGGGGGGAGTCCTGGGGTGTGACCTGTGGCAGAGAAGTCCGGCCTTGGGGCGAGGAGGCTGGTTTTTGTGGGCCAGCCCAGGGCGAGGGGGGTCCTCCCGGGCACCTGCCACTGGGGGCGCGGTCAGCCCTCTGCGGGGGTGTCCGACTCTGAACTGGGCTGCGCGCTCAGGAGAGAGGGGCACACGGTCACTCACACGGCACGCGGCCTGGAGCGGTGCTCGTTCGGCAGTAGGCACCCGGGCAGCCTGCTGGAGGGACGCGGGACCCTGAGCAGGGCGGCCTGGGGCAGCTGTGCGAACATGGTCGCTAACGAGGGCCGTCGTCCGCAGACAAGCCAGAGCTTCCCCCGTCCAGGACCCGAGCTAGGAATACCCGTGTCCCTCAGGGAGCCCAAGACAGGAAGCTGAGTCCACGGGTGCACTTCCTGCCTCGGTCTGATCAAGTAGGGATCAACGGACCGGATGACGTGACACGGGAGCTTGTGGGCTGAGTGTTCCCTCAGGGTTGTCGTCCACAGCCCGGTGGCTGGCATCCTGCTCCTCCAGATGAACAGCGGGGGTCTGGCCGGGAGCTCTGCCTCGTCGGTGTTCGACACGCGTTCCCTGCCTGTGTCTGGAAGGCTCTGCCCACACGGCCTCGGTTTTAACACAACAGCTCCAGTCTGCCATTGCCGTGTGCTGGCCCGGGCTGGGGGTGAGGGATGACACCGGACGGGATCCAGTCCTTGGGAACGTGGGGCAGGGT
>NW_024412463.1:11016942-11034523 GCF_014898765.1 Herpailurus yagouaroundi | reverse complement strand
GCTTCGGTAGCTGGACAGCTTCCCGCGGCCTTAGGTCAAACCTCCTGACCCCGTGCGGGCCGCAGAGCCCGAGCACAGCGCTGGGCAGGCACGTGCTAAGCACAGGAGAGGTCACTGGGGTGCTCACGTATCCGCGCCTGGCACCTCCCCGCAGAGGCCCCACCCCGACCTCTGGATCCCGGGGTCAGAGTGGCGCTCCCCGTGAGCAGAGCCCGACACAAAGATGCTTCTGGGGGGCGGGGCGGCTGAGTGGGCAAAGGAGAAGACGCAAGAGGGTAAAGGGACGTGGTGTTGCCCGGGGTCTGGCTTTAGTCTCATCCCACGGTGGCGGGGGGAGTCCTGGGGTGTGACCTGTGGCAGAGAAGTCCGGCCTTGGGGCGAGGAGGCTGGTTTTTGTGGGCCAGCCCAGGGCGAGGGGGCTCCTCCCGGGCACCTGCCACTGGGGCGCGGTCAGCCCTCTGCGGGGGTGTCCGACTCTGAACTGGGCTGCGCGCTCAGGAGAGAGGGGCACACGGTCACTCACATGGCACGCGGCCTGGAGCGGTGCTCGTTCGGCAGTAGGCACCCGGGCAGCCTGCTGGAGGGACGCGGGACCCTGAGCAGGGCGGCCTGGGGCAGCTGTGCGAACATGGTCGCTAACGAGGGCCGTCGTCCGCAGACAAGCCAGAGCTTCCCCCGTCCAGGACCCGAGCTAGGAATACCCGTGTCCCTCAGGGAGCCCAAGACAGGAAGCTGAGTCCACGGGTGCACTTCCTGCCTCGGTCTGATCAAGTAGGGATCAACGGACCGGATGACGTGACACGGGAGCTTGTGGGCTGAGTGTTCCCTCAGGGTTGTCGTCCACAGCCCGGTGGCTGGCATCCTGCTCCTCCAGATGAACAGCGGGGGTCTGGCCGGGAGCTCTGCCTCGTCGGTGTTCGACACGCGTTCCCTGCCTGTGTCTGGAAGGCCCTGCCCACACGGCCTCGGTTTTAACACAACAGCTCCAGTCTGCCATTGCCGTGTGCTGGCCCGGGCTGGGGGTGAGGGATGACACCGGACGGGATCCAGTCCTTGGGAACGTGGGGCAGGGTGGGGGAGACAGAGGCTGTGGTGGCCAGGCCATAGCTTGGGCTGGGGGGGAGGCCGAGGGAGGGAGCCCCGAGGGGCAGGACCCGGCGCTGGGATGAGCCCCCAGCCCCCGAGGGACAGGAATGGTGGGGGTGTGGTGTGAGCAGGCATTTGGGGACAGCGAGGGGGGTGAGGCTGTGCGCAGGGCCGAAATGGGGCACCCAGGCAGCCACCAGCCCTGCTGTGTCTGCTGAGGCCCCCCCCCCGCCCACCTTCAGAAACCACTGCCCCCCATGCTTTGCACGGGCCGGTGGGGAGGACCGTCCGTGGGCACCAGGAGCACGTCCCCCAGCCCAGTGACTGGCTCAGGGAGGGGCATGTGACCCAAGCTGGGCCCACGGGGGTGTTTCCTTTTGGGATGAAGGTCTCCTCCTCATTCTCTTGGGAAGGGCACCCCAGGGACTCAGGACAGGTGCCCTCACCTCCTCTCTAGCTCCCCTCCTGGGTCAGGTCACCTGCCGTCTTGCTTCCTCGTCACCACCTGGAAATGGGATCTAATGCCAATCCCTCAGAGCTGTTGTCAAGAGCGCGGGACAGACTGCAGTGGATGGTCTGCAGCATGTCTGAGGGCTGAGTCTTTGGTTTAGTCAGTACCAAGGGGTGAGTACTATGCTTAGTCAGTAATGAGTACTGTGCTTAGTACTATGCTGAGTACGTGGCTTAGTCAGCAACGAGGGATAAGTGCTGTGCTTTCTCAGTACTGAGTACTGTGCTTCGTCAGTAGAAAGCAGTATGTTTAGTCAGTACTGAGGGATGAATAGCGAACTTCTTCAGTAAACCATAGCTGAGTATTGCGCTTTGTGAACTGCGGGCTGAGTATGACTTAGCGAGGGCCAAGGACTGAGCCTTGCTGAGTTTATGCATTGCCAATAGTGGGGACCCAATACTTTGCTTTGTTATAAGTCTGAGCAGAGTATTCGACTCTGCACTAACGATGCCTGGGTGCTTTGCTTTGACGTCTCCTCCAGAGAGCCCAGTGTTCCAGTAGATGCCCAGAAAATGCTCTGCAAACCAGACGTGGATGACTGAACAAACAAGGGACAGGAGGACACAGAAATACCAGATGAGGCTGAGGTTCCGGGCCACAGTGCAGGGGATCCAGTCTGCCCCCTCGCTACCACAGGGCATTTGACCCCTGTCCTTTGTCAAGTGTCAGAAATCACGCTGGCTCGAGCAAAGAGGCAACGTACTGGCTCTCGTGTGGGAATGGTGTGGGTTGCAGGCACAGCTGGATCATGGCTCAGGTGATGCTCTCAGCATGTGTTCTCTCCCTCTGTGGCCCTTCTCACTTCCGTGGTTACACCCTATCTGCCCAGCAACCAGCAGCCACAGGACAGACCGACAGTCACCGCAGCGCAGCAGTCACACAGCCGCTGTGTCCGTGGCACGGACACAGGGGCAACGCAAATGTAATCACGGCCACGACAGCTCACGCTTCTGTACCTAGTCTGCTGGTGCCACGGGCGTTATCTGCCCACCCGCACAGGCTCAGTTACCGCTCAAACTCTACAAGCAGCGTCAAAGCCCCATTACAGACAAAGAAACCGAGGCACAGGAAATGCAGCCACTTTGCCAGTCCAGCTGGTTCCCAAGCACCCGAGCGGGGTCCACACCTAGGCGTCCTCCCCAGAGCCGGCGCTGGCGCCCTGCGCGCTCCGACCCGGGAGATGCCGCCCTCCCCGGGGGGCTCCATGCAGCTGCCGTCCCGTCCTGGACCCAGCAGCCGCGGCTGGAGACCGGACAGGCAGATTCGCCGGGCACGGGGATGGTGGCCGAGCCCGGCCTCTCCGTCCGTGCCGCCGAGAGTGGGTGAGGAGGTCCCCCCAGCGAGGTCGAGGTGGGCGGAGGAGAGGGGTGCCAGGCGTGTGCCGGCCCCTGCTGCCAGGCCGGCGGCTCCCAGGCCGGCCCTGCCTGTCGGGGGCTGCATCTCAGTGACCGTCCGGAAGCCACTGCACCCCCAGCCTTCGTGGCGCTCGTGATGGCAGAAGCCCGAGGGGCCACAGGGCTCGGGGCGGGTGGCACCATGCGCGTCGACACTCTGCTCCCGTTACTGGTGGAGTCCCGGCTACCGCTGTGGCGCGGCAGGACGACGGTTCTCCTTAGTCTTGCTTTGCTCCAGGAGCCTGGAGAGGGGCCATGCTGGGGAGCAGGGATGGGCGCCGGGTGAGCAGGTGGTCCTGAGGAGGGGGAGGGGAGAGGTGCGGAGTGGGCTGGGGTCCCGAGGAGGGAGGGAAGGTGGGGGGTGCAGGGGTGGGCTGGGGTCCCGAGGAGGGGGGGATGGTGGGGGGGGATATGGGGTAGTTGGGGTCCCGAGGAAGGAGGGAAGGTGGGGGGGGATATGGGGTGGGCTGGGGTCCAGAGGCGGGGAGCACGCTGCTGTGGGAGCCCGGGGGACGCCTGCTGTGCGGATGCCCCCAGTGTAAGGAGCAGTGACACGTGAGGTCCTTGAGGCACAGGCTGGTAGGACGGGGGAGCAGGTGAGAAGCTGGTATTAGTAAAAGTTGCCACGCTGGGAGCCCCGCAACTCGGCTGGCACAGCCCGTTCGGGAGCGTCGGCCCGGCTGCAGGAACGGGGCCAGCCGTTTCTAGACAAGGGGGCGGCCTCCTCAGATCGAGGGATCTGAGCACAGGTGCTGGAAACAGGTGCCCTGGGACTCCCCCCCGCCCCTGCAAGTTTTTCCTGCCCCCTAAGAGCTGCCGGCCTTTGAACGAGATGCTTGTTACTGGGAATTAAGCCTGAAACGGACCCCAGATCTCCACTGTTCTTAGAAGGGATCCATCACCACGATGCGTCCTTTCAACTGAAGTCCCGCTTTGTCTCTACGCTCGGTTGCACGAGGGCAAACATTCCTTGGGGCCACTGGGGCAGGCGATCAGGCCACGGGAAAGAAGTGGCCGGCAGACAGGTTTGTCCGGTGACGTGAGGCCCTGGCAGGGACGGGGAGGATGGATGTGAAGCGAACCCCATCCACAGAGAGGTCCCCAGAAGAGTGACAGCTGCGTCTCTGGAAAGCTCGAGCCTCGACGTCCCTCCCAAGGCTCCTCCCCTCCTGCCCTTCGAAGCCTTCGGGTCTCCCATCAACGCCATGTCCCCAAGCAGCCCTCCAGGACTGCCCTGCCTGAGTGGCCCTATTCAACGGCCGCTTTCAAAGTCCTCTCTCGACGCTCGCGTACGAGCTGGGGTGTGTGTTGGCACCGATGGCCGGTCTCCCCTCCGCTGGTGCCCAACGTGGCCTGGGCTGCAGCCCCTGGGGGAGCTCCCGAGGCAGCCGGAGCTCGGGGAACGCGCGCTGGCTGGGTGGGTGGGCAGTGCCGCAGAGACCCCCTTCCTCCCTCCTCTGGTCCCCAGAGACCCACTCTGTGGACAGGAGCAGGTGCCGGTCCCCAAGGTGATCCTCCGTCCGCGTATGCTGGTGCACCTGGGGTGGCGACTCTGCACCCGGCCCCGCCCTGAGCACCACACCCGGCCTCCCCGACTCCCCGGCTCCCGCTACAGCCCCCAGGCGGACGGTGCCAGCCCCGTGTCAGGTGACGACACCGAGGGTCAGGGAGGCGGGGCTGCGCTGCGGGTCCAGGGCCAACCCCTTCTCCACTTCGTCTCCACCTGACCACGCCTGGGCTCTCTGGGGCGCTGGACGAACGGGAAGCACTGACACCGGGTCTCGGGGATCCCGGGAAGGCTTTGTTCTACAAGCAGTTTCCAGGCCTTCATCTCCTTGGGGCCGCACCCCGTAAGCAGACACGGGTTCTCTGACGTGTGCTCGGCAGGACCAACAGCGAGGAACCTGAGGGCCCCCAGGCAGGATGGCCGGTGACACAAACGGGCCCGTGCCCAGAGGAACACGCGGCCGAGAGTTCCTGGGGAACCGTCCTTCCTGCCAGAAGGGGCCCCGGGGAGCATGGGAGTCTCCATCCTAGAGCAAAGGAGCCCCGTGTCCAAACACATTCTCAGGAGCAAGTGGCCAACATGTTGGTGGCTGAGGAGTGGGGGGTCCCCCAAGCCCCAGGGGACGTTTGTTCCTCTCTGGCCCAGCTAACGCTGCCATGAGTCCCTGACCCACGTTCCGAGCCAGGGCCCATGCCTTAGGCATCTTTGTACGCCGTTCCCTGCACCGTGTGCCCTGGATCTGCTGACTCCTGCCAGCACACAGGAGAGGCTCAGGGGAGCACACAGGAGAGGCTCAGGGGAGCACACAGGAGTGGCCCTCCTCCTGCCCTGCATGTGTGGGACAGAAGCGTTAGAGCCCAGGACTCCGGGCGCCCGGGAGCATGTAGTGGGACTTGTGGTCTGTTTGCCTACCACATGGATCGCCCGGGTGCTCACCGCACCCCTGCCTCGTAGCCCAGGGCGCCCTGTCTCCCCCTCCCCAGCTGGAGCCTGCAGAGAAGGTGGGTTCTGCCCCTGGCCCGACAGAACTGGGTGCAGGGAGAAGGTCATGCTGAGCCCCTGAAGGGCAGAGCCATCAGTCCCCAAACCCGTGAGCATGGCCACTCTCACGGCAGGAGCAAGGCGCCCCTCTCATCCCGCAGCGCATCTGCCGATGGCTGTCCACACTGAGGGTGCTTCCTTGGAGCTCCTGGAGCCCAAGCCCTACCCCGGAGGTTTGTTCACAGAACATGCTTGGTGGTGAAGCACTCACTCAAATGCCATCTCAAGGGGATGCCCACGGACCACCTCCTCAAATGTGAGAGTCACCATGGGACCCAGACTGCACTGGGCACGTGCCCGAGGGACCTAAAAACAGGTGGTCAAGGAGCACTTGGACACGGATGCTCACGGGAGCACCGTGCCCCGTGGCCCAGCAGACACAGCCCTGCTGCCCAAGCGCTGACGACAAGATTAACGAGGTGTGGCCTCTCCACACAAGGAATATTATTTGGCCATAGCAAGCAATGAACACGATTCCCGCTGTAACGCGATGAACCGTACGACCGCGGGGCTCAGGGAAAGACGCCAGACACGGGAGCCCATGTGCTGTGTATGTCCGCTTACACAAAACGTCCCGAATAGGTGAATCCATAGACACGGAAAGAGGCTTTGTGGTTCCCAGGGACTGGGGGAGGGGAGCGGGGACCGAGTGCTTGAAGAGCGATGGAATGTTCTGGAACTAGGTAGAGTGATGCCTGCATGACATTGTGAACGTATTAAATGCCACTAAAGGTAAATTGTATGTGGTGTGTATGTCACCACAGTAAAAAAAGGGGGCGGTGTGAGGGCCAGAGAGACCGTTAATGATTCAGAAGCGCTAGCACGGCTCCCCGATTATGTACAAGTCCCCAAACTTCGGGACACCAGGTGGCCTGAGAGCAGGACGGGGGACGCCGACCTGTGAGGAAACCTCCTGTTCACGTACCGAGGGCCAGGGAGGCAGCATGGCCCGTGTCACCTGCCACGCCCTTGGCTGTGAGCACCTGGTGGATGATGGTGACAAGGACCAGATTCCGGCTCGGCATCTCTAGGTTTAAGGCAAAGAGCGGAAGCTGTGCCTTGCCCCTCCAGGGACTGGGTGGTGAAAACTAAGGACCGTCCTGAGGTGCCCGCAGGACCTCCCATTTGGACCAGGACCTACCACCCAGGCACTGGATCATTCTCCATCGCAGGGCGGGGTGGGGGTGCGTCCTGGGCACTCAGGGTGCTGAGCAGCGTCCCTGGCTTCCGCCCACTAGATGCCGGTACCCGCTCCCCCTCCCCCCTGAGGTGTGACAACCAAATGTGCCTCCAGATACAGCTCCATGTCCCGGGGGACAGATCTGCCCCTGGTTAGCTCCTGACTTAGCTCATTCTGCACGAGGCTGTCCCACCCCTGAGCTCCCCTGCTCTGCCTGGAGGGGGAGAAGGGAGGGCTCAGGAGCGTCCCCTTTCTCATGTGAGTCGGGGACCCTGATGAGCTGGAGGCGAGGACCGGAGCTATCCCGAAGCCACCTCCGGAAGCCCTGAGAGTGGCTTCTCTGCTCAGGGTGACACGGGGCGGAGACCAGGGTGTGAGCCAGGCTGAGCTCTTGTCTGGATGCTCCGGGAGAGTCGGCTTCCGAGCTCCCATTTTGCTGGTGGGACTCAGTTTCCCGAGGCTGGAGGACGGAGGTTCCCTTTCCCGGCTGACCATCCACCAGGGAAGCTGTCAGCTCCTGGGGGGCACCCGCGCGCCCTCCCACCTGGCCCTCCCCACCTGCAAGCCAGCCGCCACATGTCCCGCGCACCCCCCCGCGCTCCGATTCTCGGACCTCCTCTCCTGTTGGAGAAGGGGCCCTCCTACACGGTCTCCCCGTCCTAAAGCCGCTGGGCCGCGCAGAGTAACGTGACCAGGACGTCCACTATATTCACAGCAGTGTGCACACCAGGGGGCAGGATCCCTGGTCACCTTAGCAGTCTGTCTACACCCACCTTTCGCACACGTGTGACGGGCTGAAGGGTGACGGGTACTGATGTGGGAGGCAGCAGGGGCCGTACTGGGTGGACCCTGGGGTGGGGTAAATAGCAGAGGTTCTGAGGGCCCCAGCCTGAGGGCTACTTCAGCCCCAGGGCAGGCGACCCGGGGGACGGCCGTCCCAGGGCTCCACGTGGGGATGCAGCCCTTGCTGGGGAAAGTGTTGAAGAAAAACTGGGCCAAGCTATCGTCACCTCGACAAGGGAGCCCAGTGAAGAAACCTGTCAGGGGACAAGGAAGAAAGGACAGATGTTCCCTTGAGGCGTAGGGGCCCGCACCCCCACAGCATCACCCGAGGGGGAGGCGTGTCCCCCAGGAAAGGACACTGCTGAGGTCCGCCACCCGCGGAGGGGCCCCAGAGCTGGGCGGGCATGATTTGGGAAGCGGGGCAGGGCCGCGGTTTTGTGGCTGCTGGCTGCCAGCCACCGACCCGCCCACGTGCGAGGGACAGATGGCCCGGGTGGCCGAGCTCAGGCCCTGGGGGTGCTCCCCTTCCGCAGACTAGTAAGCGGACAGCCCTTCTCTGTTCTCTTGATTCTCTTGCTTGAAGAATACTAAGAAAGCAAAACAGAACTAAGGGATCCACAATGTCATCTGTACAAGGGTCCATGAACAGGGTGACTTCAAACAACGGTCATTTATCTTCTCACAGATCCGGAGGCCTGAAGTCCCCAACCAGCCCCGCGGGGCTCAGGTCAAGGTGCCGGCGGCTCGTGGGGGTATTTCTTCCTCACCTCCGCCTCTGCTGCCTGTGGCCACGAGGCCACGAGGCCACGGGAGTGTCGCCACCTTCCCTCCCGCTCTGCTCTGTGGCAAATCTCCCTCCTCCTCCCCCTGCTGAGGCGACAGCTGTGTTGAGGGCCCGCCCGGTGATGCTCTCATTCATCCACATGGTCCCTCGTCACCGTGAAGGTGACCCTTCTGGGTCGGGGGGTTGGGACAGGGAGGGTTTCTGGGTGGGGCACTGTTCTGGAGCCCATCGCGCCATCATTTATAAACGAGAAGCCAAAGTTCCCCTTTTACAGTAAAAACTGTGTCTCCGTTGTGGAAAAAAATCTTTAATGGCAAAGCCTGCCTTTTCCTGTCTGTCTTAAGTTGAAAAACCTACCCATGTTCATGGGAAACCTTAAAGCCGTGGGATAGGGACCAGGGCGAGTGGTGAAGAGTGGCTTTGACTCCCTTTTTCCCTCTTAGCCCCTCTCCCAGAGACAGGCACAGGTACAGGTGTGAGCGCGGGGACAGGATGGGATGGGTACAGGTGTAAGTATATTACGGGCCGGGTGTAGGCAAGGTGCAGGTGCACATACAGGTGGGGGCGTAGGTGGGCCTCATTCTTTCAAGAGGCACACAGCATTTCATCGCACGGTTACACTCTGATGTACGTAACCAGGCCGAGAGGACTTTTAAATACAGTCTCATGGGGCGCCTGGGTGGCGCAGTCGGTTGAGCGTCCGACTTCAGCCAGGTCACGATCTCGCGGTCCGTGAGTTCGAGCCCCGCGTTGGGCTCTGGGCTGATGGCTCAGAGCCTGGAGCCTGTTTCCGATTCTGTGTGTGTCTCTCTCTCTCTCTGCCCCTCCCCCGTTCATGCTCTGTCTCTCTCTGTCCCAAAAATAAATAAACGTTGAAAAAAAAAATTAAAAAAAAATAAATACAGTCTCTTCACGCCTTCTAGGAGACGTTTTGCCAGGTGAGAGGCAGGCATTCGGGCGGTGCCTTGTTTTCCATAGGGAGAAGCCCTGACGGGGAGGGGCTGCTGCGACTCAGAGTTGGGGTCAGAGGGGGGACATCAAAGGGCCTGCGAGGACTGGCACGCCAGATTTCACTGCGGTGTCCTCCCGGGTGTTTCCCCCTTACTCTGAGTTTATTCTGAGCTCGGAAACAACCGTGGGTGACCAACAGAGGATTATTCTTCGTAGCAATAACGGCCTTGACCCGAATTGGGAGGAGGGAACAAAGTTCTGGAGAGTAACTGTCCTATTTCTGGACGGCGTCACAGGGTTTGCTAGGCCGTGGATGGGATGCTGACTGCCAGGAACCCGCCTGTGCTGCGCTTCCAGCGGGCTGGCCATCACGTACCCCAGCCTCTGCACTCAGGCCCAGACAGGACACGCCGGCCGTCCCCGGCCTCTGCAGGCACAGGGCAGTGCCCCTCACTGGCTGCCTCGGGCCAGCTTTGGCTCTAGGACTGGCCCCTGGCCCCGGCCAGGGGAGCTTGCTTCTTTCTCCGGGACTCGTGTTGGCTGTGAGAACCTAGTGCTGGCTGGGAGGAGGTGGGCAGACCTGAGATTGCCAACAAAGGTTTTCTCGCCCTGAACCTGACGCCAACCTGGTTCTGCTTCCTGGACTTGCCGTCCAGCCCACACCGAGTAACTCTGCTCCCCGGCCTCTGCAGATGCCCTGCCAGGCCCTCTCGCCTCAGCCTTTCCCACACTCGCCTCCTTCACTCTTTCCGGACACACATCTCAGAGACGCACACTAGGCGGGGGCACGCTACAGGCCTGGAGAAGTCCCACGGGAGGGAGGCCGGCTTCACCGTGGTCAGCCCGGCATCTGCCAAAGCCCTCTGACCAGCCAACATCCCGCCGACCCCACAAAAGCGCCATTACCGTACCGAGCACTGGTGAGATACACTTTCATAGAAAGGGGTCTGTTAGAAATCAGCACGATGCAGTCCCAAATCAAATGTCTATGCATTTTTCCTTATCCACTTTTTCCAGTTCTCTGATACTCTCAAAGAGCTGAGAATTGCTTGTACTTCCGTTCTACATAAGCTATTTTAAAAATTTTAATCTTTGTGCTGGCGGTTGTGCATAAAACAAGAAGGTAGACCAATTCCTTTTCCTCCAGACAGTACGAAGACTCATAGAAACGGTGCCTTGTTTAGCCTGTTTATTACTTATGGTGGTGATGATGGCGACGGTGTTGATGGTGATGACGATGGTGACGTTGCTTATGGAGATGGTGGTGATGACGGTGGTGACGGTGATAATCGTGGTGATGCTGGTCATGATGATGGTAATTGTGATGGCGGTGACGTTGGTGATGTTGGTGATGGTGCTGGTGATGGTGGGGACAGTGATAATGGTGGTGGCGATGATGGAGATAGCGATACATCAGTATCATGATGATAGAAAAGGTATGTTTGAAAACCAAGTGGGCAGCTGACAATGTAATGGAGATGCCACAGAGCGAGTTGGGTAAGAGTCAATTCTGGGTCCAGACCACTTGGGGCTAATTCCTGGGCCTACTATTTCCTCCCTTCTGATCTCGGCCTTGGTTTCCCCATTGGTAAAACAGAGATCCATGTAGTACCTACCACCAAAGTTTGGGTAAGTTTTAAATGAGGTCTTGTATGTGAAGCACTGTGTCTCGTCCACAGTAAGTGCTCAATAGAATTCTTATCGGTGAGCCCGGAGTTGAGGCGAGAGTCAGAGGCTGGGTTCTACAAATTTTAATGTCAGTATCATCAAAGAGAGAATTTGGGGGGTAAGTCATGGGGTAAAGGAATGAAAGAAGGAAGAAAGGAAAAAGGATTCACCAACTCCAGGATCTGCAGGTCAAGTGATAAAAATCAGCTGTTATGCCATAAACTCAAACACTGTAAGTGCAGCTCCTGGGTAAGAAAATGGCCATGGGGTTCAAGGAGAGTGTGGGGCTTGGAGAGACCCAACCTTTATTTATTTATTTATTTATTTATTTATTTATTTATTTACTTATTTATTTTTAACATTTATTTATTTTTGAGACAGAGAGAGACAGAGCATGAACGGGGGAGGGTCAGAGAGAGGAGACACAGAATCTGAAACAGGCTCCAGGCTCTGAGCTGTCAGCACAGAGCCCGACGCGGGGCTCGAACTCACAGACCGCGAGATCATGACCCGAGCCGAAGTCGGCCGCTTAACCGACTGAGCCACCCAGGCGCCCCGAGACCCAACCTTTAAACGTCCTGTTCGAAGAAGCCAACTGCCAACACTCAGAAAATTTAACTCCATCTTGTCACCTTAGGAGGACTAGGCCTGTTTTTATAACGCACGCAGTCCCAGTGACACTGGACGATGTAAGGGTTCCTTTACAGAGTAAGTGGGAAAAAGGCTGTAGATGAAAGAAGTCTTCAAATGAAAGGGTTCCTTCCCCCTTCGAAATCTCCCTACAACTGGATTAAACATGACCTGATCCCTTGTTTGGCACCAGCTTACTATTTCTCATCAAGACGTCTTTTCTCCCAAGTTTTCATGCTGGTTAATTCCAAATACATTGACGAGGTCAGTATTAGAAATACGAACACGTGCACACACAGGCTCTCACAGCAGAGGCAGATAGCTCAGCGTCCGGAAGAAACCGATGGGACACTCCCCTCCTCAGGTAGGACCTGTGGTCTACAATGATATTCCCCAGGAGTCTGTCTGTTTTAAGGCCATCCGGCCTCTCCACCATCATCAATTCACTTAATGCACACGGTGGGAGGCGGAGGGGGGGAGACGTCTTTTCTGTATCTTTAGCCATCTCTGTAGGATTCAATGGCCACTACTCATGTCAAGCCATACACGTTATGCACGAATCCAGTTACCCAGCAGCACCCGGCATTTAGCAAGTAGTAGCAGACATGCCTTTGGAGAGCCGGACTTGATGAGACCACCCTGAGGTCTGACGGGAAGCTGCTGTGGAGTAGAGCTGTGATCTTAGAGCCACGGAGGCCGGTGAGATTCTCTCCCTGGGGGAGCTGTTGCTCTAGATAGCTGGTGGGAAATTACAATGAAAAAAGAAAAGGAGCCGATGTGTTTAACTAGGGCAAACACAAGAGTGGCCCTTAGAGACTCGCCTTCCTCCAGCAATTTCTTCCCTACCCTAAAGACATTGTCTTTTGCAATCTTCTCAACAAAACACACTTTTTACACCTAAGAAAGCTGGCCCCCTACATGGCTTTACTGCAAAGTATTTATCGATTGAGCCATGCTTTGGTGTAAAATTTACTTAGCGGAGAAAAGCATGCCTTACTTTTAAAGACCTTACGTGAACTGGCAACGTAAGTGTGTTACGTTCATTTATTCTTTGCTGCCAAATATTTCAGTGGACAAGGGGTTTAGCAATTCAATTGAGCGCAAACACACAAATGCATGGTGAAGATACCATGTCAGTGACCATGAGCATAGGTTTGGGAAGCAGACAGTTCTGGCCTCAAACCCTCCCCCTGCCACGTGTTAGTACACCGTTGGATAACCTTGACCTGTCTAGCTCTCAGTCCCCTCGTCTATAAAGGGACGTTGATTCCTGCTGCATAAAAACTGTCAAGAGGATCGAAACAAAGATGCTTATAACTCGGAAGACTCCTAGAAAGTGCTCAAGACACGGTGATCACACCTTCCTCCTCCTCTATGACCATCACCGTCACCATCATCATCAAGCTCACCACCGTCATCACCATCACATTCATCACTGCCGTCATTATCGTCACCGCCACTGTCACCGTCACCACCACCATCACCGTCGTCACGAACACCATCCCCAGCATCACCGCCAACATCATCGCTTTCGTTAACCCTATCGGCAGTTGCATCAAGCATCGACATCACCATCAGATTCATCACTGCCATTGTCACCATCACGGTCACCGTCATCATTAGTGCCAGTGCCATCATCAAGGTCCAAGGGGCTCGCTTGCCCAGAAGGAGGGAGAGCAAGAGACACAAAAAACATGTCATCCACCCACACTGAAGAAACGGACGAAACCCGAAACAGACATACCCAAGAGTACTCACGGGGCAGCTCAGAGCATCTGAACATTTCCAGGGCTTTAGCCTTTGCATCTCTCAAGGATTCTAGACATCGTGTCTGATATCACAGGGGGTGCATGTGAGACCCTCCTGCGGTGAATTAAAATTTCCCTTATTTAGTACCTTGGGGCAGCGTGTTTGCAACTAGGGGAGCGTCAAGTGGTCCAGAGGAGGAATCCCCCGGGGGGTCGGTTCAGCCAACTGGACTGGACGCCCAGCAGCTCCCTCCCACTTCACTAGGGTCTCACACAAGTGGCAACGAGCCCCAGGAGGTGTCCCTGGATCCATCAGGAGGCCGTGTGGGCTGGGGTCCAAGGCCACGATGCTCACCCACTAACACCTGCCGGGTGACCTGGGCTCACCTTCCTGGGCCCTTCATTTCCTGGCCTGTAAAAGGAGGCTTTGGACCAAACCACCTCTGAACCGCCTCTCCTGCCTCAAAAGCCTGCTTTTATGACGACACAAAGTGCAAAACGCCAAGTGCGTGTTTCTGAAGCAGGAAGTTGAAGACCTGCTTTATTTCTCCCGGTGTCCAAGTGACAGTGTAATCGGGAGTGACCTTCACCAGCTTTAACTCAGACGGCCCGGTTGTAAACCACGTGTTTACACACAGTCTCACAGAGAGAGACTCCACTCACCCTTTGGGGGAGGTGGTGAGACACAGGCCTTCTCGGGGAGGCGGAGGGACCGAAACCCTACAGAGGACAGCGGTGCGACCGCGCTGGGCTCTCGGCACCTGCTGAGGGGAAGCTGAGCAGACGTTGGCTTCGGAGTCGGGGCGGGTCTGAGGGGAACGCGGTGCCGTGACTGTCCCGAGTGTGTGCCCTGTCTCCTGCCTCCCGGGGGGCAGAGCTGTGAAGGTCTCAACAGACCCAGCACTTGGGACGCTCCTGTTTCCTGTGGAGGGAAGCCCGGCGCAACACGGGGCCTTCCCACGGGTCTGGCTGCCCACCGCTTTCACCGAAGAATCCGGATTTTCAGCGCCTCTTTAAAAAACTGGGACATCCGGTCATGCCGGGCTCATGGTGACATTCAGGGGGCCTGAGACGGTACTCTCTTTACGGGGGCACCTGCTGTCTTGTCCACTGTGGTCCCCACCACGCACTCTTGTCTCCTACCCTCACATGACCTCACGACAGGAAGCCCGCAGCCACCTCGGAGCCCCCACGGCACCCGCTCAGGGTCTCGGGTCTTATGGTTCCATCCCAGACCGGTGGCTGCTTCTGTGTGGGAGGCAGGCCTTGCAGGAACTTGTCACACGGGGCCGGTTCCCCGCAAACGCAAAACCACCTCTGACCCAGCTCCGCTCCCTCTCAAGTTTGGAGGAGTCGTGGGACACACCCCACCCCTCCCGCCCCTGGTGCTCTCGGCTGTGATACGTCTGAGCCTCAGGATGGGAATGGGAGAGTGTCTGTGCGGGGCGTCAGGACGGCCGGGTCGCGGCGGCCTTGGCAGGTGCGTCCGACCCCCTGCCCTGCACGCACACCCCTGGACGCTGTCCCTGCCCAGGGTGGCCTGTGTGCCCCACTTGGTCCCTAGAGACAGCCCTTTGCTTCTGCAGACAGCCCGGCCGTCAGGGTCTTGGCCTCCACTTCCTTTCTGCTGATAGCCTGTCAGATGGCGCAGGCGACACCCCGTGACCCCACCTCCCTTCCACTTGGACCAGCGGCCTCTTTGGGGCTGTGCTGTCACGTCTGACTCCCTCCTGCCCGAGCCCTTCCAGACAGACACCCTCAGCTTACCAGGATCCCCCGACTTGGGCCACACTTGTGTAGGGCCGAGCAGGACAGGCCAGTCGTGGGCTGTCGGGTCAGACGAGGAGGGACGCTCGCCTCTCTTGTTCTAGACCTCATGCCTTTATTAAGGCGGTCTCTGGCGATGTTCAGTTTCCCCAGCACACTGCACAGCTCGGGGTCAACCGAAACCGCGCGTGTGTTTTATGCCAAACTAGGGGGGCAGGGGTGAGCGACCCAGGGCGGGCTGCTGGAGCCAGCTTCCCGGAGCCTGGGACTCTGCTTCCCACCTGTGATGGCTGATTTCGTGCGTCAGCTGGCCTGGGCCACGGGGTGCCCAGTTACGTGGCCCCACATTCTTCTGGGTGAGACTGCCGTTTAAGTCAGTGGACTTCGGGCCGAGCAGACCGTCCTCCCTGAAGCGGGGAGCCTTCCTCAAGCCAGCTGATCTCTGAATAGAGCAAAAGGGCCGGCCTTCCCCAGGCAAGGCAGAGACCCCGCAGGTGGCCCTCAGACCGTGTCTGTGCCATCGAGTCCCCAGCCTGCAGTCCTTATAATCCTGCTGTTTCTCTGGAGAAGCCCTGAAAGGGCACCGGAGTCTCTTCCCGTCCCCCCTCACCCCCCACGGACGGTACATCGCACGGCGGTGCCGGCTGCCACAAGTGACATCCTCTGTGGGGGACTCAGGGGACACACCCTCTAGTGCTTCCTCAGAGACGTTTCCACTGACCAGCTCCTTCCTCGGGCCCCGCACAGAGGAGGCGCCACTGAATACCTCGGCGATGGCTGGCTGGGTCAGACCCCGGCAACTCCAGGGGCGTCAGCGACGTGCCCCCCTTATCAGTTTTCATTTTAGCACCCTAATAAAAATGCTGATAATCTAAACATGGCAATAACTCTGCTCTATAAAAATGACTGTCTCCTCGTGTTACCGCTGTCATCGGAGGCTCCATAACCCTCGCCACATGAGACAAGATGGTTATTGTATTAGAATGAATAAATGACAAAGGTTTTATTACGTGAGTGATTTTTCTAGGCATCAAGATGCTTTTTATGTTGTACTCGGGTAATGAACACATAATTCACCAACACATTAGAGCACCGACCTTAGAGTCTGAAGGCACAGTCACTGCAAATAAGTAAATTATTAATGAGACGATATCTAAAAATACAATCGCAAAGTCCCACCTTCCTCCCTAAAGAAAGAAAACCGTCTAGTAACCACTGAAGCCCAAGGAGCTAGGAAGGGACCAACCCCCCCCCCCCCAACCGGGGAGCTTCCTTTGTGGCATGATGGATGCCACGGCCAGTCCGAGCTCCCTTCTCCTGTCTCCCCCCACAGAGGCTAGAATTATGCCTCCCTTGGAGCTGGGGGAGGCCTGTGACCAACCTCTAAGGATGAGGCAAAAGGGAAAGTCTGTGGCAGTGAAGGGATCCTGGTGTGTTTTTGCGTTCCCGACAAGCATGAAAAGATAGTTACTACTGTCACTTCTTGAGGTGGGCAAGATGGCAGGAGCATCAGCAGCCCTCTTGCAACCACGAGGACTCAAAGCCAACCCTTAACAGTGGTGGAGTCAGGAAATAAAGTGTTCGAGTCCTTGAGCGTTGCCGAACCCCTGACCCGTCACCGACTTTCTCTTCTCTTCTCAGACGTGGAATAAAGAGCCGGTGCTCAGGCTGCTGTAGGCTGGGTGCTCTGTTTGCAAGGAAAGCGGCCTCAGGGATGCAGACCGTGGGGTGTTCTTGCCACGAGGCGGGGGGCTCCCAAAAGGAAAGCAGGGGCTAGCCGGCCACAGGCCCTGCTTCCATGGCGGACAAGTATCCCTGTGTAAGGAGACCCCCACGGGTCCCCTCGGAAAGCAAGAGTGAGACTGAGCAGGGGGGTGAAGGGACGCATCTGCTCCCGTCTTGGGTGTGGGACTCGAGGCGGGTGCCTTGGTGCCGCAGGCCCCGGGCGCTGGGACCTGGGGGTGCTGTGGGGAGCCCTCTAACACCTCGTGGCTGGAAACAGCCGTCTCCCTCCTACAGCCTCTGGCCACCCCATGCGACTTTTGCCGCGTCTTCTCCCAGCCCCCACACAAGCGTGGCTGGTGTGACAGAGGCGGCGGGGGTGGGGGGGCTGCAGAGGGCGGTGCTCACAGACCCCCTTTCTCATCTCCGTCGCGGCACACAGGTGTGCGCATCCCCACCAGCCACTTCTTTTGTGCAAGAAATCAGAAAGGTTACAAGCAAGTGGATGGAGGGAAGTCTCCACGTTCCGTTTTGTACAACTTTACAGAAAATCGGAAGATCTTCTAAGTGTGTTCCTGTATCCTGCCTAATATAAAAGGCCAATGATGGTGATGTGGGTGAGGGTCTTGTCTCTTTTCTTTGTTTTCTTTTTCCTTCTCCTTTTCTTTCTCCTTTCCTTTCCTCTCCTTAGTTTGTTTTTCTGTATTTAAAAAGACCTAAGAAACCTGTCTATTTTTAGAAACACAACCCCTTTGCTGATAGCCTTGCCACGGGTGGGGGGGGGGGGGGGGGGGGGGGGGGGGGGGGGG
>NW_024412463.1:10911100-11016842 GCF_014898765.1 Herpailurus yagouaroundi | reverse complement strand
CACACACACTAGAGGCTCCG
The DNA here is from genome assembly GCF_014898765.1 of Herpailurus yagouaroundi. Taxonomy (NCBI): domain Eukaryota; kingdom Metazoa; phylum Chordata; class Mammalia; order Carnivora; family Felidae; genus Herpailurus; species Herpailurus yagouaroundi. The sequence continues at coordinate 11,016,822 of NW_024412463.1, read as the reverse complement.
TGAGCTTCTCCCTCGTCAGCTTGAAGGTCAGGGGCCTGTAGCTTCAGGCAAACGTGCAGAGATTCGAGGGCAGTTGTGTTCACAGCATTCGAATCCAGTTCAGGCCAATTGAACAGGCACGGAAGTCAGGATGTGTGGGCTCTGTTTCCAGCCGTGTCATTAAGTGTGGCTCCAAGCAGTTCCAGGTGGGGTGGGCTTTGTCTGTCCCCTGGGCTGCGTCCGGGACCCCCGAGCTGAGCCTGGCCTACTCTGGGCAGCGTCCAGCCACCTTTACATCATGACCTCGGCTGTCCCTGTCTGACCCCTGTGGGGACTGAGGCCAGTGTCACCTGCCCTCCATGCTGCCGTTGTGAGGACAGCACACGCTCTGTGCGGTGGCCCCATCCGCGGGGGAAGAGAACGCGGATTGATGTGCGTAAGTCATCGGGCACACGGCCGATGAAGAGCCCAGGGCCACGTCGCTCTGGCCACCTTCCTTCACGTTGTCAGTCTGGCCGAGGGACATTGGGCTTTGGCCCAAGGCACCATGGCTGGGGATAAATGCCCAACAACAGTTGGTGGAGCCATTCCCTGGGGCGACCAAGGGGACAGGGGCAGGACGGGGGAGGCCAGAGACGGTCCCTCGGGAACGAGAGCAGGTTCCATAAGGAGAAAGGAGAGGCGACCCCAGATTCCAAGAGGCTGTGCCTGAGGAGTCTGACCCGAGGCCTTTGAAAGCAACCTAGCTCAAGGGCACAGAGTGAAATCAGTCACTGGCTCCTCCGCCCTTCCCCCCACCCCCCTCTGTCTGGCCTGGCTTGTCCAGTCCCCGAGAACCCCGTCTGCCGCCCAATAACCGCTAAATACCCGAGCCCCCGCCCCCACCAAATGAATATGCATTTCATCCGTACAATTAAAATAGCTCCTTTAGAAGCGTCTTCCCTCCTCCCGGCACACAAAGCTGGAAGGGAGGGCTGGTAATTATACGGGTAACGCAAGTGGTCCCAGCCTGGCTGGGGGCTTAGAGCCTTCCTATAAATTATACCAATCGGCAGCACAGGGGAAAAACCCCACAAGGATATCGAAAGTGATGCTTTCAGGGGCGCCTGGGTGGCGCAGTCGGTTAAGCGTCCGACTTCAGCCAGGTCACGATCTCGCGATCTCGCGGGATCTCGTGATCTCGCGGTCCGGGAGTTCGAGCCCCGCGTCGGGCTCTGGGCTGATGGCTCGGAGCCTGGAGCCTGTTTCCGATTCTGTGTCTCCCTCTCTCTCTGCCCCTCCCCCCGTTCATGCTCTGTCTCTCTCTGTCCCAAAAATAAATAAAAAACGTTGAAAAAAAAATTAAAAAAAAAAAAGAAAGTGATGCTTTCTCCTGATGTACACAAGCCCTGGGTTGTGGCAAAACAGCATGTGTGTGTGTGTGTGGGGGGGGGGGGGAGCAGAACAGCACGTGGGGGGTGTCGTCGTAAAGTGAGTGTGGGGCCCCAGCTCAGCCGCCTTCACAAACACGTATGATCGTCTCGATGATGTATCGGGAGGAGACGTGATAAATCACAGAGTTAAGGGGTCTGCAGAATACAAATGCATCTGGAATTTTCCTCAGGAGAAATGAATGATGTGTTGTAAATGAATCTGAAAACCATCTGTGGATGCAAATACCGATAGGCTCCATCCTGACCCTGGGTCCCCCTCTCTTGGAAGGGGACAGTTTCAAGACCAACGCTGCTTCTGTTGCCCGGGAGTTGCCTCTGACGCTTCTTCATGTCTGTTTCTCTTAGTGCCTTCCCGGCCTGGCCACGATGCTCTCCCAAGCCAGGTGTCCCGGGAGACAGAGGATAAGGCATTGCGGGTCCAAGGTCCCTGGACCTTGGGGATGGGGCTGAGAACAGAGGAGAGAGCCCAGAGACCACCGGCTGGCGCCTCCTTTCTGATGAGGGTGTCCAGGGGCATCAGGCACAGCCACGGGGTTCCTGCTGTGAAGCCAATCTCAGAAAAACCCAGTGGGCCCCCCAATAGCTCTGTGTCGCTTTGTAAGCAGCCCCCCAGGCCGGGGCCTGGAGAGTGACCAGTAGAAGTTTATAGAACCCACTACAAGTTTGCGTCATTGATTTGGGTGACATGCAAGGCTTCTGTTTGGGTTTTTGGGGGTGGAGACGGGCAGGGAAGCTGCCCAGAGAGCCAGTGGTCCCCAAGAGACACCCCCAGGTCCACGCAGGACCTGCAGGCAACTTCCCAGAGCTTGCAATTCAGACCTGGGGCCCTGGAGGGTGGTCCTCACAGACTAAAGCGGGGAGATGGGGAGGGCTGGGGAAGGACAGGGGCCCCGGCCCCCCGGGGAAAGGCAGGCTACTTGGCTCTGGCCCGAGCCCGGAGTCAGGCAAGCCCTCCTCGCCATCCGAGTGAAGTCGGAAGGTGTTTGCAAATTATATAAAAATAATTATATAACGGTCAAACCTCCAATGGTTGAAGGCTGTGGGCTAAAGTCTGTGGGTTCCTGAAGGTCGTGAGTCCTGACGGGGAGCTCAGGTGAGCTCTTCGGCAGCTCAAGAGCCCTCGCTGGCTCCTTACGGCCCATTGGGAGATCGTCCGGGCATCCACGGCTGTGTCTCCCCTTTCTAACCTGACTTGCACTTCAAGCTCTCACTCTGAGTGGCCTTTTTTTTTGCGGTGGAGAATGGACTGTCCAGCCAGGCAGCTCTGCCCGTGGCCATGGGTTGGGGCCTGATGAACTCTGTGGGTGGGTCTGTGACCTCTGAGAGCTCACCACCCAGCACAGGAGACAGTGAAAGAGGAAGTGACCAGCTGGGCACAGATGGCTGGTGACAGGCGGGTCGGGACGGGGACATGCCCAGAGGGGCCCACTGATACAGGCAGGGGCTGGGGAGGCTTCCTGGATGCTGCTCAGCCCCAGTGGCAGCACCAGCAAAGGGTCTGGTGAGCAAAGTGGAGAGGGCACCCCAGGCAGAGGGATGGGCCCCTGACATGGCCGGAGGCACATGCGGGGGCCCTGGGGTGGGGAGGCGGGGCCCTGTGGGTGGGGAGGCGGGGCCCTGTGGGTGGGTGGGGGCGGGGCCCCGGGGTATGGAGGCGGGGCCCTGGGGTGGGGAGGCGGGGCCCCGGGGTATGGAGGCGGGGCCCTGTGGGTGGGGGGGCGGGGCCCCGGGGTATGGAGGCGGGGCCCTGTGGGTGGGGAGGCGGGGCCCCGGGGGCTCGGTACAGGCCCGCTGGTGATGTCTGCCCAGGACTTAGGCCTATTCTGGTTGAGGAGGGCTCACATGGTTCTGCCCCTTAGAGAGCCTCCCCAGAGGACAGGCCATCCCGAGGGGGCTCATTACAGACCCTGGTATCTGCATCACCTACATTTTCCCCAAAATCCCTGGCACAGAACCTTTTGTTGAATAACACCCGCTGACATGTGGGGTGCACCTGCCTGCCCTGGGGTCCTAATCTTGCTCCCTCAAGAACGCACATGAATGAGAAATTCAGGGCTCAGAGTCAAGACTCAGGCTGCCTGGTCCCCCGCCACCTGTTTCGTGACCTCTCTGGGCCAACTTCCTCCCTCCCTGGAAGATTGGGAGAGTGACGGTCCTGACTGTCCAGGCTTCTTGTGAGGAGCGGAGGGCGTGACTCAGGAAACACGCTCAGCGCAGGACCAGGGCAAGGACTGTCCACTCCTTTGGTTTTTGTTTTCATACTGCCTCTAGAGCCCTCCTCCCTCAAGAAGCCCACCCTGCTTGCCGTGCCCACACCAAGCTCTCCCCTTCCTAGCAACGCAGGCACCTGCACGGTTCTCTCCTTCTCGTTCCCACTGAACCACTGGCTCCCAGGGACACAGATAAGCCTCTCCGTTTTTAAGGGTCTCCCAGGGCCTGGCAGGGGAGGAGGCCACTGCGGGCACGGGTGTCGACAGATTCCGCACAAGCCTGGAAGGTGGCTGGTGAAACAACGGTCCAGGTGAAGAATCACCCGTGTGACTCAGCAGACCGTGAGCACCGCATTTTAACGCAGGACAGATGCTCTGCCGATGCACAGCAGCCTTTTCTTTAGGCACGAGCTGCAGTGTGGCGTTCTCTGTTCCTTTCTGGGACAAGCTGCTGCCAGAGCGTTGAAGTCGATATGGAAGCAGGTGCACGCGGCAGAAGCGGGGCCGGGAGCAAGCACACGTGACCGCCGAGTGCCCAGACTCGGTGTGGGGACAGAGGGGCAGGGGAATCGCAGGGCAGCCTGTGGCTGGCGTGTCCCCCGGGAGACGGAGCGCACCTGCTGGTCCACCAGGTGACCGAGTGCCGTCTGTTAGGAGAACTTCTGTCCCGGGGGCGAGCTGACGTGACCACAATCGTGCCTGAGATTCTTCCGGACTCCATCGGCCCCCATCCTCATTCCCACCCGCCTGGGGACAGATGGCCGGCTTTCACCAACGGCTCACCCGTTGCAAGAAGCCGAGAGGTCCTGTCCGGGGCCCTGCACTCATCTGCCCCTAAGATAGGCAGCTACTTGCCACAACCAGCTTACGCTTCGGGTTGGCAAAACCACGGCCTCTCTTATTACAAAAGTGAACATCTCGTAAGATGAGAGAAAATAAATTTGGTGTTTAAAGAAGCGGAAAATAGAATTTTCCACGCTTTTTCCATAAGAATCTCGGCGGAACTTTGCCACCAGAGTCGTTACTTTTGTATTTAGGAGAATCAGGGAGCAGTTGAGAAAGCTGTTCAGTGTGAAAGCCCACAGCAGCGCGGGGTTTTAGGTTGGGACGGGTGGCCGCCCCTCCCCAAACGACCCCTCGTCTCCCCTTGTTGCCTTTTGCCCGAGGCTGCTGCAGGGACAGGCCTCCAGCTCACAGCCAGGAACCCCGAGGGCCCTTTTGTGGCACATTCGCTCCAGAGCAGAGCCAGCATCTTGGGGGCCCCGCACAAGGGGGCCGCCTTCCAACGCCCCCAGTTTGCTCCCAGATGCAGGAGCCTGAGTTTAGGTGAGTTTAAGCTCCTCAGTGCCAAGTGAGATTGCTTCCTTAAGCCTCCTTTTGTAAACGGAGAGAAGTGGGGGGTTAATAAATAAATACAGGCATCTGAAGCAGCCGGGACAGCCAGGGACAGATAACCCAGCTCCTGGCCCCAAACCTCAGCTTGTCCTGAGCTTTTCATTTCTGGCTGGGGTGTATTTTGCATTTGATAATCTAGGATTAACAGTTTCTAAGATTTAACATCAGAAAACCGGTGTTCCCTGGGTTTGTTTCCATTGTAGCTTGGCTGTGGCCTCTGGGGGCCTGAGAACATAATCCCTACACTTTTAGGAGGTTCGCCTGCTGCCCGCCCCCTTGACAGGAAAGGTGGGTTACAGTCAAGTAGGTTTCCACTTGGGCGGGGCGGCGGGCGGGGGGGGGGGGGGGGGCCCGAAGGGAATCTTCAGGGCTCCTGGGGGCCAAGGAGTTTAACTGCAGGCGGGCTAACCCTCCGGAGGTCTGAGTGCAAGGCTGTACCTTCCTGTGGTATCTCAGAGCCTTCCTGGACAAAGGCCGTCAAGGGTCAAGGCCAGGCAGGGAGCTCATACCGTTTGGAAGACAGCAAAAGGGCCACCCACCCTCCCAGCTCATGAGTACAGAAGGTGCCGGAACTCCCAAGCCATTACTGGGCTGGGACAAACGCTTCGTGGTCACAAAGCACAGGGACTGCGGTCCCAAGTGCCACGGCCCTGTGGCCTCTCCTGGGTAGACGTGGCATCACGGTGCTTGGGTTAGGACTTCATGGGTCGCAGGGCACAGCCCCTCCTGGCCTGAGTCGTCCTCCCCACGCACGATACGTGCTTTAGCAATTCCAGGGAACTCAAGTGCACTTGGGGCGCAGAATTTTCCAGCATCCTCGTCAGTACTTTCTGAGGTCCTGGGTTACTGCAAAGCCAGGCAGGGAACCCTCAGTTTACAGAGCGGAAGAAAGAGAATTGCAGAAGCTTCCTCCCGGTGTCCACAAAGGAGCTTGACCAGGCACCAGAAAGCCTCATGCACTGAGCAGAGCAAAGGGTCCGTGGGCCGCTGGGCTGGCAGAGGGCTGGGCAGGCGGGATTCCTGCCTGGGGGCCTAAGGGAGCACTGACCTTCATGGGGGGGGGGGATGGGCAGGCTTAATGCAAAGAAATGGCATTGTTAATACTGCCCAACCCACCCCAGGGCTCCAGAGGTGGGAAGGTGCTCCCTTCTCAGTGCTCACGCAACAGCAGGTGCCTGGCAGCGAGGATGCTCGGAAGCCACCTTCTTAAACACTCCCCGCCCTGACGTACGGGCAGTTTCAGTGCGGGGACGTGAAGGGCCAAGAGTTTATGAAGGTACCAATTACAAACACTCCAGCATCTTAAATCCGTATTTACTGGATGCAGTCTTCTCGTGAGGGCTCGTCTTCGTATCACCACAGAGCAGGGTTTAACTGTGTGCTAGAATAACGTTTTCTCAGAACAGGAGCCCCGCATTTTGTCTCTTGCACAAGTGAGCTTTCTGTGTGTTAGTCCAGGGCCTCCAGGGTGAGAGGTGAGGCGGGTTCCAGCTCACTGGCTGCGAGGATGCGGCTTCCGGGGCGGACCAGCCAGCCTCGTTCCCCTGGGGTGGGCTGCCAGGACCTTTCAGACGGCTCGGAACCCAATCCTGCTCCCACATCCTAGCTGTGTGACCTCGGGCAAGTTACTTACAGTCTCTGTGCCTCACTTCGCTCGTCTATACAGTGAAGCGTAAGAGGGTGGAAATGAGAGGAGATCACTCCTGGGAGGTTCTCCGGGGGTGTCGGTCATCACACCATCTACGAGGGGGGGCTGGACCATCCCCGACTCGGGTGAGGAAGTGGACCGCGGGAGGGGCACAGTCACACAGCTGGGAGACAGGGGCCCGATCTGAACCCACAGCTCGGGCTCCCAAGGGTGGGCTCTTCTCGGCCGTGTGGCCCTGGCCCAGGTGCCAGGGTGTGGAGCCCCGACAGGCACAGCTGCTCCTAACCTCTGTCGGGTCTATGCAGAGTCTAGGCCCTCCTGAGCCCACGCGGGCTGCTGCTTGAGCCTAGAGCCGTGGTCTGCGTGCTGGGAGTGTGGACGGACCACACGTGCACCGAGCCCCGGCCACAGGCTGGCTTGGGTCCCGGGGCCGGGGAGGTGACTCACAGCCACGCCCGCGTGCACGTGCGGCAGGGGCTGTGACAGAATGTCAGAAGTGACCGTCATCTGCCGTACTGGAGAGGGCAGTCAGCGAGGCTGTGGGGCCCCCAGGCAGCCGGGGCAGCTCCCCGGGGGCAGAGGAAGTCACACTGCTGTCCGGGTGGAGGGAACGAAACACGTGAAGGCTGGCAGCAGCTGCCAGAGGCCGAGCTTGCCCACTCACCATTCTGGGGGTCCCACCAGAGTCTGGGCTGCCCTGTGCTGCCGGGGTGAGGGCACTGGGTGCTCTCGATGCCGTGTTCACACTAAACCTTTGGAAGCAGACAGGCCTGGGTCTGAGGCTGCTGCCTTCCGGCCGTGTGGCCTTGGGCCAGTGACTGAGCCTCTCTGAGCCTCCGCGTCCTCATCTGTGAAAAAAGGAAGATCACGGGGTCTGTGTAGAGACGCTCACTCGGCCCAACCTGGGGCGAGGGGGATGAGGCCAGAGGTACAGGTGAGGCCCAGCTCTAGCCACCTCGGTGCCCAGCCAAGGGCACTGTCGTCACCAACAAAGCTCCTTGGCTGAGAGAGGAACATGGATTCCTGAGGGCACCTGGCCTGGGTGGCAGGGAAGAATCCTGGCTCATTAGTGGATGGGCGGGAATGAGGCGGGGGGCCTCGAAAGTGCTGGAGGGAGCTGGAACCACGTGTTAGACATCCCCTTGCAATGTTGTTTACACTGTTAATGCTCACAACTAAAGGGGTTTGCCAAGGACGTTAGAAATTCTGTTTGAAATCTGCGCAGGAATAATTTACGAGCTACTCTCTGGGAAGGCGGGAGGCAGTGTGTGGGTCTCCGCGGCTCTCCGACTGCACGAGGACTTCCTGCCCTCGGGACCGGCACCGGCAGCCGCGGGCGGGTGTCCTCACTCCGGGTTGGGGCCTCAGAGCCGTCCCGCTGGGTCAGACCCCAGGTTCTGCTCATGACCAGGCGGCTGTAATTTTTCCTGACCTGTTTCTGTGACTGAAGTCGACCGGTTCCAAGAGGCCCCTGTCTGTTGTTGCCATCCGGGGAGCAAAGCAGCTGCTTAGAGATGAATTGCTCTTCCGAGATATTTGGGGGTTGCTAGTTGGGGCGGGTGCAGGAGGCTGCATGCATCTGGCACAAATCCAAGTCCTGGAAAGTGCTCACGTCCGAGTCCTAACTGCCTCGCCTCTCCCCAAGGGCCCGGGTCAGTAATGAGCCATTTTCTACATGAATTCACTCAGTATCTGTCGGTTGGTGACTGAACTGTGCACCAGGACGGGACAATGTGGTCAAATTTCAAGGCTACGTTTGGGATGGTGTGACTTAAAATCTAGGCTACGTGGGGTCCGGCAAGGTCAGAGGACGAGGGGAGAGGCAGCCAGTGTCCTGCCCAGACCCGCTTCCCTGGGCAGTGAACCGTCGTCCAGCTGCCCCCTTCTTCGAGAGCTGCCCTTGGCCAGCGGGAGCCCCGCCACGTGGGAAGCCAGGCCCCACAGCCAGCGACTGTTAGGGGGCACAAAGCGGGGCCACGACTCCCCCCCCAGCTCTGGGGACGAGCTGAGACCACATGCTTGCTTATCCTCTTCTCTTTCCTGCCCGCCCCCTCCCTCCCCTGCCCCCAATCACAGCCACTGAAATCCCGGTCTCAGTTCTGCTTTCTGGAAACGGGAGACATGCGGAGACAGCGACCCTTGAGAGCAGATGAATGTGTGGCCCCTGGTCCGAGATCCCCGGAAAATACAAAGGTGGGGTGGGTGCCTCGGGGTGACAGACCTCAGGCCCCACGGCTGCAGGGGAACGCCCCCTCGCGGGCTTGCAGTCGTGACCGTGGGCGCCAGACAGCAAGGCCGGCGAGCGCGGGCACCAGAGACCCCAGCACCTCTCGGGCTGTGCAATGTCCAGCCCTCGGTTCGCTCTTGCATTTCCTTCACTCATCGCAAAGGCACACAAGCGATTTACTGAGATTTCCTCGCTTTGCGTCCTCAAACGTTTCGATCTTTCTTACGGGAGAGTCACGGTCACCGCTCCCCCTGCGGAGGGCGTCGTGCGAGCCGAGCAGGCCGCGCAGCGCACAGCCTGGGTTGGGGCAAGCCTGAGATGCCAGCGTCTGGATCCGGTGTCTCGGGAAAATCTCGTTTCTTGAGCCCGAGTCACTTGGATCTTGCCCCAGCACTCTCTGGCCTCCACCTATATCACGTCCACAGCGGAGCGTGTTTTTTTCTCCTCCCTAAGAGCTTGGGATGCTTGTGTTTGTTAAAGATGTGGCTTCTGTTGTGTTCTTTCCAGAACAGCACGCCTGACAGGCGGCAAAGAGGCTGCTGATGAAGCAGCTGTCAGCACATCCTGCCACGTCTGCAGGGGTGAGGCGCTGAGTTCACACGACGGACCCCCTTCTAGCTCCCACTACAACCGCGCCTGGTTTGCGACAGCAGGATAATGTCAGGATGGCCCAGAGACTGCAAGGGCCACACCCTCGCCCCGCTCCTGCCCGGAGAAGCCTGTGGAAGGGTAGCCGCTCTGCTGAGAAGCTCCGAGACCCTGAGGGTGACCCAGGCACCCGGCGGGTCGGGACCTTCTCAAGGACGGTGGCCCCCCACTTGGTTCTGCCCTGGCTGCAGAGAACCGATTCTTTCGGATACGCTTATAGTTTTTGGTGTTGGCCTTGCTTGTTGGGGGGCTGGTGGGGGCTTGGTGGAGGGGAAGGAGCGGGGTGGGGGGCACAGGGACCAGGCTGGGGGGCACCCAGAGTCTCATCTCGGTGGCTGTGGCTCAGTCTTTAGGATTCCAGATAAACCCCACACGGAGTGAGCAAAATGAGGGCTCCAAAACAGAAATGCAGCCAGCAACATGCCCCGGGGCAGGTTTTTTTTTTGGGGGGGGGGGGGGCAAAACAGGATAAAAAAATATTTATTAAATGTCTACTGGATTTCAACCTCAATTAGCAGGATTGCATCGTAGGCCACTTTATCTTTTTCATTAAAAAAAATAGGTCCAGAGTAAAGGAAAGGCCACCCGTCAGTGAGCCACTGTAATTCGGAGTTGGGGTGAGAGATACGTGCTAGATAAACTTGCAAGTTACAGAGAAAGCTTCACGTCTGGCTCAGTGTTCCCTATTTAAGAGACAAATTCTTTTTTTTTTTTTTTTTAAATAAAGGGTTTTAGATTTTATTTTGAGGCTAGCTAGCTTTGCATAGCAATTCTTTTTTTATTGTGCTAAAAAACATATAGTGTTAAATTTACCGTCTTAACCATTTTTATGAGCACAGTTCAGTGGTGAGTGCATTTGTGTTTTGTGCAGTACAGCTCCAGAACTTTTTCATCTTGCAAAGCTGAGCACGAACGAGCCCCCCCCCCCCCCCCCGGAGGGGCAGCAGCGGTGGCATTAACAGCAACGGCCGCTGCGACACAACCCAGTCCCCCACGCTGCAGGGCGGCGGTGAGATTCTGCGGACACCCGAGACCCCTCCCTGTAGCCCCTGCCCTCCCCACTTCCTCGGGGCCAGCGGTGCCTTGCTTGGCCGGGGGGATCAGTGTGACCGCCTTGCCTGCCCTCATGCGTCTCTGCCTCTGTCTGGAAAAAAGCCTGGTTCCTGCGGGAGAACCCTCCTGCTGTGAGGTCCTTCGCTCAGGCCACGCCCGCCAAATCCCCTCGCACCGGCAATAAACCCCAGCATTACGAGGTGTCTGTCCTCCAGGGCGGCCTCAGCAACGGACACGGTGCCCTTTCCAAAGGAGACCCAGGTCTCCTCCAGCAGCCCCGTCGGACTCGGAACGGCACCCCCACACCCCTCTGGGGCCGCCAGGCCCCGCACGCTCCGGCCCTGCCCAGGGCTCCCCATCACCACCTTTGCTGCCCTCGACCCTGGACACCTGTCCCGTCCTAGGTGTCTGTCAGTTGTAACACTGGCGCGTGTCCCAGCTTCTGTCCGGTTCCCCAGCCGGCCGGCGACGACCAATGTCCCCCAGGTTAGAGACCACGAGTTCTGGCTTTGGTTTCCTCATCCATCGTCTCGAGCGGGATCCAGAGACTCCTCCGCGCACGGCCTCCCCAAGTGCAAACGCTAACTAGGCCGGGTGTCACCTACGTGTGGGCACAATCGCACTTAATCACCGGCATGCTGGCACCTCAATGTTTTAACGAGGTGTCACTTGTTTTCAGGTTCCTCGGAACTCGGGATTGGTTCTGGGAAGACGGCAGGTGGGTTCGCCTTCCTGGGTGTCATTTGCGAGTTGCGACAACATTAAACAGCACGGATTAATTTGATCTCTGAGTGCACTGAGGCCCCCAGCCGGCCTCCCCAGAAGCCCCGGGGCTGGTTAGGACGGCACTGGTCCCTAGAGACGCTTCTGCACAGTAACGGGTGGGAGGACCCGCCTCCCCCTGGGAGGAAGGCTTCAGGGACGGATCGGTTCCGAGCGAAGGTCTCCAGCCCCCGGGACCACGCACCACACTGCTGCCATCACGGGCATTTTCCGATCTGTGACAGGTGCCTCCTTGCTGGGACCGGAGATGGTTTTTGGAGGTGGATGGATACAGGGTTCCTTTAAACAATAACATCTGTTCTGCTGCCATTCGGGGCAGTTCCATTCTCTGTAGGTCTAGTCACCGGGTTTGCTTTTTTATTAAACAAAGGTTACATGGAATATGCTTTAAAATACACGTACTTAGTTTCAAAAGCGAGTTGACTTAACTAACACCATCGGGGAAACAGCAACATACGTGGTGTCCGAGCAGAGGCAGGAAGGGTAAAGGTGGGGCGGCAGGGGACTCGCCCCGGCGGCCCGACCCCGTCAGCGTGCAGACAGTAAACAGCGAGCGTGTACGGCCGCAGCTCACACATTTGAGAAGCAAACAGGAGGCTGAAAGCATCAGGAGGGAGAAGTGACAATTGCAGAAGCTGCTTGGAGGTGTTGGATCACTCTTCTGTTTCAAATCACATTAGGAATGAATTTTGCATATATTTCCTTTAATGTTCTGAGACGCCGTGAGATCGAGGAGGGAGGGGTAAAGCCGGGACTGGAGAAAAACCCTACACATCATTAAGATCTAGAGTTGGCCCTTAATGTGTCCATAGCCTCAAAATGAGGTCTAAATGGAGGCTTTTTTTCCCCCGACTGTAGGGTGTAGCGATTATAAATGTGTCTTTGCACGGAGCCTTAGCTCTATCTTTTTGGCAGCTGGCATTGCTACATTTGAAACAAGTCCAAGAAAACAGACGATGTGTCCATTAGGTTCCAAATCAAAGTCCAGATTCCCGAAGTGCAGATTCCTCGGCGACTGGCAGAGGCAGTGTTCTCGCACCCAGAGCGTCGTGGTGAGAACCTTGCAGCTGGGTCCCCCGAGTCCCCAGCGTTGGCAGCTGTCTCCTCGCTCGGACGCGGGTTCCGGCCACTGCAGCTCACAGCCCAGCTGCAGACCCGGCGTTCAGCGGGATGAAATCCGTGCATCCCAAACACGGTGGGAGGACATCTCCCGGCACCCGCCAGGCTCGAGCTCACCAGGCCGGGACTGGGGTGTGCTGGCTTTCTGGCCATTTCCACGCCGGAGACGCGCCCAGGACAGGCTCGCTGCCTCCGTGGCAGGCTTGCCCGAGGCGGTCGGTGCCTGGCCCGAGCCCGCCCAGCCAGGCTCTGGAGCGCACCCTGGCCATGCCCACGAGCCCACCACTGGGTGGATGTTACTTAACATAACGACGGATGATGCTGCTGGCTGTGAGCTTTCTGGCTTTGCCGAGCAGCTCGAGACGTGCAGACAAGACTCCTGTCACGTCCCTTCCTGTATTTCACAATCCCAGAGGTATGTGGCCACCCTCTCGACACCAGACGTCTCCCCAGGGCGTTTGCTCCGTTGCATCGTTGGAACCTGAAGAGCCATCAGTAGCTTCTCAGCTTGTCCTCTGGTGCCTGTTTATTTTCTCGAATGCTACTCGGTCCTTACTCTGTGGCTGCTTCACACAAATGACCCCAGCATATGAGACCTGCCCGCAGCCGCCTCCCCCTGCCCCCCAGATGGCAGCATAGCCATGGCCAGACCTCAGACAGGGGACAGGGGACCGCGGACTCCCCAAGGGAGGACCGGGAGCAGACTGGGAAGGGCGAGGTCTGGATCCAACGGATTTAGCTCCGATAGCCTCACACACAGACGCCTGTCATCAGATGCTCCGAGACTGGTCCACAGCCCAGTCCACCTGAAGACACGGGCTGGGCCTCCAGCAGCAGCCACTCTCTCGGCTAATGTCACTGACACACCCCCAGGGCTCGCCCCACCAGCTACTCCGCAGCCCTGCCGGCCGATCCCCCCGGACACCCCGTGAGCCCCTCCCAGGACGCCCCTCCCCCATCGGCGCTTCTGCTCCGGGCGGGTGGCGGGTGGTTTCCATGGCCCCGGGAACTCTTACACCAGGGACGAACGAGACGTTTTCAGAATCATCTACTGTGGCGGTTTCTTAGCAACCCATTATTAGAGGGCCTCTCCGTAGTTAAAAAAAGATCTTCCTCTTTTGAAAGTGGGGCTGTGGTTTCGAGAAGCCCAAATCGTCTCTGTGCCGGGCGTCGGGTTCACCAGGACAAAGACGGCTCTTCACCGGGTCCTTGGGGCCAGTGTGGTTGCCGCCCAGCCTGGCCTCGTGGAGCACGGACTGACCAGGCGCCGGGCACACGCCTGGGACGGCACACGCGCGTCACGGATGGTGGCCCCTCCCAGCGGCCTGCGGCCTGCGCCGGACTCAGGTTTCCACCTGCATCTCCACCCCTCTCGCCCCAGAAACGGAATGTCCTCCTGAGCAAAACGTGAAGAGGTGTTTTTCTCCAGCAGCCCCCGAGTCTGATTCATATCCCGATGCTGTTATGGCATCGGACCCCCCACGGGAGCGCCCCGCGGCTCTGACGGCGTGCGTGTGCGTGTGTGTTTCTCTGGGGAGGGTGTCTGGAACTTTCCTCGGACTCTCGCCTCTCCCTGCACCCCTGTACCACAGCAGAGCACCCCCTGACCCTGTGGTGCCCCTTCTTCAGGGCAGCGTCCTCCTCCGGCTTTTCTAAACCTGCGGGAGGCGCTGGAACCTGGCTGGAGCTGGGCGTGAGATCTGGGGCGCGTTCCCTTGGCGTGGAAACCTCTATCCTCATCTCTGGAACGGGAACAGGGATGCACCCCTCCTGGGGTCTTTGAAAGAACAAAGGGGGCCACCCCTGCAGAGGGGCCTGCGTCACGCTGGTCCCCGCGGCACTCAGGACCCCGAGCCCACCTGTCCCTTCGACAGAACCGCGGGCTGAGGACGGCAGAGGCAGGCGTGTGGAGCACCGGCCCCGGCCGGTTTGTTTATTGAACCGGATGGAGCCACAGCCCATCTGTCTGCTTCCCAGAAAAATATTGTCCAAGATATCCAAGCTTTCTTCTCCGATATGAAAAATGAAACGAAACAGGGCTCAGTGGTTCCACGTGGGTGCCTGCTGGTTTCCGGGGGGAACGTCTTCTCATCCCACATGGGGTGGGTCCTGGTGCATCTCGGTGAGGGGGGGGGCCCGGCCGTTGGCACACCTGCTCATTCACACTCAGCCCCCTGGACGGCACGGGTCCGAGCCCTGACTACTCAACGGCCACAGGTGGTCAGGATGGGTGGGGAGCTTGCCCCGGCATCTGTGCCTCCATACGGGGATCACACGGGCTTGGCGGGCACCGGGGGGCCCTACTCTCCAGGCCGGCGGTTCTCAAGCGTGGCTGCACAATTAGAATCGCCTGGGCCGCTTCCAGGGGCCACCGGCGCTCGGGCCACCCTGAGACCCTGAGAGCAGCATGTATGGGGCAGGGCTCCAGGGTCTCCCCGAGGGGTTAGAGCAGGCAAGTGCACACCCCTCCCGCTGCCTTCACCGTCAACCCGGAGCTCCCAAAAGTGGCCTCACCCGTGACCGCCCCCCCACCCGTCCAAGCCCAGCCCCCTCAGCCCACCGGACGGCGCCCCTCCCCAGCACACGTGCCCTAGCGAGGCTCGTCCGCAGGTGCCTGTGCCTGGGGGGCTTCCTCGTGTCCTCCAGCCTCCCCGCCCGGCGGGACCTCCTCCTCCAAGCCCCGCAGATGCCACACCCCCGCCCCATGCTCACACGCCCGCCCGCCTGCTTGTTCTCCTGTGCGGTGTCTTCAGGGGAGAGATTTGAAAGACACAGGCGAGTACAAGGCTGCAAGATGAGCCCTCGCACTCCCGTCTCCGGGAAGGAAGCCTCTCGTCCGCCTGGCCGTGTCCCGCGGCACCCAAGGGCCACAGGGGAGCTGCGCAGACAGGCTCCCTGGACGCCTCGTGTCGCCCCGTCCTCCTGTGCCCACCGTGTGGCGGGAACTGCCTGCCTGGCCGGGCCCCGGGAGGAGCCGCGTCCGGCTGCGCTGACACCTGCGTAAGGCAGCCGGGCGGAGAGCCAAGGCTCTGGCGTCTGGGAAGGCTCAGGGGCACTTCCGGCTCTGGAGGCCAGAGCTGCCCGTCCCACACGTCAGCCCGTCGCACAGGACACAGGCCTGCACGTGGACGTCGTCCCCAAAGCAGTGGCGTCCCCGCCAGCCTAAATGCGCCCCACAGCCCCTGCCGCGTGTGCACCCGTGGCACAGCCGAGGCGGGCCCCGAAGCAGGCTTCCTGCCTTCCCCGCCCCGGGCCACCACGGCCCCCCCCCCCCAGCTCAGGGCAGCAGGAACTGCGGCAGACCCCTGGCGAACACGAGTGGCTTTCTCGTGGGCGTGTGCCCGCATGACCAGCCTCCCTGCACACTTTCCCACACGACCACCGAGCTGGAGCCTCTCTCCGCACACCTGTTCATACCCCCAGGCCCGCCGGGTGGGGTTTAAACACACGACGACCCACTAGTTGAGTGGCACTGGGCCCTGAAGCTTCCCCGGTGATTCTGGTGCAGAGCTGGGTTCTCCCACACTCCTCACGGGACGGCGGGTGCCTGGGTGCTGAGAGGAGGAGGCGGGTGCCTCCCGGGACCCTGAGACGGCCGTGCCTTCGGGGACGCTGGAGGATGGCTCCACGTGTGGCCCCGGTCCTTGCTGACCCCCCCACGCTTCCTATGCCCAGAGGACGTGGCCCACCTCCAGCCACCCCGTCCACAGACCGCCCATCCTGGTCACTTTGAACGCACCCGTCTGTTTTGGTTGCCTATCACCCGCCTCCCTTCTGCTGGGGAGAGCGTCAGATCTGTCCTTCCACGCCGACCGGTTCTCCAGCTCGCGGGCACTGGTTCAGTTCCGTTCACGGCCGGCCTCCCAGCGTCAGCACAGACCCACGGTCAGGGGCTCAGTCCCACGAGCCTGCCCACACTTCACACACCAGTCGCCAGTCCCAGCTTGTCACCTGAGCTTCTCAACGAGGGCCATAAATCAGGGGTTCCCACAACCCCCCGTCATGTTTGATAGTTTGCTGTAATAGCTCAGATAACTTGGGGAAACGCTTTACTTAGGATCGCGGTTTACGGTGACGGTACACGTGGCTGAGCAGCCAGACCGCGTTGCACAGCGTGAGCTCCGGAAAGGTCCTGAGCGCGGGGGCTTCTGTCCCCACGGAGCTGGGGCGAGCCACCCTTCCCGCGAGTGTACTGGAAAGGTCCATGAACCCTGTCAAAGCTACGACCCACAAGTCACGTGGTTGGTCCTTCTGGTGACGGCCCTTCCTGAAGCTGTCAAGGGGGCGGGTGTGAGCAATGACCCTTCAGGGGCAGCGCCTGCCTCTCGATTCACTGCTGCCTGCCTGGGTCCCGTCTCCTCGCGGGCACAGCACAGCTGGCCGGGACCAGAGGGGACAAGGCTCGAGAGGCATCTTGGCAGGGCCATACCGCGGTCCCATCCTGTCCTCAGCATTGCCCTTGGGGCGGCTCGCACTCACACATGGTTTGCAAGCCGTGGCTTTCACCTCCCGAACAAACCACCCCCCCCCCTTGGTATCTGTTCCATCATCACCCCTGACGAAAATCGAATCTGTTTGGAGAGCACGTGCCTCTGTTTCAGCCAGATAATTCACAAGTCTGGCAACCTCCCTGGATGAGAGGCTTGTGTTACCGACAAAAGGTGTCAGTTGTTTGTAATCCCACGGACCCGGCTGCCTGTGTGACGTCTGCTGGAGACACAGGGCAGAGCGGAGCCTGCGGGCCCTTCCTCGTGGACACTGCCCCTACCACACGCGGCCCTTCCTCTGGGCTTCCAGCTTTGAGCGCTCGCTAAGCTGCAGGGCCACTGGAAACGGAAGCTTTTCTTACAGCGGATTTTCGTTTTGACAGTTTAATAACCGAGGATTGGACAGAGGCTGGGACATTTGAGATGCACCTTCCTCGGGGACAAAGCAAGGGGGTGGCACGTCCCCCCATCTGGGGGAACCACGGCTGACAGGGCAGCAAAGCCGTGTTGTCGCCGGAGGATGTCGCCCCCCCCCACCCCGGAAACCAGCAGAGCCAGCGCGGAGGGCACCCCTGATTTGGGGGGATTCTATCCCCAGGGACAAGCGCCCTCGCGGAGGCAGAGATCACAGCCGCCACCTCCGGCCAAAGCTACTTCCTGTGTATCAAGTTGCGTTTCATGTTCCAAGTACCGTTGAACAGTTGGACGAAAAGGTCTCATTTGGGAACCGAACTTACATTAAAATACTGCCTGCCTCCCGGAATTAGGGGTTTTTAGACTCGGAAATAACCAGCCCAGGGAAACCGGTTTGGACGGAGGCATCGGCTGGGTGCGTCTGTCTGGGGCCCCGTTAACTGCTGGCTTGGCTGGGCCACCGTGAGCCAAGTGCCCGTTGGCTCCTCGCTGGTCCAAAAGCATCGGGACGGAGGCCGGACGGGGCCTGTGCGGGGCCACCCGGAGGGGACCCGGAAGCCCTTCGTGGGCGCGGGGTGAGGCCCGCGCTGTCGGCTGCCTCACCGAGGAGCCGGGATGGCTCTCCCACAGGCGGCCACGTCGCGGATGGACGAGTGAGGCGTGTGCAGGGCGGGGGCGGAGGGCGTGGGCAGTGGAGGCAAGAGGAGGCTCTTTGCTGTCCGGGGACTTGGATTCCGGCCGTGACGACACAGCCCCTCCTCCCCAGCTGCCTCACGCGAGGATGTCAGACTCGGACAGCCAGGGTCATGAAAAAACGCCTCTCGGCTGGAATCGGCCAGAATGTTACACAAAGATGACAACCAGGAGGGGACAGAGTGGGTGAGGAGGGCGCTCAGTGGCCCCCAGCCGCCCCCAGTGCTGGTGCTCGGAGCCCAGATGAGGGCAGGCCTGGGAGGTGGGCAGTCCAGTCACCAGTCCCGTCCCCCCCCCCCCCCAGCAAGGCGGTATCTCTGTCCAGCCAGCTTCTCTCCCCCCACGCTGTCCCGGGTGCGAGGCGCCTCTGTGGACTTCACTTCGCTCGTTCTCCGTCTCTGTCTCATTGGCAGCCGCTCTTGGAGCCGCCGTGGCCGATTTAGCTTCGGGCAGCAAATGAAAGGCAGGAGCAAATTCCCAGTTCTCCTTCCCGGTCTTCTCCCCCAGGTAAGTTCTCATTCCCTCCCAAAGAGAAGGCTGGTCTTCTCCCCCAAGTAAGTTTTCTTTCAAAGCAATCTTCTGCAGAAGAAATTAATTTCTTTCTTTCTTTTTTTTAAAGCTTATTGAATTTGAGAGAGAGAGAACAAGTGGGGGAGGGACCGAGAGAGAGAGAGAGAGAGAGAGAGAGAGAGAGAGAGAGAGAATCCCAAGCAGGCTCTGAACTGCCAGCCCAGAGCCTGATTCGGGGGCTGGAACTCACGAACCGTGAGATCACCACTGAGCCACCCAAGGGCCCAGAAATTCATTTCTTTATAACTAACTTGGAGATAGTAGAAGCAGGGATAATGGGGCCGTACCCACGAATTTGGGGGACTTTGGTTCCCCCCCACAGTTAGCCAGCCATGACCAACCTGTATGAGGTTCTCGGTTACACTCAGAGGGATGGCTGCAGGGTGGGTTTTTTTTTTAAGTTTATTTCTTTTGGGGGGGCAGACAGAGAAAGAGAGAGAACCCCGAGCAGGCTCAACACTGTCAGTACAGACCCTGATGGGGGGCTCGATCCCATGAACCGTGAGATCATGACCTGAGCTGAAACCGAGAGCCAGATGCTTAATCGACTGAGCCCCCCAGGCGTCCCGGGGTTGGAAGCCCAGCTCTGTGCTTTGCGAGGGAACCTTGGGCTCTCTGGGCCGCTGCGGGGATCACAGGCAGGTCAGAGGGTGCCCTTCCTTCCGCAGGGGCTTGAACAGAGCAGGGGTGTGTCGGCAGGGGTCTGGCTCCTCAGAGGGCTAACAGACCTTAGCTCTTGTCGGCATCCTTCTTTTGGGAGGCAGGGTGAAGGGCGTCACCGGTGGGAAGGGGGCAGAGACCAAATCTGAGCCTCTATCTCGCTCCGCTCAGAGGGGTCCCGCGACATTCCACTCCGGGCATTTGACCGGAGTGAGCCGCCTGCGGCCCTCACCCAGGCCCTAATCCCTGCCGGTCGCGAATGTCACCTTACATGGCAGAAACCAGTTTGCAGACAAGACACAGTTTAGGACCTTGAGAGAGGAGGTCATGCTGGGTCACCTGGTGGCCCCAGACGCTATCACAGGTCCTACGAAACAGGAAGAGGCGGGTGTGGCTCCAGCGGTGGGGAGATGTGGGGACCAAGCAGAGAAGGGAGGATGGCCTTGACCATGGAGGAGAGGCCACGAGTCGAGGCTTGACGGCGCCTCTAGAGGCTGGAGAAGATAGGGAAGCAATTCCCCGAGAGCCTGCAGGGCCACCATCGCCTGCAGGCACCCTGATTTTCACCCATAGAGACGGGGTTCGGACTCCGGCCTCCAGAGCTGTCAGAGGGTAAATGTGGGCTGTTTTAAGTCACTGATTTTGTGGTGGTTACAGCATCCATAGGAAACCGAGGCAGCCGGGGGGGGGGGGGCCACCCGCCTCGCTTTCCGTAACCCTGGGGGGGGGGGAACAGGGTTAAGTCGTCAGGCCTCCGAGGGCCGTGGCTCTGACCGCACCTGCCATGGGTCACAGCAGACACCCCCAACCCTCTACCAGGAGGATTGTCTGCCCGCTCCCCAATCTCTGGGTGCAAGGGTTCTGCTCTGCTCTCTGCCAGCAACTAGGCTGCAGCCTCCGGGGACTCAGAGCCACAGAGAGCGAGGCCCTTGGCAGCCGCCATCTCCCAGGGGCAGGGGCTCCGAGGCCTGACTTCACATGGCAACGTGGGCTTTCCCAGCCCCCGCGGACGACCAGGCCTAGCCCCACGATGCCCAAGTGCCTGGGTGAGAAGACACGGTCAGTGGCCCTCCCGGGTGTCCCAGCAACGATGTGTGGGGGCCGGAGCCGGGCCTGTGCTTACACCCAGGCACACGCAGGCCGGAGGCACAGATGGGCCCTGGAGAGGCCACAGAGGGGACACTGGTGGTTCCCAGCTGTGAGCAGTGAGGCTCCCACATGCCAGAAGGTTCTGAGTCCTGGGGTCCCTAAAGGGCTCATTGATCAGGCAAGGTGAGACAGGAAATTCCAGCAGACCTGTGCCCCGTGGGCACACCATGAAACTGTCCACGCCCTCGGCCTGCTGAGCCCTTGCCTGGAGGCCCAAGGCTCTGCCAGAACCTTCCGAGCCCCTGCCCCCAGGCTCCACTTGCACCACAGCCCCAGATGTCCCGCTCGGATGGATGTGTGCTGGCCGGCCACCCTCCCGAAACCACAAAGGGCCAAACACACCAAACGGAGATGCCGGTGGGGTCGCCGGGAACCGGAAGGGAAAGCCCCACAAGCCTCCAGAGAATTCTGACTCAGGAACACTGTAGTTCGCTCGAATCCTCCTGATATTCGTGGGAGCATTGGAAATAATCCTTTTACATTTGGACACAGATTTAACTCCACCCCCCACTCCTGAGTGAAACAGCTGTGGATGTCAACCGAATCCACACGGAAACCAGCCCCGCACACGGACCTGCCTCTGTAAAGTTCCCCAGTCTGTAGCCATTTAAATGTGATTTCCAGATCAGAGCAACAAGGCCGTTACTTAGTTTATTTAAGGTATTCGAATATTATCTGATTATTTAGAAACATTTATAGGAGCTAAATATAAAGTAACAGTTGATCATAAATGTAGCAACTCTAAAATTAACCCTCAATCCCACAGCTCTGACGAGACGCTAGTATGCATGGAACGTAAGGGGAAAACTTTGAAAATCTCCTTTAAGAGGGCCTGGAGCCCGGCGGGATCCCAGGGCAGGGCCTGGAGCTTCAGTGCGATCTTAGGGGACCCTTGATTGTGACGGAGCGGTTGTCAGCTCTTGGCCTCTGGTTCCAAATGAGACAGGGTCAGCGGGGCTAATTGTCATTGGCTGCGGGCTTCACAAGGAAAGCTGACAGCAGTCAATGACACACAGAGCTGGGCCAGAGGGGGTGGCCCCAGCGCTGTGCAGCGGCCAGACCTGGGAAACACGGCCACCGCCCTGGGAGACTGCGGCCGGCACCCCAGGCCACAGGGGCCTTGCCTCCCTGTCCGGCTCAAGCCTGTCCTCTCCAGGGTCGTCCAGGGCCCCTGGTGTCCGGGCGGCTTACCCGGCCTGCCATCCAGCCTGCCGGCATCCGCGAACACCCGCCCCCTGGAGCAAGGGGCCCGAATGAAGTGCTCTGGTGTGTGGGGTGCATCCAGTCTGATTTCCAGGTGGTTCCCCTCAGCACCGCCACGCCAGCATTGTCTGATGAGTCACTTTCTTCCCGGGGAACCCGCAGAGGGTCTCAGCGCAGGGGATACTGGGAGCCTGGAGCCCTGGGACCTGTTGCTGTGGAATAGCACCGAGGCACCAGAGAAGGAGCCGTGGGGTCTGAGCAGGAGGAGCACCACCCCATTCCTGGCTGTCTGTGGTGAGAGGTGCTGGGACCCATGCATCCAGGGGAGGCTGAGGCCAGGGAGGGATGCACCCCAGAGCAGGTGGCGGAGGGCGAGTGAGAGGCAGGATCACCTCAAGAGGAGGTGGAGGTTGGGCCGGTGTGGGAGGCGCCCATGGGGCCCAGACTCTGGGCCGGCAGGTGCGTGTGGCTCAGCTGGTCCCAGGGGCCGGCCGGGAGCAGAGCTGCTTGAGCTCAGATCACAGGGGACATTTATGAACCATGTGTCCTGGGCATTCCAAGGCATAAAGGGGCGCTTTGCAGAGAACTCTGGCTGCGGCTGGCTGGGGACCGGCTGCCGGGGAGAACAGGGGAGCGGAAACACGGGCCGTGGACTCCCAAACGCTTTGTCCCCTCCGGCCTCCCAGGTGGACTGACACCCGCAGGGGACGAAGGCAGAGTGGGAGCCCCAGCGTCACCCGCATTCCTCCAGCACAGCCGCGGGGAGGGCACACCGTCCGTCTGGGAGCGAGGGGCCCGCCCGACCTTCCTGATCAGCCGGGGCTCTGCGAGGCCAGCACCGTATCGTTCTTGTCCGGCCCCCGGCCTTTGGTTTTCAGTGCGGTCACAGCTCCGCAGAACTTGCTGGACTGAGAACCGGGCTGTGGAGAAGCAGCACTCACGTGTACCTTCTGCCGCAAGGGTCAGGCCTCTTTCCTGACCGCCCCCCCCCCCTGCCCCGGGCACGGCCACACTCCGCGGGAAGAACTCCATGTGCCGTGAACCCTTCTAACTGGCACGGTCATTGGCGGCCTTCCATCGCATGGAGAAGGGACTCGTGTGGCCGACGGTCCGCCAGGGTGGCCGGGCCCTCGGGTCAGCCCTGCGCAGGACACACGGGTGGCCCCCGCAGGCCCCTGCTGGGCCCCCCCCCCCCCTGCAGCCGGGAGGGAGGGTGGCCCTCCCGTTGGGGACACGCGTTGAGTCGCTAAAGCGGGTACCATATGGTGCTCTTGTGGCAAGCCGGAACAGGCGTGAGGCTCGTCACCGTTGGGAAAGCAGCGTGAAACTCAATTTCTCGGCGAGGCGGAACAGTTTCCACTTTAGCACAAGCCCCTGCAAACGGCGTCTGCCCGGCGGCCCTTTGTTCTCCCGTCCGGACTCAGCTCAGCAGTGGCTGCTCTGAGCCCCTGTGCAGCCCCCACACCCAGCCTGTAACTCAAGCGGTGCCCTCAGGGTCGGCCCCGCCCGGGTTTGACCACCCAGGACTGAGGCTCCCCCCCATGCCCCCCGAGACCCTCCCTTCCCCCAAGCAGGGGCTGCGCGGGGCCCAGGGAGAGGGGGACCTGGTCCATTCCTGTGGGATTTCCCTTCCAGGGGAACAGGAGGCAAGAATCTGGTGCAGGACGCGGAGCCGAGTGGAGAGCCCACACCAGGAGTCCTCCGGGGCAGCCCCAAGCTGCAGGCAAAGCATCAGGTGACAGTCGGCCGGGCCACCAACAGGGCCTTGTCCACAGGCCGGGACGGGGCGGCTCTGAGCTGTCAGTCAGTGCACAGGGGCGGGGCGGGTAGGCGTCCTGCTCTGCTGTCTCATGGCTGTGCGACCTTGGATGAGTCACTCAACCTCTCTGAGCCTCAGTCCCTGCCTCTGGGAGTAAATGGTATTGCTGCTCACTGCACGGTCTGAGGGTCACGTCATCGACGGCATCCCCTGGGGCAAAGCGGAAATCCAGGAGTGCGCGTGTGTGTGCATGCACGTGCCCACAAGTGCACTCGAGCGTGTGCACAGCAGGGCTTTGCTGGACACTTGGGGAGGCCTGTGACTGGAGTCAGGTCAGGCGGGGGCCGGGCTCAGCCTGGAGCTGGCGGGGTCCCGTCTTGGGGGCAGCTGGCCGGGTCCACCTAGGGAGGGAGGGGCCCGGATGCCAAGTCCCATCAGGCCGATGGCCACCACTCCTTAGGAACAGGAGAAAACCGAAGTAGGGGACCCAGGCAGCCGCCCGGGCCTCAGTGCTCCAGGGCCTGAGCATGGGCTGAGTTGGGATGCGACAAGGGAATGCACCACCCACAGGGCATCCCGGGGGCACTCAGACGCCCACTCAGAGCTTCGAGGCCCCTTGGGCCGGGGAGGGATGTGGGGCAGCTCGTGGTGCCGGAGCCTCAGGGCCTGCTGAGCCCCTGGTCTGGGTCTGTGTAAATGCTGGTCCTCGTAGGCACAGACCCCACCTGACATGCTCGGGGGTGCAGAGGCCTGAGCGGCTCACATTTCTTCCAGAACAGTGAGGACAGCGGGCCCGGGAGACTGCATGTAACACCCCCACCCCTTCCCCTGCCAAGTGACAGGGGTGTGCCCGGGTGGCTCAGCCTGAAACCCTGGGAACCAGAGAGTGTCCCTGTCTCCACCCCCCACTCCCTAATCAAGTCGTGTGGAGTCTTTCTTCCGGCCTGTCTGGGCTCCCTGGCACCCCACTCCTCCCCAGGCACCTCCCCTGCCCTGCCTGGCCCACACCACCGCTCCCCTGGGCCGGCTCCCTCCTCCCGAGGCTCCGCTGCAGCTCTTGTCCTTAACCTTCCATCCCCCACCCAAAGGCACGTCCCAGACCACCACGGGTGGGTTTTTACAGGCTTCTCAACATGTGGGGGGCAAGGGCTGGATCTCCTGCCTGGTCCAGAGGGCCCGAGGCGCTGCTGGGCTCCTGCTCTCCTCCCGGTCTGCCCTCCCACCTGTCCTCACTCACCATTCTAGCTGCAAAGACTTTTCCGGTCCTTGGGTGTACTGGGCTTGTTCCTACCCCAGGACCTTTGCACTTGCTGTTTTCCCTGCCTGAGCTTGCCACAGCTGGCTCCTAGTCTTGCAGGAGCTCAACAGCGGCTTCTTGGAGAGGTCTTCACCAACGCGCCCCACCTAAAGCACCTGCTTCCTCCCCACCTTGCCTGTCCCCGTCTGTCTCATCCCTGCGTTTCATCTTCTCTGTGGTTCCGTCCATCTTCTGGCAGTTTCCTCTCCTCTTGTCTGTCTCCACCACCAGTGTGTTAGCTCTCGAGGACAGGACAGAACCATGACCATGGAGAGGCCGCTGTACCTCAACGCTGACCAGAGCCGGTGCCCAATGAATACCCCCGTGTCCTCATGATGCGCTATGGGGAAAGGTGATCAGCGCGCGGTGGGGCGAGGCGGAGGGACCCTCCCTTCTCCAGCCTGGAGGGCCCGGAAGGCTCCGGACTCTTCTGAGATGCTGGTTAGCTGTCTGCTTAATTTTGCTTTTACCAGACCGAGGACATAGTCCTTTTCTCGTCTTCATCACCTCACATTTTTGGGAAAATGAGATCAGCCTCTCCACTTGAGAATTGCAGCCCGTGAAGCCTCTAAAAGCCAAAACCAAACAGGGAACTCAATCGAATAGCAGCCTGAAGGCCCAACAACTTTGTGCAGGTGCTCAGAATGTGAGGCCTCTTCCGATGGTTGGTACGGAGATGTCCCCGAGTCCCGGGTGTGTGGCCGGAGACCCAGCCGCTGTGGGAAGGGACTGTCGGCCAGAGGCAAACAAAGCGCAGAGGAACTGTGTCACAGCAGACTCACCAGCACTGGCTCTTTCTCCGGCGTCATTTGGGGGCAGACGCGTGGCTGTCCCAGCGTCACTGGGGAGGCCAGAAAGCGGCGCACGGTTTTCCGTCGTCTTCTGTGGCCTGGAGTGGGTCTGGTTTCCCAAACACCACCCGTCCGTGGACCCTATCCGTTCCGACTGGCTTGGCTTTCGAGCCTGTGTCCCCACACCCTCCTTTCTGTGGGTGGCAGTTGGGTCTTGAAGCCGAGAGCTTGGTGAGGGCAGCTGTCTCCATGCTGGTTGTGTATAAGCCAGAGGAAGTTGCCAGGAAACACCAACAATCATCGTGAGCGTGAGCGGGTCTCCCACGGGAGAGAATGGCCCGGACCCCCAGGAGGGCACACGCGGCCTTCAGCCCGTCTCCTCCTTGGCTCTAGGGAGCACCTGTTCCAGGCACGCAGGCAGCTCCTGACCCCATGTCCGGGTGGCGCCTGGGACGCGGGAGAAGGACCCGGGGCCCGTGTTTTCACCTGTAGCCGTGCTCCTATGCTGTCTGTTCCCTTCCGAGCACGCGGCCATCTTTGAAAACAAAGCCTGTGTGCTACGCTGTCCCAGCTCCGTCCCTGCAAGGCCCACCCCTGGGGGCTTGGGCTTCTGGAGGGTGCTCTGCGGCTGCCTCCCAACCACGCGCACCGGGGCCCGAAGCCCCACGGCCCTGAGGCCACTGAGTGGACCCCGAGGTCCAAGGGAGGCTCTCACGCCTTGTGGGTCACGAGTGTCTGGGCCAAGGCCCCCACTGCCACCCCCGCATCACCCCTGATGTAGGGCCACTCGAGGAGCAGACACGCCTCGCAGGCGCCGGTCCCAAGGTGACTTTCAGGGAGCCAGCGGGGTGGGCCCCGAGCCGCCCTGGCCGAGCCGCCCCGCAGGGCAGACCGCACAGCGTGAAGAGCCCGGCCTGTCTTGCACGCCCTGCCCAGAAGCAGGGGTCCCTGCGGGACCCTCCAGAACAGTCTCCTCGCCAGGCCCCGTCCTCACCCCTGCCCCCACCCCCCCCAAACCTAAAGCACGGGTGCCTCGCCCCTGCTCGCCGGCCTCAGCCCCTCACGCTTCCCAGTGTGCCATCCTCACGCCCTGACCCCGGAGCCAGGCTCACCACATGGCCACGCGGGCCAATCCGCGGCTTGGCGGGGACGTCACTCCCCGGTGTTCGCAGGCGCTGGCCTGCTCAGGATGGGGGAGTGGCCCGGAGCCCCGGGTCAGACACAGAGCGGGATGTTTCTCCTGCGGCTGCTGGGCGCTCCTGCCCACATCCCTGCACCCCCCCCCCCCCCCCCCGGCAGGAAGCGGAGTTGGAATCCACCCCCAGGTGCTGGCTGGCCAGGGCCCCTGCCCACCTGTGTCCTGCCCGCACCTGCCTGTCGCTCCGTGCCCACGGGCCTGCCCTGTCCTTCCCAGGAATGTGCTGGCTCCATCGGAGCTGCTCGGTGCACTCTGGCCCCGGGGGACGCGACCCAGATGCTCACAGGGGCCCCACAGGACTGTCGGTGAGCAAAGCAGGGGCAGAGGCTCCCGGTCCCGCTGACGCTTGCACCCAGGACGGGCTCGTGGACGGCGGCTGTCCCGAGCGTTCAAGGAAATACTCTCACGTGTGGTTTTTCTCTAGGGAACGGAAGCCCTACGTTCCAGGGCGTAAATGCTGGGAACGAATTCACGTTTCCGCAGAACTCCGCTGACATCACACTACACGCATCTGCAAGGTGACCGGGTTCGGGCTGCTGGTCCACCCACCGTGGGCCAGGCCGGGGGCGCCCTCCGCTGCTCTGGGATCTCAGGGAGGGATGGGGGGGGGGGTGGAGAGTCACACAGGGGTGGCCTCTTTCCCTTCAAGCCCAGGCTCAGGTCGGGGAGAGCCCAAGGGTCTCGCTACTCCCACAGCAGCAGCAGATCGCAAATCTTGAATTTCACTGAGATGGAAACGTAACAAAGAGGTTTTGTCGAGGTTTTCAACTCCGTTACCGTGCCAAGCAAGGGCAGTGGAACAACGCCCTTTGGTGCTGGCTGTTGCAGGTGCCCCCTCACCAGGCAGTCTCCTTTGGCCGCTGCCACTCTGCCTGGTCCCTGAGCGGCAGCCGGAGGGGTCTTGGCCAATCTAAGCCTCATCCCATCACCCCTTGGGTCTCAGAGTAAAACGAGTCCCCCCCCACAGTCACACGCCCCACTCAGGACCTAGACCTCTGGTTCTCCAAGCTGGCTGCTCACCCTCCCCCTCTCTCTGGCTGTCTCCATTCAGCCACTCTGACCTCCTGGCTCTTCCTCTAAGACTTTGCTGTTCCCCCTGCTCAAATCTCTTCCCTTCTGCAGCACCATGATTCTTCTGCGACTGTGCCCCACACCCTCTGGCCCCTAATAGTTGGTTTACTTATCTCTCTCCCCTGAACGTAAACTCCAGGGTGGCCGGACTCTGTCTCATCCATTCTCTGTGTACCCTCTGCACCTGAACAGCACAGAACGGGCGTTCAGGTTGTACGTAAAAGCTTAATGAGCGTGTGATGGATGAACAGATACCCTTCCCCACGACCTACTGTCACCATTTCACACCAGAATGAAGGACACCCTTTTCCAGGAGAGGGCCGCCAGCAGCCTTACCCCAATATACTCTGAGGACTCGACCCCCTCTTGGCACTTGTCGGAGGACCAGCCCCACCCTACGGTAGCCCCAGGGCAGCCAGAGGGGACAGGGGAGTTTCCCTGGTAACAACTAAATTGTCCTGGAGGTAAGCGAGAACAGAAACAGTGAACCAGACCTGCCAGCCAGGTGGGATGCAGCCCTCACCTGCCCAGCCACCTCCTCCCACCATTGCTGGACACTGCTCCTTGAGTTCCAGAATATTCTGAGCCCTGATCGGCCCGACCTCCTCTTTGGCCTCCACAGTGAGGCCCAGTGGAACTCCCAGCTCGTGCCCACACTTGCAGATGATGTCTGGTCTGCAGACTCGAGCCTGGTGGCCATGGCAAAAGTCCTACTCGGCGGGAGCCCCGCTGTGACTCTCCGTTTGTGGCAGGTGCTCAGAGCGCCTGCCCCAAACACCCACCCGCACAAGGCGCTACAGCAATTCAACGACTAAATCAAATCTCTGAATATTAAATTAATGATGGAGATCTAAAATATTAATATATTCTAATTAAATATTCTCCAATAAATTATCGGAGCGTTTGCAGTGATTTGATTCTACTTCCGCTTCTTCCAGATCTTTCAGCTGCATAAATATAGCCATTAAAGCAATTCAAGAAAGGGAACATTTTCTGCTCCGACGAGGGAACGGTAGACACAAAGGATCTGCACGGTTCTCTCGCGCGATTGATTAAATCGCAGAACCCAAGGCCGCCGAGTCGGTGAACGGCTGCCTTCTTCATGTCCCTCGGGCTTTAGCAAGGACAGTGTGAATTCCCTTCAGGTCTCCACACGATGTGTAATTACAGGGAGGCTGGGCGGCTGCTGCGGAAGGGTCTCGAGTGGTGTGTTTGTGTTGGGGCCGTGCTGTTGGAACCCGGGCTGGGCGGGGGGCAGGGCCTGAGCCCCCCCCACGGGGGGCTGGGAAAAGCGGCAGTTCCCACCGGGACTCACAGCGGGAGGAGTCACAGAGTTTCCAGGAGAACGTCACTCCAGGTCGTTAAGAACTCCCCTGGAGTCACGTCTTTAGTCAACGGCTCCTTCCGTTCCGGTGACAAAGCCGTGGGTGCCACCTTCTCTTCAGCTCTTATGAATTATAAACCCCACAATACAGCCCCACACCTTTGCCTTAAACAGTCAGCTGTCTTTTCAGTAAAATATTATCCCCCAAGTGTATCTTTTCCTGTTCTCCCCATCCCTTCCTGCAGATCTAAAAAATTTCCAGCCTTGTCCTTTCTTTTCAGCCTGAAGAACATTCTTTACCACTTCCTGTGGGTTTGCTGGTAATGAATTCCCTCAGTTTGCTTATCAGAAATGTCTTTATTCCACCTTTAATTTTGAAGGACATTTTTTTTTTCTGGATACAGAATTCTTGGTTGACAGTGTTCTTCATTCAGCAACTTGAAAATGGCCTTCCATTGCCCAGTGGCCTCCGAAAGAGAAGCCAACCTACGCTGCCCCTGCCCTCTGACAGACTGTGTCTCTTCCTCTGCTTCCAAGATTTCTCTCGAGTTTTTGAATTTCATCAGTTTGACTATGATCAAAATTGGGCTTGCTCTGTATTTATCTTACTTGTGGTTCAATAGATTTCTTGGATCTGTAAGTTCGCTTCTCTTATCCAGCTGAAATGTTGTGTTTCAGTTTTCTACCATTCTTCAGATTAGGTGATTTCTACTGATCTGTCTTTACTTATTTAAGTATTTAAAATGTTTTATTTATTTTTGAGAAAGAGAGAGACTGCGAGTGGGGGAGGGACATAGTGAGACAGGGACAGAGGATCTGAAGCGGGCTCCATGTGGCGACAGCAGAAGGCCACGTGTGGGCCTTAAACTCACAAACTGCGAGATCATGACCTGAGCCGAAGCTGGACGCTCAACCGACTGAGCCACCCAAGACCCCCTGGTCTATCTTTAAATGTAGTGACCCTTCTGCCATCTACAATCCACTTGGAAGCCCATCCAGCAAGTTTTTACTAGAGATATTGTACTTTTCAGCTTTACCACTTCGATTTGGTTCTGTTTTTAGTTTTCATTTTTTTCTGCTATGGTTCCACATGTATTCATTCGTTCTGACTGTGTTTTCCTTTGAGTCCTTGAACGTATCTGTACAAGATATTTCAAAAGTCTTGTTGGTAATTTTAACATAGTAATCCCAGAGTTAGATTCTGTGGGCAGTTTTTCCCTCTTAATTATGGGTTACATTTTGTCTTCTTCCTCTCTTTTCTTTCTATTTTCTGGGGATATGTCTAGTAATTTTTGTTTGCGTATTGGTCATTGTCGATGATACATTGTACAGACTGGTTCTGTTACCTTTCTCTGAAGGGTGTTCATTTCTGTTAAGGCAGGGAGTTAACTCGGCTGGACCTAAATCTAAATCTGTTTCCCTTGCAGGAGACAGCAGTTGAAACTTCTGCTCAGTTCTTTCGATCTTCTTGCTGTTGCTTTTTGCTGGGTTCTTTGGAGTCTCCCTCCCACACGCACAGCTCCCTGGCTAGGCAGAAGTTATAAGCAGATGTGAGAGTCTCCATCTGTGGCTACACGTCTTACAGGATTGGTCCCCTCACATTCCGCTGCTTTGTCAGTTCTAAACCCCATCTTCCGACCCCTCTGACCAGCGAGATTGGTTTTCTGTGTGAGAGCTAGCTGCCTGTTGATGGCAGGATGAGAAGTGATCTCAGAGGGAAAGTCACCTAAACAAGATCTCACCCAGTGCTGTTTCCACCTTTCAGTTCCTGTCGGCTACTGACCACTGTCCAGCAACTTCAAATAGTTGCAGACTTTTTTTTTGCCGAGTTTATAATTGTTATTTCAGAAGTGTTAGTCTGACATACGCTACTCTACCATTACCAGAAGCGGAACTTCCGAAGTAATTACTTTCAAGGATTGTATATTAAACCTCACAATCTTCAAAATGATCACGAAAGGCTAACCAGTAGAGATGGGCACAATAGCTGTGTCATTCACTCATTTGATAAGTCCTTAATGACACCTACTTTGTCCCCAAGGTTGTGCTTGACAGGCGGACTGTCCCTCAAGGACCTTTATGTCTAGTGGGAAAGACAGATCAATAATCATGACAAAACAGTGTCAGAAACTCTGCCACGGTGGCAGGCAATGGGGCTGCCATGCCCCCTGTGGGAGGGCCTGTGCCGGTCCTGGGAAGCGGGGTATTCTCAGAGGAGGCAGGGAGGGGCCAGGCTGGGGAGCGTCAGGTGCAGCGAGAAAGCCCTCCAGGCTGAGGGAAGGGCTCGTACGCAGGAGTCCAGGTAACCAAGGGTGTGACCAATCTGCACGTAGCCCAGCGTGGCTATGGTTGGGTGTTCCAAGGAGCGGAGTCAGACCATGAGGTCCTGTGAGACATGCTAAGGAGTGAGACCCTGTCTTGGAGACTGAGGGAACAGAAGAAGGGGGGAAACACACACATGCCACGTTTTAAAGGGCCACCTGACTTTCGTGAGACGGTGAATAATGATCGCTTGGTCACTCACACATGAACGGATGCCTTCCAAGAGCCAGAAAGTAGGTTCCTAGGGGAACGCAGTGATGACCACACCACAAGGTTACCCAGCAGACATTTCGCAGGATAACACGGAGTCAGACTTCAGCCGGTCCCATCGAATGCATTCATGCATCTGATCAACATCTATGGAGGGCCTACCCTGGGTCGGATATGGGGTGACTCTCTGTGTCCCTGTCTCACACGTTCACAGTGCCGACCCTGGCCCAGGACACATCGCTCACGGAGCTCCGCAGAGACCCCACCCATCTGCATCCACACAGGTCAGCAAATGTTTGTGGTTGGATATGAAGCAATGTGGCACCTGTGCACAGAACGGGAGCCAAACTTATCCCGGAAAATGCGAACCGGTCCGGTCTTCTCAGCTCTCTTGGGCTGGTAGGTGGGACGTGGATTCTGCAGTCCTTCTGAGCCCCCTGAGCCGTGCTCTCGTGAGCTCCCTGCTCTAGAAACGGCCTCCCGCTCATCTCTCACCTTCGCCGCGTGGCTACCCTTTGTGCTAAGCGATTGTGTGACGATCTCCTTTCCAGGCCTTGCTCCGAGGACAGGTTTGCACGAGCTGCTGTCTGTTAAAATACCGACTTCTGAAATTGAAGGACGCGTCTCCCGGTAGCACAGCCTTCTTCCTCATCATCTTGAGCGGGTTCCTACAGTTGCCCTGGACAACCTCGCAAGTTAACAAGTTCTGAATTTTTATTAGACTCCTTAGAAGTCTGATTTTATCCTCACTCCGAATCTTGCCGGAAGTCAAACCTAACACACACGCTGGAAAAGCAAGTGGCTTTTCAGAACCCTCCACGAAGGTACACATGAAGGAATCCCAACCGCGGTAGCGAAGGGACCCAATTCTGAATGACGGGCAGCAGGCGGCCTGCCCGCAGGCCCTCGGAGCTGGAAAGCGCTCTGGTCCTCTCCCTCTGAATCTCCGGTGCCTGCACGGTGCTGGGCACCTCAGCTGGCCCCAAACCGTCCCTTCCAGAGCCGGGATTCAGGAGCAGGGGAAAACCCCCTCCTGCCCTTCCCAGAACACAGGGTCTCCGGCTTCCCAGGGGATCAGCCCGCCTGCGAGCGTCCCCCCCTCGGCTCTGAAGCAGGGACAGCCCGGAGCTTCCCAGTGCTGCCTCTGTGATGTGGCTGCTCTCCCCTCCCCACTTAAATTTAGACGCCCGCAGGAGCGCTTCCATACTGTGCCGCAGACACTCCCCGCTCCTGGTGGCCCAGCCCATCGTGGCCAGCCTTCCCTTTTCAGGGTTCTCCTCCACCCAAGTCGCTTATTCATTCTCCCTGCATCGCAGAACTAATGCTAGTCCTTCCAAGGAAAAAGCCTGTAATTAACAGAGGCTTTTGGGGAAGAACGTTCTGCCTGCTTCTCTCCTGCCCAGTTTTTCATTTAGCATATTTTATCAGAATGAAATGCCTTAATGAGCACACAACTGCAGCCGATCCCAGCTGAACCTCAAAGTGCTCCTCGCCTGGCTTCCCGGCCCCATCAAGCTGTATTCACGTTTGCCGGGACTCGGGCTTCTTTCTGGAGCAACTTCCCCCAAAACAGGGACAGGAAACTCATCAACGTCCTGCAGACAGGGACGGGGGCAGGAAGCCTCCCCAAACCCCTGCCTGGGCTAGGTAAGAGCTGAATGGGGGGAAGGGAGGGAGCGAGAGGAGGAGGGAGGCAGGAAGTGAGCACATGAGAGTGTGGGTGTCATACGCGTGTGCTATCACGTGGGATGGCACGGGTGCACACGTGTGTGTGTGCTTCTGCCCCGAGTTCTGACATGATCACTGGGCGTGCACTTGGAAAAGACAAATCTCTTACAGAAACTGTAAGGAGATTCTGTTTTCCATCTGCTGAGGATGCATCTCCCCATAAGATCCCAGCTCGGCTTGGGATTCCGTTCCACGGAAAGTACTCCACCATCAGTCAAGAAACTCTGAAGGCCCACCAGGAGGGGCCGAGATCTCTGCCGGGACCCTGGTGCCCCGGCCTCCACGGTGTGTGAGCCGCTGGGCGCCCAGACAGCGCCCCCCACCGGGCTTTGCTTCCATCACTCATTCAATGAACGTAGTGCCTGCTGTTTACAACACTAGAGGCGCGGGAGGCCTGTGCTCAGATGCGTAAGTAGCAATCATGAAGTCACGTGGTACTAAGTGCTGTGGAGAAAGCAAGGGGGGCCGTGGGGCGAAGACCAGGCTTGGAGGGTCAGGTCTGACCTCTCGTCAGGCCACCCCTCGTCCCGTCCCCCTGGCACAGGGGAGGCGTCACAGACGAAAGGACACACGCGCTCTCACAGGGGAACCTTCCGGGGGCAGAGACGCACAGCCCCTTCCCTCCCTGCACAGCTGGCCCCCGTTTCTCCGTGTCCCTTGCGATAAGGCACGACCACACACCTGGTTTCGGCCAGTGGACTTCAGGCAAAATCAGTGCCTGCCATGGCCAGGCCTAGCCAGTCCTGCAGCCCTCATTCCGGGGCCCCGAGTGACCGTGGTACAGAGCCCCCCTCCCCCAAACCACCTTCACAGGAGCAGGAAATAACCCGTCTTGTGTTCAGCTCTGAAATTCCGGGAATGCCCTTGATAGCAGTCAGCTAACACTAAGCCACACCCTATCCTTCAGCTCGTGGCCTGTTTTGGAGTGGCCGTGCCCAGCATGGAGGTGGCCCTCCCTATGGGGGCTGCTGGACACGCCAGGGTGTCCGCGGAGCGGAGGACAAATTTGTTCAAAAGCACAGCCACAGGGCGGGCCAGGGGACAGCGAGGTTGAGCTGGTGCCACCGGTTCCCTGCTTTTCTCGGCGGACACCTGAGGCCCTGTTCCCGTTTCCTCCCTCGAGGTCCAGGTTAGACGTGTCAGTGGCAAGGGGGTCCTCGGGATGCTGCGGCCCCCATCAGGGCACACAGATGTCCTTGTGACCAACCCCCTCTCCCATCAATGCATCCACGGGCCGTGTGGGAGCCGAAGGCTCGGCCGGCGGGGGAGGCCAAAGTACTTTCGGGTAGAAAGTACAGAAGTGTCTTCTTCTCCATCATCCAGGAGGGGACAGGCCCTGGGGGTCCTCGCGGGTCGGGGGCTCCGCCTACAGTGGCTTTCTCCACCTACAGTACCTTTCACAGCCTGTGTACGGATGGGCGCAGAGGAGGAAAGATTCGTGTGTCCCCGCTAGGACCACTAACCTGAGAAACTCTGAAAGCCAGGACAGCAGAACATTCCAGAAGTGCCAGGATGCACGCACAACATCACGCGTGCACCTGCGGCGCGTGAGCAGACCAGAGCCCTCGGTACCCATCACAAGGTCGCGCACTCACTATAATGTTCCCGCCAAGTGCCGGGGAGGTGGGCCAGGGTGCTTCCCAGATGCTGGGAGGTAAGCCGGATGTGCGCTTGTCAAACTGGGCTACATCTGGCCCAGTGCCTGTTTCTGTAAATAAGGTTTCACTGGAAGACAGACACGGGGATAGTTTACGCGTTGCCTACAGCAGCTTTCGTACCGCAAAGAGTTGAGTATTTGAACCCGAACCTGGCTGGCTGCTTAAAATGGCTACTATCTGGCCTTTACAGAAAAAGTCTGGCGACCCCTGAGTCAGAGCAACTGCTTCCTACCAAGCTGGTCTTTGAGCAGTGCAAAGCACGAGGCCGTAAGTAAGACTGAACCACACAACGGCAAGCCGGCTCCCCTTCCACTTGGCTTTCCATCCTGATGACACTCAAGAGGAAGCTGCTGGTACTACGGCCTCTTTGGAAGGCTGATATTTGCTCTTCGCCTCCCTTAGAAACAAGTCCCAGGCGGCCTTGAGGCTCTGAGGCTGACAATTACACAGCCAGACACCAACAGCTGTGTTTTCTCTGCCTTCTGCGAGTCTCCAGTCTCGCGGTCAGCCTTCCTCGCAGCCACCAATGCCAGCTTTCCAACTGTGACCGCAAATAAAGTCTCCTCTTAGCATAATTTACATTAAAAATGAATCCCTGACAAAAAACACTAGGTGGGCGGATGACGAGTGCTAGTCAGACACGGGTCCCCGAGGGCACGCACGTGGGGGCCACAGAACTAAGTCATCAGCACCCTCATTCTGTCGGTGGCCGGGGGTTGGCAGGCTGACCTTGAACACGGGATCCTGGGACTCCACCCCCAGGTTGGGGTTCACGTCTTGAGTGTTTCTTTCGCTCAAGTCTGTGCCCGCATCACAGGGACCTCCCAACACTCAGGACACTCAAGGGCAGGAGGGGCTCTGGAAAGCTCGAGCTCCCCGTCTCACGGGGGAGGGGGAACTGAGGTCAGAGGGTGGCTTCTCCCCACGAGTGGAAAGACTGTCCCGCGTCCCTCCTGCGCCCTCACGCGCCTGCAACACAGGCCACACTTCTGACCCCTGAGGGGGGGGGGGCTCCCCCACCAAGCAATCCTGTGACACCGGCGGGGTGTCTGAAGTTTAACCGACACAGTTTATTCTGACGCGGGCTGTGAAAACAGCAGGTGTCCGTCCCACAGGAAGGGGCTCAGTCCCGCATCGCGGCTCCCACCCAGAGGGCCTGCCATGACCCCCTTGTAGCCCAGAGCAAGTCTACTCGCTAGACTGTCATAATGAGTGTAACTCAGGAACCCCCGATGGGTAAGATGCGGACATGCCAGGCTCCCTGCCCCTCCCCGGGCCGCCAACAGGAGGCTCTCCACACCCTGTCCCTGGGGGGTTTTTATGGAAGCTGCATCACAGACTTGGTTGATTAAGTCACTGGCCACTGGCAACAGACTTGACCTCCAGCCCCTCCCCGTCCCAGGAGTTTGGGGGGCAGGGCTGAAAGTAAGGTCTCCCCTCTTGGAGTCGGTTCCCCTGGCAACCGGCAACCAGTCCCCAGTCCTTAGGGGACTCTCCAAAAGTCACCATTAACATGACAAAAGACAACTCCAGCACTCTCAAGGGGCAGGAAATTCTGAGGGTTTTAGGGGCTTGGTGCTTGGGGATGAACAAGGTTCTGTGGCCGGGGCACCGCGGCCATGGCGTGTGTGGAGGGGCATCGGCTGCGTGGGCCCGCTGCCTTGCTCTGCTCCGTGTCTGCATTTGAAACGCACAGCCCAGCTCCCTGCGTGGGTGCAGGAGACGGGACAGGCTCGGCAGCCCCCGGAAGGAAGGCCACCCGTAGCAACACCCCGCCCAGTGGGGTGAGGCGCTCCCCAACGATGGGGCGCTGAATAGGATCCTCACCGTCGTTTTACCAAAGTATTGCCCGCACTGGGTTGCAATTTTCTCCAAAGGGAAGGAGGAAGTGCTAGTTGATGGCCTTGATTTTGAAACACAGATCTGTAGAACCACTTCTTCCCTTCTCCCAGGGAAAGCACCTTTGGGGAGGGGGCCGGGAGCTCGTGCACTGCAGGAGCCCTACCCCCCACCAGGGATGCGAAGGCCCCGAATTTGGGGTCACAGTCTCCGTCCCAAGTTCCGGAACTTCCCACCGCCACCGTCATCCCCAGCACAGACACGCCGTCTTTCCACCATCCAGCGTCTTCGTCGTAATTGGAAAAGAGTGTGAGCAAAGAAGGGTGTCAGAGGACAAAGGCCATGCCCAAGTCGCCACCCTGCCCCCTTCCATCAGCACCGGCGAGCCGACCCAAGTCCGGCCGGACCCCCCTTCCCTGGAGGACGAGGCTGCCCTTCTGATCTCTGTCTCGTGCCGTCTCATTACCACTTGACCTTCTTGGACACCGAGCGCAGACCATCCCGTGCTCCCGCTCCAGGACAAGCCCGCCAGACTCAGCTGCAAGATCCCGGAGGAGAGGACGCACTGAGCTAAGACCCTCCCCAGCCAGCAGGAGGGGTCTCCACTTACCCGCACCAGCTGCTGTGGGAAGGGCCCGCGGGAATTTTCTGGCACGTTGATGGGTGGGATGACCCAGTCTCGTTTCTGTCTCCTCAGCCCGTTGGCATTCTGGTGCTGGGGCCACGGCAACAGCGTGTCATTCGGAGGCTGAGAGGCGTCCAGACCTGCACTCGGCTTCCCTTTCTGCAGCGTTAGTCGGAGGGGGGAGAGAAGAGTCAAAGAAGTCTGGTTAAGTTCTGCGCAGAGGAAAAGGCATCTGTTCAGAGAATCTGTTCTGTCCTGGATCAACACAGAGAGACTGGATGATGCTTGGGAAAGTGGCTAAGTGTTAGGGTGAAAAAATCAAGCAACGGAAGAATGGGGAAAAAAATCACAAGGGAAAACACAGTTTATTTATTTATTTATTTATTTATTTATTTTAATATTATTTAATGTGTATTCATTTAAAAAAAATTTTTTTTTCAACGTTTATTTATTTTTGGGACAGAGAGAGACAGAGCATGAACGGGGGAGGGGCAGAGAGAGAGGGAGACACAGAATCGGAAACAGGCTCCAGGCTCCGAGCCATCAGCCCAGAGCCCGACGCGGGGCTCAAACTCACGGACCGCGAGATCGTGACCTGGCTGAAGTCGGACGCTTAACCGACTGCGCCACCCAGGCGCCCCTAATGTGTATTCATTTTTGAGAGAGAGAGAGAGAGAGAGAGACAGAGTTGGACCAGGGAAAGGGCAGAGAGAGAGGGAGACCTGGAGTCGGAAGCAGGCTCCAGGCTCCGAGCTGTCAGCACAGAGCCCAGCACGGGGCTCCAATTCACAAACGGTGAGATCGTGACCTGAGTGAAGTTGGACGCTTACCTGACTGAGCCACCCAGGCGTCCTGGAAGACACAGTTTAATTTAAAGTTCTTGTTTACGAAAACACACCCTGAACACAGTTGATAACCCCGGTAAACATGATTTACAAGAAATCTGTCAAAGGATGGAGAGTCTCACTATATAAAGAGTTCCTACAAATCAATAAAAAATTTAAATCTTTTTGGTAACAGGAAAGGACAGGAATAGAAAGTCATGGCAAAATAAAAAATCAGTAAGCTTATTAAAAATGTTCACACCTTCCGTTAATCAAATGAATGCAAACTGAAGTGACGTACTCTCTTCACCTATCAAACTGACAAGATTAAATGAATGGATCTTCAGTCCTGTGCACTGTGCCGTGTTAGTCGGCTCAAGCAGTGTTTGAGGGTGTTGGAGCCGGCGTTAGGCAGACCCGGCGTCTTGTGTCTATGTGCGCCCTGAGGTTCACTGACTCTGGGCGACTCGCTCTGTCCCTCCAAACTCCAGCTGCTTTTATAAAACGGGGCTGGCAATAACAACACTGATTTCAGAGGGTTGCTATGGCAACTAAAGCCATCAGAGCCCCTGCCTATGGGGCAGCCACTGGGACTGGATGGGTGGCTGAGCCCTGACCGGATGCTGCTGGGGGCTAACCACAGCCTTCTGCTGCTTTGGGCCAGTCCATCAACAGCCTCAAAAATGCTCCTTGCTGTCAGCTGTACATCAATTAAAAAAAATTAGGAAAAAACCCCCCAGTAGCTCCACAGCTGGAGATCTGTCCCCAAAACACTACATGCAAACAAACATCTCCATATAAAACGTTTACTGCAGATGTTTTTGTAATAATATTATGGATATTATATATACATCAAGTAATGAAAATAATGGGAAAAAAACCTCTGGAGATCTGATAGCCGCAAATAATAGGCAAAAACATTTTTTTAATGTGTATTTATTTTTGAGAGAGAAAGAGAGAGACAGAGGCAGAGCGCGTGTGGGGGAGGGGCAGAGAGAAGGGGAGAGAGAATCGGAAGCAGGCTCCAGGCTCCAGGCTCCGAGCTGTGAGCACGGAGCCCGACGCGGGGCTCGAACCCACGAACCGTGAGATCATGACCTGAGCCGGAGTCGGACGCTTAACCGACTGAGCCCCCCAGGCGCCCCTAAATTGTAGTCAAATGCAGAATGCTATGTTTGTATCTTGGGATATTACAGAGTCATTAAAAGCTACCCTTTGGAGATGGGGACATGACGAATGTCCATCAAATAATGTAAGTGGGGAATAGCAACAGAGTATCCACGTAGCACAAGTCCCTGTGTGTGTGTGTGTGTGTGTGTGTGTGTGTGTGTAAGGACACAGAAAAGACCGGGAGGAAACATCAAAATGCAAACTTTTGTTTTCTCTGCTCACCAGGGAGCTTTCCCCAAGTTTACTTTATTCCTTTTACCTTTCTATATTTCTGAATATTGCAACATGTATGACTTTCTATATTAAAAAGTTTCTATATTAATTTCTAAATTAAAGGAGCCACAGCAGAGCTTCACATACACACGCGGTGTCTGCGGACCCTCACGCGTGCGCCCGGCGTCTGTGCGGAGCTTCGAGTACGCACGGTGTCTCTGGGTGTGCCACCTCCTTGCTCCTTTTCCGGGTGCCACGGCACCTGGCCACGGTCCACCCGCCTCTAGCCACGGCGGGTCCCACCCTCTGCCAGCAAGATGGGCCTGGGTGGTCTGAGCACTGCCGTCTGTGGACCCAGGACCTTGCCCACTTTTTTTTTTTTTTTGCAAAATAACTGCATAGAAATAAGTTAAGTACATGTGGACAAAACTGCCTACTTGATGAAAAGGTAAACTCTTCCCGAATCCACGGGCAATGCCACGTGGACAAGCCACAGGGGAAGGAGAGACCCCTCTGGGACGCCCCCCAGGCCCCAGCGGACTCCCGGCCCGAGCTCCTGCGGTCGAGTGTTTGAGGCAACTAAAACCACAAGCCTTTCGTCCACCACTCCCCACCTTCATCGGAGAGGGGCCACGTCCCCGGGGGCCTTGACTTCTGTTCACGTCAAACCAGTGGCTGCTGTGACTCACCTTCCGGCTCTCAGGATGACACAGCGATGGGGCCGCATCCTTACTTTCCTCCGTGAGCTTCACAGAGAACCACAGAACCGCTTTCAGAATGGTCCTGGCCACACACGGTCCCCTCACAGCCCGGGCACAGACAACTGTCTTCCCTGCCCACGTGAGTAGCTGACGCCTTGTGGGCCGTGAGCGTCCCTCGCGGTCTCTGCCCGAACTCCCCTCGCCGACTCAGCAGGACATGTCCTCAAGCCCACTTTCCTAGGGAGGCACAGAGGGGGCCTCAGAGAGGCCGAGTCACTTTAGAAGGTCACACAGCTCAGTGGGCAGGGACAGGATCTGAACCTGGGAGTCAGACCTCAAGACCAGAGCCCCTGGCTGAGTGCCACCCCTCACTCGTGGGTCTCGTTGCCTGGAGGTCACATCCCCTTTACCCGTCCTCAAGTCATGTGTGCGGAGGCCCGGCAGGAGTCAGCGTTCCCGGAGAACTGCCTGCAGTCTGTGTTAAGGAGCCGCCAGGTGACTGACGCGTTCCACAGCCCGGTCTGGGGGCTTCTCAGCTCGCAGCTAAATAGTTCGCCTGTCCCCGGGCACCTGACCCGGGAGGAGGGACAGGGTTAGTGTTTGTTCTTAAGCGTGTCGGCTTGAGGGCAGCCTGCCGGACTTGGGAGCCTTGCACGAGATGCCAGGGAGCCCCGGCCACAAGCACAGCCCTGGGGAGGGGGTGCCGGCCATCTGTGGCTCCCCCGCTGTCTCCCCCAGTGACGGTGCAGAGAACACAGGTCTGCCCCACCGGCAAGGCTTGGGCACCAGCAGGCAGAATGCTCACCTGAGTCCTTTGTATTTCAGGCTCAGGGTTTTAAAGAGTTTTCATAAAGCTGCTTTTTTTTTTTTTTTTTTTTTGAACTGCTTTATCTTCATTTGCTGAGGACGAGCTTGCATGGCGTTAATTTCCCTAGTGTTGTTTAAATAAATTGCACATATTTGCTACTATTTTAAAGCTGTGAGACACATATAATAACAAAATCTGGCGAAAATCGATGCCAGACCCGTGCAGCCTCAGCCTGGAAGACACGCCCACGTCTCCGGGCAGAAACGTTGGTGCAGATGATCGGTTGCCCCCCGGAACAAGCGTGCCGTTCTGACACGCGGTCACCCTGGGCCCACTCGGAACACGGCGCCTAAACACCGATGCACAATTGCGCTAGTTACAAATAATGCTTCCAGTTACTCTCAAAAATATTTCCTAACGGATGACACCCGCGGATTTTCCCAACGCGCTCCCGAATTCTGTATTTCTGAGTAAATGATGGCCGGGTGCCGGACAGCGGAACGAACGTGACCTCTGTGCCACTGTTACTAGAAATTATATACGTGCGTGTGCACATACAGGTGTGTATAGGTGCGTGCGTGTGTGTGCGTGTATGTGCAATGCACGCAGGTACGTATGTGTGTGCACAAGTACGTGCATACACGTGTACGTGCGTGCGTGTTTGTATGCTGTGTGCGTGTCTATAACACTACAATTTTCCCAAAACCGACAGCCCGGCATCATGATAGGCTGGCCACACCCCATCACTGGGTCTTTACAGTCTCATCCAAGCTAGAAGGGTCATTACTGGCAGGGATGGGGGGGGGGTCCTCTCTGCTGAACTGACCGTTGGATCCGGCCAAGCTCACACCTGCACATCCGGAGAACAAAGAGCCCTGAGGAAATCACTTGGTCCTGCTGTCCTCTTACCGGATGCCCAAGAAGGTGTGGTTAAGACGTTCGTTAACTTCCTAGAGGTGCGGACAGCTTGTGGACACACCCTGCCCGCAGGGGGCCGAGGCATTATTTTGGCCCCACACTGTGGGTGCTGCCCTGCCCGGGAGGTCGTAGGGCTTCACGGCCACTCACTCGGCACAGAGCAAACTCAGTGGACAGATGTAAACGTGGGGTTCCCCATGCTTCCTGAGCGCCGAGTAAGTGACCCTCAACCTCCACCCTCAAGTGCTCGTGTGGAGTGGCAGGCCAGGAGCCCTGATGACAGTGATGGCTGTCACGGGTCACGGGGGCGCCATGGGCCCAGGTAATCTCTGACTTAGTCCTCAGGACAGCCACACTCTCCATGGGACAGTGATCAGCACGAGCCAGGAACAGGTAGGTTCGAGCTGGCACTGCAATTCAGGCCATCTTGGGAAGGCATAGATGCTTCAGGGGGATATTCTGCCTGAGTGGGGTACTGAGGGGTGAATAGGAGTTTGTTGTCGGGAGAATGAGTAGCCAAGAAGGGGGCAGATGTGGAAGCAGGACGGTGTGGGTGCCTCAAAAATCAGGCAGATGCCCTCATGAAATTCAAGG
The DNA here is from genome assembly GCF_014898765.1 of Herpailurus yagouaroundi. Lineage (NCBI taxonomy): Eukaryota > Metazoa > Chordata > Mammalia > Carnivora > Felidae > Herpailurus > Herpailurus yagouaroundi. Next base: position 10,974,101 of record NW_024412463.1, on the reverse strand, counting down.
GCTGTTTGGGGCCTAGAAATAAAGTAGAATGGGGGGGGCGATGTTGCAGGCTTTCGGGGTCACAGGGCTGGTCTGACACGGGCTGCTCTTCACTGGTCCTGCCGGTATTTGTTTTGACCCCTGCACCCCCAAGCCTTGGTTCCTCTTCTGTGAAACGAGGAGGCCCTTACCGGGGGGCAGTGTGGGTGACAAGGTGACACCGAGGGCATAGGGCAGATGGCGGGGTTTCAGCCCTACTGTCAGGCTCATGGTGGAGAGAAGAAACCAAGAAGGGTCACGCCGGAGGGGGCTCTGCAGGCTGGACTGGGCTCCCAGGGGTGCAGAGCGAACAGGGTAGGGGGGCTTTAGCCTGGACACCTGGGGGTGGTGGCTTGGCCTGGAATGAGCCCCGAGTGTTCAGAGGGGCAGGTGGGCTTAGGACTGTCCCATAACCTTATATCCCAGTTAAGGAAACTGAGGCACAAGGAGGAGAAGGAATGTGTCCAAATTGCCTAGTAGTGAGGGCGGGGCTGAGCCAGGGGGCAGTGGTGGGTGGGGACGGGGGGGGGGGGGCACAGCCCAGGGAGGAGACTTCCTGGATGCTGGAGGCAGGGTTTGGTGTCCCTGGATGGGCCCATCCCAGAGCCCTGTCCGGACATGGGCAGGCGTGAGTGTCCACCTTGGCATCGAGCTTGGCACGCCATCTTCCACGGTGGCCTCCCCCAGGCGGGCAGGGCACTACCCCCGTCTGCGGGATGGGTGGGTTCCCTGCCCTGGATTAGGGTACGACCGGGCGGGGGGGGACCCCCCCACCCCTCACTACCTGGGCTGCTGGTCTCCCTAGCCACAGGGATAGAGCCCCACCTGCCTCCCGCCCCACCCTCCCCTCCCCTCCCCTCCCCTCCGAACACCCCAGCCACACCTCTGCTCAAGGCTGCACACTCTTGGTGCCCAGGTGCCTCAGGCACAGCCCACCCCGCCCCGAGCACGTACGGGCATCTCCCAGAAGGGGCAGATGAAGGGTGTGGAGCCCGGCCACCTGGGGAGACGTGTCTCGCGGTGCAGACACACAGAGCCACACTCTCACTCGTGAAACCCTAAATCCGCTATTTCTTAATTAGCTTTATTCACAAAGTGTTTCCCGTTTCCGATCGCCTCTCCCCGCTGAGTCTGAATCAGCAGTGCTCTGGACTGGATTCGTTCTGCTGACGTTGCTCTGGGACCGGGATTTAGGGGGACTTTCTCAGGCGGGGCGTCCCAGTGCCGGGAGTGGGGCCTCGGGGGGTCGCTTACAGCCTCTGGGCCTTGGTCTCCAGGCTCATGGGGCTGGATGAGCTCTGTGCTTTGGGGCCACCTGGACAGCTGGGGTGCAGGGTGTGGGCTGAGGCCCTGACCTGGGGGGGTCAGCCTCACTCCACGACTTGGGGAGGGGTCATCCCCCTGCTGGGCTGGAGTCTGGACTCCCTGTGTCAGCGGACACCGACTTCAAGGAGACAGAACGCCATCCTGTGTTTGCACAGGCTGTGGGGCTGGTCCCTTTGCAGATGGTCTGTGGCACCTGGGGGCCCGGGGGACCCAGGACTGGTGGCCTTAAGGTCCCTCCAGGCCAACCTGTGTGGCCCTGGCAGGTCCCTCCCGGCAGGCTCTCTGGGCAAGTCCCAAAGGCAGGTGTCCTCTCTTCCTAGGGATAATGTGACCTGGCCCTTGCACTCAGCACAGGGGTTGTTATTTTAGGGAGAGAGGTGGGAGGTAGTGGACCTGAGAACAGAAGGACGGCCCGCCAAGGACAGCAGCCTTCCATTTCAGCGAGGCCGAGGCCCCCGAGTTCACGGGCAAGCTGCATGTTAGAAGAAACCATCCTTTCCACCCCCGAGCCCTGCCCGTCCCAACCTGCACCCCAACAGCCACCTGCGAGGCCCTCTCCCCAGGCGGGCTTTCCCCCACCGGCTCCTCAATCGGCACACTATTCTCCCACGCTCCCGGCAGCTCTGTGCCGCCCGGTCCCGCCCTCCGTGTACCAGAGGGCTGTTCTCTGTGTCTGACTGTGAGTGTAACTGAGTGTGACCTCCAGGTGAAGTCTTCAGGGATTCCTCAATATGAGGAAGAAGCTGGGTCATTTCCCTCCATCATCAATTCACCAGTGAAAGGTGAATAATGCAAAACTGACCTGAGGCAGGATTTAAATTATCGCCTTTTTTTTTTTTTTGAAAAAGGAGAAAAAAAAAAAAGAAAGAAAAATCGTGCCAGGGGAAGGCTATAATCATCCATACCTCCAATCGACATGCGGAAGGTTATAATTCATCACATTCTTCTATTATCTAACCATTCACCTGTTAGGGGCATAGAATTATTAAGCCGAGCGTGAGCACTGGCTGTAAGTAAACGGGCTGACTCTTAAAACATCAGAGGTGAAGGTAAACAGGGGGCATAAATAATCAAGGTCCGCCTTCGGGACAGAATCTCCAGGTGTCTCCCTGGGGTGACTTCCCCGCCATCTTGGCTGGAGGCGGGCATCAAGCGGTGAGTGTGTGAATACGTAACAGCGTCCCTTTTTCCTTGCGACAGGGATGCAGACAGCAGGTCCCGCCACCCCCCCTCCTGACCCAACACAGTGGGCTCTGCAGGGTGGGGTCCAGGGGTCTGCACGGTGGACACGCTCGGCGGGGGGAGGGGGGCATTGGAGTCAAGCACCAGCCCCACAGGGCGTAGACGTGATGCCCAGCGACACCAGAGAAACAGCAGTGTGTGGGCAAGGCCAAGAGAAGAGCCTCTTGAACAGACAGGCGGGGTGGGAGGCACCCAGTGCAAAGCCCGGGCTCTGGAGCACAGCCGGGACTGCGCTCCCATGCACGGTCGTCGGGCGGGGACACTTGGCGCTTTTGCAAAGTGCAATGGGTACAGAGAGTGTGGGCCACTCTCCGGAGCCGTGGCTCAGAAGTCACTCCTCCCAGGAGGCGGCACAAACCCGGAAACGGCTTCAACATTCCCACATGCCAGATCCCAAGGGCTGTGTTTCTAAGGGGCGCCCAGCAGCCCCGACCCCTGAGGGTGGGGTCACAGACGACAGACAGCCTGACGTCCCCGACAGCCCAGCCCACCCCGTCCTCAGGTCCTAGGCTGGATGCTCCCTTCACACCTCAAATTCCTTCCACTTTGAGACAAGAGCATGAGCACAAGTCCATCTGATTCGATGAAAAAAATCAATGGAAACATTTTCTGTTAGTTCCTTGTGGGACATGCCACGTGGGTGCAGTGTCTGATGCCCTAGAGACGTCTTCTTAACCAAGGGGGTCCTGGTCGGCATCCCGAGGCGTGCCCCCCCCCCCCCCCTGCCCCGCGGTCCCCGAGTCGCTGCCTCCTGGGGAAGGTCCCCGGGCCACCTGATGTCTCTGACCGGCAGTGCAGCCCTGCGGACCCCTGTCACCCCCAGCCTCCCGGGACAGGAACATCTGCACTCACGGGACGGAAGGCTCTGGGGGTCCTGGTGAGGCCGCGAGCTCCTCTTTTTCCAAAAATAAACCAGCCCTTCCCTCTCATGACACTGAGCAGTCTCCAGAGAACGCAGCTGGTACGTCTTTCCTTTTAGCCAAGCTGCCTCCGCCGGGGTCCAGTATGGGCTCCCGGGGCACCTGTGACCTCTCACGCACAGAGTGACCACATGCCTATTTGCACAAGCTCATCCGACGGCTCTCGGGTGGCCCTACTGTTTGGTAAACACGTGGCCAATCTCAGCCATAAACACGAGACTCAGGGGCAGGGGTTCCAAGGTGGCCGGTTACACAGGGGTCTGCGGTCGGGGGCTGAGTGGGGTGTGACGTGCCATCCTGCGCTGTGAACTGGCCCTACCTCTGACGGCACGAGGGTGGTGAGGGTCTATCCCCTGAACCCGAGCGTCGTTTCTGCCTCTGCCTCTGCCTCTGGCTCACCGCCCCCTCCTGATTTCACTGCCTCCCTGTGGCTCTGGGTTACAGGTGCGTCCATAAATAGCGTGCCCCCCACCCAAGTGTCACACGTGGCACTGACTTTCACTGAGGGCAATTAGGTCCCTAACGAAAGAGGCACTCAAGTCTACACCAATCGTTCACTCCTCTCTTCCTACTTCCCTTTCGACGTGCATTTGAAAACCGGTACGTGTCCGCCTGCAAGCATGTATGTTTAAAATATTTAAGTAGGGTAGTGTTGGCACCCTTCTGGCTGGTTTCCATGGTAGCTCAGGAGGGACAAAGTAAAGTGGTATTTACCAAACACAAAATGAAACAAGGGAGACGCAACCCGTTCTCCAGCAAAGAGACCACGCAAGCCATTCCAAACACGCATTTGCACGAGGTTGGTTCCGCGAGGTGCTTAGTGGAGTCTCTTTCCGCGACACTGCTGCGTGGAAGAAGGCGCTGTCTCCCCCATGCACCGCTATGGTATTCCTCACTTCCCATCTCTTCTAGAAAGGGGAGGGAGGTCGTTCTGAAAACTCCCACGGAGAGCGTACAAAGAGAGGTCTCCTGAGCAGAGCAGCATGGTTGCGCCTTCAAGTATCTATTTGGGAGGAGAGTCTCAGTGACGGTGACAGTGGGGGGCCCCCTGGCCTCGCTCAGGCACGCCCAGGCCACTTAGGGAGGGAGGGGCTGGTGCAGCCCTCGCTCACACCTGGCCAGGTGGGGGTCCTGGCAGGTGCAGTGACCGGTCCCGTCATGCAGCTGCAGCTGGGCCTGGCCCTTGGCCCCTCTCTGCCCTGTGGCCGGTAGGGCGAGTGCAGACACCCCCTCCCACCGGGGTCAAGCAGGCCGCCGAGGTCGGGGAGTTGTGAGCGGCCCTGCAGGAAAGAGTTCAGTCACCGCTGCTCAGGGACTTTTCCCGTCGGCGCCGTTTTGTTGGGAAGGTGTCATGCTGTTCCCAAGTGGGGTCCAAACCACGTTTCTCTTCGTGAACGCCTCAAAGCTCGCCCTTGTCCCCTTAAGCCTCATCTCCCCCCCACAATGAAGACACGAGACAAACCCGAGAGCAGGCGAGATGGGCAGTCTGTGTGCAGACATCGTGCTCGCGGGCCATGATGAGGATCCCCATCCGAGCACAGAAGAGGACAGGAGACCCCACAACGTCCAGACAGGCCCCTGTGTGCGGGCGTGTGCGTGCGTGCCCTCGGCTCACTGCCGCGTGCCCGGCCAGCCTGCTCACCGTCCCCGCCTCCCCAGCCGGCCCACGGCCCCCAGCGCCCGTCTCCAGACCGGGGCCTGCACACCTCGTCTCTGCCGACATCTGGAACTGGGTCATTCTCTGGGGTGTGGCCGTCCTGTGCATTTGTAGGGGGCTGGGTGGCAATCCTGCCCCACCCACTCGATGCCAGAAACACCACCCTCCCCCTGCTGTGACAACCCAAAATGCCTCGAGTCTTCTCTGAACGCCCTGGTAGAGAACTTGCTCTAGAGAATCATGAAAGTTGTTTGGTTACAAACATCTTACATGGGATTATTCTTCCATTTATAGGAAAAAAATACGATCGTGGTAAAAAAAACCAAATGAAATTAAATCAGCAAGTTAAGCCAAACTGTGTCACTTTTTCTGGGAGCTGTTAGCGGTGGAACCGAATGGACTCTCGCACACGGGCGTCAATTGGTGAGAAAAACGGTCAGTTTCGCCAGCGTCGAGGATTCTGGAAGGCTTCGGTGAGGACGTGGGAAGGGTCTGATGGAGAGCCTTAACTCAAGCCGACTTCCCGTTACGTTCCCCCCGAAAGGCGCCTGGGGACTCTGGGCCTCCAGTCTATTCCCAGCGTCTACCGCGGACGTGGGGCCCACGGGACGGGCTCCAGGCCACGTCGGCGCCCTGCCGACGGGTTTCAGGTTCACAGGTGTCCCTGTCCGTGCTGGGGGCTCTTGTCGTGGTGGAAAGTACCCGTGACCCCGTCGCTGTTGTTTTCACAAGCAACTTCAGGACTAAGGATTGTGTATTTAACCAAATACCAAATGGGAGCCCAGGCCTTGGAAGGAACCAGAAACCTGTGCTGGTCTGGAAACCCGGTTCGATTTTCATCTGAAACAGCTACAGGAGGGCAGCGTGGACACCTCACGCCCCACACTTCCGGGGGGGGGGGGGTTCTCTGCAAGGCCCCCAACACGCTCACGCACGCACACTGGCCCCATCAAGAGCCACAGGCCCCGGGGCGGGCGAGGGTGAGCAGGGCACACACGGGCACGCGCGTGTCTGCAGGGCTCACGGTCGCAGGCGTGCACGTCGTCTCCGCCCACCTGGTCCCCGGGGAGGCAGCGCACGGAGAAGCGCCCCGAGTGCCGGCGGCCCCGCAGCCCAGGCCTGGTGGGGCCGAGACGGGATTCTGCCAGAGGACAGAGAAGCCGGGGTGGGAGGAGGCCTCGGTCTGGAGCGCCGGCTTCTTCTCGTGTTTTAGGGCTCAGCTCAGACGTCACCTTCCTGAGCCCCGGACACAGCAGCGGCCCCTGCCTGCTGCTCAGCCCCCACCCCCCCCAATTCCCGGTGGTGTCCCCGCCTCACAGAACAGAGCCTGCGGCAGGGTGCTGTCTGGTGGGGACGCGGCAGCACTCCGTCGTCCTTCCCCCGGGAAGGGACCTGACCTGGGACCTTTCTGACTGCCTCCCTGGAAGCCTCCTTGCCTGGCCTGGCAGTGGCCCTCCGTGTGGGGTCCACGGTGCCGTGCGGATCAGCAGCGAGCCACCCGGACTTCTCCGGCTCACTCCCCATCAAGTCTCGCTGACACGGTGCCTGGGACAGTGTCCCTGCTGGGTCTGGCCGGGCACATCATGGGGGTTCTCGCTGGCTCTGCAGAGGCCCTGTCACCACCGCCCTGCCCCCCCCGCCCCCCCTCTGCAAAAGGAAGGGTTGACCCGGGCACCTGTTCAGGGCCGTTCGTAGCGTGAAACATCATCTACGTTTGACCTTCTCCCTGGTGCCTCCCGCTCACCACAGGCCGGGAGAGGCAGGGTCGGGGACAAGTCACACTTGCCCCAAGGGCCCTTCTCCGAGACCACAGACAGACAAGGAAGCCGAGAGGCACCTTCCACCAATGAGAACAATCGCTGCGCCCTTCATGCCAACAAACGGTTAAAATGCCGTGAGTTTGAGAAGGTTTGCTCACCCCTGGAGACCCACGGGCGTGGGGGCGCTGACCGGGCTGTGGCCGCCAGCTCCGGCTCTGGACGGGGACCAGCCCAGCAGTTTGTGTGAGTCTCGGTGTGGCGATACATGAGAATCTGCACGTGTGGCTTCCCCGGGGCGGTCCCGCCAGGAGCAGGCCCCGCGTGAGGAGACGTGGGCTGAACCCACGGGAGCGCGGGAAGCGTGAGCACTCGGCTCCCCACGGAGAACTGCGGACCCTGTTTGCACCTCGCTGACCACTGAGGCATCTCCTGGAAGGTTCTTTCTGAAGACACACAGTCCATTCCCTGGGTGCTTTCCCAAGGCGACACCTCGCACGGAAAGCCTCAAGTGGGCCCCCCTTCGGTTGAAACCGCCAAATCTGGGTGTTAGGGTTCAGGCAGGGGCACGACAGCCCTGTGGCGCTCACCTGGGGGCTCTCCTGACCCGGCCGGCCTTACCATCTCTCGGGTGGACGGCAGGAACCGGTTCTCCCCTCCCCTCCACCGGGGACCAACCTGGGTGCCCTTGGTGATGCCGGTAATGGGTTCTGGCCCGCTCTCAGGATGCAGGGGTGACAGACTGTGGGTCTGGGGGGCAGACCCTGAGACGGAGAAGTGACGGACCACGGAGAGGAAGGCTGCTGGACCGTGAGGCCTAAAGCACCAAGGTCTTGGCCACGCTTGTCCTCACTGTACTGGGGACCCAGGCGGCTGTGTGAAGGGGACTGGAGGGCATCCGGAGCCCTGGGGGGTTACACGGGGTCTGTCTGCCCTCCGCTCGGCTGGCGGATGAGGCCACACACCTGCTGAAAGCCACTGAACCACGGCCTGGGGGGTGTCGACAGCAGACATTTACCGTCTGGGTTCTGAAGGCCGGTAGTCCGAGGTCAAAGTATCAGCAGGGGTTAGTTCTTCCCAGGGCCGAGGGGGAGAACGCGTCCGGGCCTCGCTCCTGGACTCTGGTGCTTTGCCGGCAACCTCTGGCCCTCCTCGGCTCCCAGAAACGTACTTGCTGTCCGTCTCCATCTCCAGAGAGCTCTGCCTGCGTGCACATCTGTGTCCAGACGTCCCCTTTTCCCGAGGACGCCGGTCACTGGATTGGGGCCCCCTTGAAGGACCTCACCCCAACAAAAGCCCGTTCACAGTCTCATTCCCAGCGGCCGAAGGCCAGGACCCCAATATACACTCCTCAGGGGGACGCTTTCGGCCCACACACGTGGGGAAGCAGATACCTCGCGGCAAGATCCGCGCCGGCCTCTGGGCCCGGCTGGGTGTGGGCGCCGCTCGGCTGAGCGTGGCTTTCATAAACGCTGACGTGCGCGTTAAGAGCCAGGATTAGTTTCATAAACAACAGTTTCTTTTTTGCAAACTATACCCACAGGTCCCATATTGCCGCCTCCAAGCGCCACCGCAGCCAGTCAGCTGACAGCCGCACGCGAAACTTTATCTTCAGTATTTACTGTTAGGCCAGAATATTGCTCTGATTCCTCAGGGGCGATTCAGCACTCCGGTGGGAAATATGTGACCTCATTTGCATTTTCTAATTGAATTGCTATCAGCTTTCCTGCAAGACTGCACAGAAAAAAGTTCTTCCAGATTCCAGCACTGCTGGTATTACCCATAAAAAGGCCGCCTTTGAATAGTTGCTAAGAGAGGAGAGGAAAGGAGAAGGAGTGTTGCCAAATTCGTTCGGTTCACGTAGCTGTCAGTGCTGTCCAGCCCCACCGAGTCGCTCAGACACCGGGCACGGAGGCGGGGCTCGGAGAGAGCCGGACGCGAGAGACACGGGATTCACAGAACCGGGAAGTTAGGGGGTCCCTGAGGGATGTGCTTCGGAGCTTTTGCAAGAGCTTCTCGGGACTTTGCAGCCTGTGGACTGCTCCCGGAAAAGGGCGCTCTGTGTCTCTCGAACCTTCTGCCGGCCGCACCCCCCACTCACCTTGTCCCCGTCTGAACTCCCCGCTGTACCCAAACCCGGGCAGGAAGCCCTCGGCACACGCTGAAAACGTTCCCCTAGAGCTGGTTTTGGGGTGTGGGGTGGGGTTGGGGCCAGTTCACCTTTTTTCCTGAAGGGTACCCCATCAGTCCAGCATCATCTACTGGAAGGATGGTCCTTCCTCCATTACCCCTAGGGAGGGCTTGGCAAACTTTCTGCCAAGGGGTCAGACGGTGACATGTTTTAGACCCTTCAGGCCAAGAAGTGAAATTGAGGCTATTAATATAGACACTCACACAGCCATTTAAAAACACAGAAACCATTCTTAGCCTGCAGGCCATCAAAAGGCAGGTGGGAGGTCAGCTCTGGCCGCGGGCTGTGGTGCGCTGACCTTGGCCACAGAGCGTTACTCTGCACCATGCGCATATGACAAGGTTTATCAAGCTGGATACGTGAAGTGGGAGAATTCCGTTGTACAAAAGTGATACCTCCATGAGGATGACTTTTAAAGAAACATCACCTCTTTTTTCTGTGCTATTCTGCCCCATTTGTGCATCTGATTGTTTTTGCTCCCAAACCACCCATTTGAATTACTGTAGTTGAGTGGTTCTCAAGTGGGGGCGATTAAAAAAAAAAATTTTTTTTTTAAGGTTTATTTATTTCTGAGGCAGAGAGAGACGGAGCATGAGCGGGGAGGGAGCAGAGAGAGAGAGAGAGGGAGAGACAGAATCCGAAGCAGGCTCCGGGCTCCGAGCTGTCAGCACAGAGCCCGACGCGGGGCTCGAACCCACGAACTGGGAGATCATGACCTGAGCTGTAGTCGGACCTGAACCGACTGAGCCACCCTGGCGCCCCAGGTGTTTCTTCATCTATTTACGAGCAGCCTGGCATACAGCGGCCCACCCTTTCTGCTCCTTTGGGGTTCCGGCTGGTTTGGACGGGGTGCCTGTTTGGCTCTCTGGACAAGTTTACAGGGGTGAGCTTCAACTCGTCCTTACGGCGGGTAGAACTTCCTGTGTGGCCACCACGGGTGCGCGTGCCCTCGGGATAAGGATTTGAATGGAAATTGGCTTGTATTAACGAAACAGCTCAGATTTTCTTCTTCAGTTTTGCTCAGTTGTGCATTTCTGTCATTTCAGGAAGATTTTCAAATATGTTGCTATACACTGTAGGTAACACACTGAAATGCTGGGTGAGATCGGTCGTGAGGCCGAGTTTTCACTTCTGACGTGGACTGTGGTTTTCCCTCTTGCTCTGTCTGATCAGCTGGGAGTGTAGAGTCAGCTGCTGTCTGGATTCATTCTACCATTTTCATTTCATTACTTTCTCCTCTTGGTTTGACGGTTTCCTCCTTTCTATTTTGCTTCATCTCACTTCTTTGTCTGATTTCTTGAGATGAATGTTCAGACTGCTGGCTTCCTCCCTCCTTCCGCTCTCACGGGCACGTCAGGCTGGACCCCGCATCCCGCGTGGCTGTGGCTCCAGCTGCCGCTTCCCGGGCTCAGCTCAAAATACTCCGTAACCAGCGTGGGACTCCTTTCCTACCCGAGGCTCAGTCAGAAGTTCTTACTCAGCTTCCACACCTGTGGGGACTTGTCCTTACTTTCCTCGTGACGGATTTCTAGCTTCACTGCTCGGATTTTCTGCCTCTGGAGTGTGGGGCGACCTGGTTGGAGGCTCGGCCTCCAGCCACGTCTCACGCAGGCTTTACGTGTATTTGAAGGTCATGGGCACGCAGCCGTGGTTGGTTTCTGTTTCAGACCCGTCTCAGGGAGGTCAGGCTTGTTGAATCTGTGCGTCTAATCCTCTAGTTCCTTGCTGGCATTCTGTCTCCTTGCTCTAAATGTTCTCAGAGGGGTTCGCTAAATTTTGCCGTTAATTGAGTATTTGTTTCTTTCTCCTTTCAGTGCCACTAACTTTTGCCTAGATATTTTGAAGCTGTATCATTAAGTGCACACAAATTTAGGATTCTTTTTTTAAAAGTTTATTTATTTTGAGAGAGACAATGGGGGAGGGGCAGAGAGAGAGGGAGAGAGAGAGAGAATCCCAAGCCCTCCGTGCAGAGCCCAACGCGGGGCTTGATCTCATGAACTTCGAGATGATGACCTGAGTCGAAATCAAGAGTCAGATGCTTAACCAGGCGCCCCTTTTTCTAAGTTAATTTATTTATTTTGAGAGAGAGACAGAGAGAGAGAGAGAGAGCAAGAAAGAGAGTGAGCAGGGGAGGGGCAGAGAGAGAGGGAGAGAGAGAATCCCAAGCAGGCTCTGTGTTTTCAGCGCAGAGCCAGATGCAGGGCTCCATCCCACGAATCACGAGATCATGACCTGAGCCGAAACCGACTGAGCCACCCAGGCGCCCCAGATTCGGGATTCTTATGTTAATAGAGGCCCCCGTTTCCTCCTGACGAGTAACTCCAAGGCTTTTCCCCCACGTCTTTCCACTTGCAGCTTTTCTCCACCCTTACGCTTTTTAGATCTATCTTCTATGACTTGCATGTAGCTGGGGCTTTTCTTTAACCTGTCAATTTGTTTTCCTTTAATTACAGCAGCTTATCTATTTTCATTTGTTATAATGATCAACGTATTTGCAAACCCACCATTTTACTCACAGAGAAACATGGGGTTCCTCTACTCTTTCCTTCCATTTCTTTGACATTTTTTGGATTGATGTTTTAGTATTCCATTTTCCCATCTATTACGTTAGGATTTAAGCAACTGTAGGACTCTTTTTTAAGAAAGACTTTTTAAAATGTATTGTTATTATTATTATTATTTTTTGAGAGAGTGCAAGTGAGCAAGGGGCAGAGAGAGAGGGAGAGACAGTGTGGAGCTAGATGCGGGGCTTGAACTCACCAACCGTGAGATCATGACCTGAGCCGAGGTCAGATATGTAACTGACTGAGCCACCCAGGCGCCCCAAGAAAGACCTTTTTTTTTTAAAAAAATTCACATTGATAATAGACGTAAAGGACAAATTATATTTTTAAGGCATTTAAAAAAATGTTGGCTAAGTTTGCAGACTAGAAGAGGTGAAAATATATGCACAGGAAATACCCAGGATGCTTTGCACAGAGCTGGTCATTAAGTTATCCGGCTACAGCCTAATGCTTTCATCTGCAATCACGTTAGAATCCCATGAAAATCCCAAGGGAAAGTAACTATCTGTCACTACGATAGGCATCTTTTTCTCAATTTGATACAAGGTAAGACTGACTCTACGTAGACTTTAGGTAACTCAAGTTAAGATATACTTTATGACCCGAAATACCGTCTACCTTGGCCAGTGCCCCATGTGCCCACCACTGTGACCTTGCAGTGGTTTTCCCGGATCTTCTAACAGGGGTCTTTGTCTCATCCGAGTGTTGTATTAGTTTGATTTCCATCATCTTCCAGGACGGAGGGAGCATCCCAGACCCTCCAAGTCCGTGCACCCTGTCTGCAGGTTACCTGTCCTGCATCTTTCACCCCGCAGTGTCACGCCCTCACTGCTCACAGCTATTTCCGCCTACTTAACCTCATGGCTTTTCATTCTGGGATTCCATCTCGAAGGGTCCTGTTTCTGCCTGTGTCAGAGTCCGTCATGGCGCTGCCTGAAAGGCAGGTTTCCTGGGTCACAGAATTGTCTCTGTTACCACCCGCCACCTGCCGGGCCCTACCGTCCCTGCGAGAAGCCAGCTTCTGTGTCACCACTCCACCTTCCATGGAGCTCGGTCTTCTGTCTGCTTTCGGATCTATGTGGCTCCGGTTTTCAGACATTTTACCATAAAATACCTGTTGGGACTGAAGGTGTGTGTCCCCCGAATTCATACGCCGAATCCCGACCCTCAGGTGTGATGGCGTCAGTAGGTGGGGCTCCCGGGGGGCTGTGATGAGGACCAGAGGAGGAGGTCATGAGGGCTGAGCCCCCGTGATGGGATTAGTGCCCATTAGTGACTTTTTTTTTTTTTTATGAAATTTATTGTCAAATTGGTTTCCATACAACACCCAGTGCTCATCCCAAAAGGTGCCCTCCTCAATACCCATCACCCACCCTCTCCTCCCTCCCACCCCCCATCAACCCTCAGTTTGCTCTCAGTTCTCAACAGTCTCTTATGCTTTGGCTCTCTCCCACTCTAACCTCTTTTTTTTTTTTTCCTTCCCCTCCCCCATGGGTTCCTGTTAAGTTTCTCAGGATCCACATAAGAGTGAAACCATATGGTATCTGTCTTTCTCTGTATGGCTTATTTCACTTAGCATCACACTCTCCAGTTCCATCCACGTTGCTACAAAAGGCCATATTTCATTTTTTCTCATTGCCACGTAGTATTCCATTGTGTATATAAACCACAATTTCTTTATCCATTCATCAGTTGATGGACATTTAGGCTCTTTCCATAATTTGGCTATTGTTGAGAGTGCTGCTATGAACATTGGGGTACAAGTGCCCCTATGCATCAGTACTCCTGTGTCCCTTGGATAAATTCCTAGCAGTGCTATTGCTGGGTCATAGGGTAGGTCTATTTTTAATTTTCTGAGGAACCTCCACACTGCTTTCCAGAGCAGCTGCACCAATTTGCATTCCCACCAACAGTGCAAGAGGGTTCCCGTTTCTCCACATCCTCTCCAGCATCTATAGTCTCCTGATTTGTTCATTTTGGCCACTCTGACTGGCGTGAGGTGATACCTGAGTGTGGTTTTGATTTGTATTTCCCTGATAAGGAGCGACGCTGAACATCTTTTCATGTGCCTGTTGGCCATCCGGATGTCTTCTTTAGAGAAGTGTCTATTCATGTTTTCTGCCCATTTCTTCACTGGGTTATTTGCTTTTCGGGTGTGGAGTTTGGTGAGCTCTTTATAGATTTTGGATACTAGCCCTTTGTCCGATATGTCATTTGCAAATATCTTTTCCCATTCCGTTGGTTGCCTTTTCGTTTTGTTGGTTGTTTCCTTTGCTGTGCAGAAGCTTTTTATCTTCATAAGGTCCCAGTAATTCACTTTTGCTTTTAATTCCCTTGCCTTTGGGGATGTGTCGAGTAAGAGATTGCTACGGCTGAGGTCAGAGAGGTCTTTTCCTGCTTTCTCCTCTAAGGTTTTGATGGTTTCCTGTCTCACATTCAGGTCCTTTATCCATTTTGAGTTTATTTTTGTGAATGGTGTGAGAAAGTGGTCTAGTTTCAACCTTCTGCATGTTGCTGTCCAGTTCTCCCAGCACCATTTGTTAAAGAGACTGTCTTTTTTCCATTGGATGTTCTTTCCTGCTTTGTCAAAGATGAATTGGCCATACGTTTGTGGGTCTAGTTCTGGGGTTTCGATTCTATTCCATTGGTCGATGTGTCTGTTTTTGTGCCAATACCATGCTGTCTTGATGATGACAGCTTTGTAGTAGAGGCTAAAGTCTGGGATTGTGATGCCTCCTGCTTTGGTCTTCTTCTTCAAAATTACTTTGGCTATTCGGGGCCTTTTGTGGTTCCATATGAATTTTAGGATTGCTTGTTCTAGCTTCGAGAAGAATGCTGGTGAAATTTTGATTTGGATTGCATTGAATGTGTAGATAGCTTTGGGTAGTATTGACATTTTGACAATATTTATTCTTCCAATCCATGAGCAGGGAATGTCTTTCCATTTCTTTAAATCTTCTTCAATTACCTTCATAAGCTTTCTATAGTTTTCAGCATACAGATCCTTTACATCTTTGGTTAGATTTATTCCTAGGTATTTTATGCTTCTTGGTGCAATTGTGAATGGGATCAGTTTCTTTATTTGTCTTTCTGTTGCTTCATTGTTACTGTATAAGAATGCAACTGATTTCTGTACATTGATTTTGTATCCTGAAACTTTGCTGAATTCATGTATCAGTTCCAGCAGACTTTTGGTGGAGTCTATCGGATTTTCCATGTATAATATCATGTCATCTGCAAAAAGCGAAAGCTTGACTTCATCTTTGCCAATTTTGATGCCTTTGATTTCCTGTTGTTGTCTGATTGCTGATGCTAGAACTTCCAGCACTATGTTAAACAACAGCGGTGAGAGTGGGCATCCCTGTCGTGTTCCTGATCTCAGGGAAAAAGCTCTCAGTTTTTCCCCGTTGAGGATGATGTTAGCTGTGGGCTTTTCATAAATGGCTTTTATGATCTTTAAGTATGTTCCTTCTATCCCGACTTTCTCAAGGGTTTTTATTAAGAAAGGGTGCTGGATTTTGTCAAAGGCCTTTTCTGCATCGATTGACAGGATCATATGGTTCTTCTCTTTTTTTTTTGTTAATGTGATGTATCACGTTGATTGATTTGCGAATGTTGAACCAGCCCTGCATCCCAGGGATGAATCCCACTTGATCATGGTGAATCATTCTTTTTATATGCCGTTGAATTCGATTTGCTAGTATCTTATTGAGAATTTCTGCATCCATATTCATCAGGGATATTGGCCTGTAGTTCTCTTTTTTTACTGGGTCTCTGTCTGGTTTAGGAATCAAAGTAATACTGGCTTCATAGAATGAGTCTGGAAGTTTTCCTTCCCTTTCTATTTCTTGGAATAGCTTGAGAAGGATAGGTATTATCTCTGCTTTAAATGTCTGGTAGAACTCCCCTGGGAAGCCATCTGGTCCTGGACTCTTATTTGTTGGGAGATTTTTGATAACCGATTCAATTTCTTCGCTGGTGATGGGTCTGTTGAAGCTTTCTATTTCCTCCTGATTGAGTTTTGGAAGAGTGTGGGTGTTCAGGAATTTGTCCATTTCTTCCAGGTTGTCCAATTTGTTGGCATATAATTTTTCATAGTATTCCCTGATAATTGTTTGTATCTCTGAGGGATTGGTTGTAATCATTCCATTTTCATTTATGATTTTATCTATTTGGGTCATCTCCCTTTTCTTTTTGAGAAGCCCGGCTAGAGGTTTGTCAATTTTGTTTATTTTTTCAAAAAACCAACTCTTGGTTTCGTTGACCTGCTCTACAGTTTTTTTAGATTCTATATTGTTTATTTCTGCTCTGATCTTTATTATTTCTCTTCTTCTGCTGGGTTTAGGCTGCCTTTGCTGTTCTGCTTCTATTTCCTTTAGGTGTGCTGTTAGATTTTGTATTTGGGATTTTTCTTGTTTCTTGAGATAGGCCTGGATTGCAATGTATTTTCCTCTCAGGACTGCCTTCGCTGCGTCCCAAAGCGTTTGGATTGTTGTATTTTCATTTTCGTTTGTTTCCATATATTTTTAAATTTCTTCTCTAATTGCCTGGTTGGCCCACTCATTCGTTAGTAGGGTGTTCTTTAACCTCCATGCTTTTGGAGGTTTTCCAGACTTTTTTCTGTGGTTGATTTCAAGCTTCATAGCATTGTGGTCTGAAAGTATGCATGGTATGATTTCAATTCTTGTAAACTTATGAAGGGCTGTTTTGTGACCCAGTATATGATCTATCTTGGAGAATGTTCCATGTGCACTCGAGAAGAAAGTATATTCTGTTGCTTTGGGATGCAGAGTTCTAAATAGATCTGTCAAGTCCATCTGATCCAATGTCTCATTCAGGGCCCTTGTTTCTTTATTGACCGTGTGTCTAGATGATCTATCCATTTCTGTAAGTGGGGTGTTAAAGTCCCCTGCAATGACCACATTCTTATCAATAAGGTTGCTTATGTTTATGAGTAATTGTTTTATATATTTGGGTGCTCCGGTATTCGGCGCATAGACATTTATAATTGTTAGCTCTTCCTGATGGATAGACCCTGTCACTATTATATAATGTCCTTCTTCATCTCTTGTTACAGCCTTTAATTTAAAGTCTAGTTTGTCTGATAGAAGTATGGCTACTCCAGCTTTCTTTTGGCTTCCAGTAGCATGATAAATAGTTCTCCATCCCCTCACTCTCAATCTAAAGGTGTCCTCAGGTCTAAAATGAGTCTCTTGTAGACAGCAAATAGATGGGTCTTGTTTTTTTATCCATTCTGATACCCTATGTCTTTTGGTTGGCGCATTTAATCCATTTACATTCAGTGTTATTATAGAAAGATATGGGTTTAGAGTCATTGTGATGTCTGTATGTTTTATATTTGTAGTGATGTCTCTGGTACTTTGTCTCACAGGGTCCCCCTTAGGATCTCTTGTAGGGCTGGTTTAGTGGTGACAAATTCCTTCAGTTTTTGTTTGTTTGGGAAGACCTTTATCTCTCCTTCTATTCTAAAGGACAGACTTGCTGGATAAAGGATTCTCGGCTGCATATTTTTTCTGTCTAGCACACTGAAAATCTCGTGCCAATTCTTTCTGGCCTGACAAGTTTCAAAAGAGAGATCAGTCACGAGTCTTATAGGTCTCCCTTTATATGTGAGGGCACGTTTACCCCTTGCTGCTTTCAGAATTTTCTCTTTATCCTTGTATTTTGCCAGTTTCACTATGATATGTCGTGCAGAAGATCGATTCAAGTTACGTCTGAAGGGAGTTCTCTGTGCCTCTTGGATTTCAATGCCTTTTTCCTTCCCCAGTTCAGGGAAGTTCTCAGCTATTATTTCTTCAAGTACCCCTTCAGCACCTTTCCCTCTCTCTTCCTCCTCTGGGATACCAATTATGCGTATATTATTTCTTTTTAGTGTATCACTTAGTTCTCTAATTTTCCCCTCATACTCCTGGATTTTTTTATCTCTCTTTTTCTCAGCTTCCTCTTTTTCCATAACTTTATCTTCTAGTTCACCTATTCTCTCCTCTGCCTCTTCAATCCGAGCCGTGGTGGTTTCCATTTTGTTATGCATTTCGTTTAAAGCGTTTTTCAGCTCCTCGTGACTGTTCCTTAGTCCCTTGATCTCTGTAGCAAGAGATTCTCTGCTGTCAGCTATACTGTTTTCAAGCCCAGCGATTAATTTTATGACTATTATTCTAAATTCACTTTCTGTTATATTATTTAAATCCTTTTTGATCAGCTCATTAGCTGTTGTTATTTCCTGGAGATTCTTCTGAGGGGAATTCTTCCGCTTGGTCATTTTGGATAGTCCCTGGCGTGGTGAGGACCTGCAGGGCACTTCCCCTGTGCTGTGGTGTATAACTGGAGTTGGTGGCCGGAGCCGCAGTCAGACCTGATGTCTGCCCCCAGCCCACCGCTGTGTCCACAGTCAGACTGGTGCGTGCCTTCTCTTCCCTTCTCCTAGGGGCGGGATTCACTGTGGAGTGGGGTGGCCCGTCTGGGCTACTTGCACACTGCCAGGCTTGTGATGCTGGGGATCTGGCGTCTTAGCTGGGGTGGGTAGGCAAGGTGCACAGGGGCAGGAGGGGCAGGCTTAGCTTGCTTCTCCTTAGGTGATCCACTTCAGGAGGGGCCCTGTGGCAGCAGGAGGGAGTCAGATCCGCTGCCGGAGGTTTGGCTCCGCAGAAGCGCAGAGTTGGGTGTTTGCGCGGAGCGAGCAAGTTCCCTGGCAGGAACTGGTTCTCTTTGGGATTTTGGCTGGGGGATGGGCGGGGGAGATGGCGCTGGCGAGCGCCTTTGTTCCCCACCAAACTGAGCTCTGTCGTCAGGGAGCTCAGCAGCTCTCCTTCCCTTTGTCCTCCAGCCTTCCCGCTTTCTGAGCAGAGCTGTTAACTTATGACCTCCCAGACGCTAAGTCGCGCTTGCTGTCGGAACACAGTCCGTCAGGCCCCTCCGCTTTTTGCAAGCCAGACTCGGGGGCTCTGCTTGGCCAGCGAGCCGCCCCTCCGCCCCGGCTCCCTCCCGCCAGTCCGTGGAGCGCGCACCGCCTCGCCGCCCTTCCTACCTTCTTCCGTGGGCCTCTCGTCTGCGCTTGGCTCCGGCGACTCCGTTCTGCTAATCCTCTGGCGGTTTTCTGGGTTATTTAGGCAGGTGTAGGTGGAATCTAAGTGATCAGCAGGACGCGCGGTGAGCCCAGCGTCCTCCTACGCCGCCATCTTCCCATTAGTGACTTTCTAAAGGTCATGAGCAAGGGTGTTTCCTCTATCCGCTCGCTGCCAGCTGAGGATACAAGATGTCCGGAGAAGCAGTCCAAGAGAGGGCCCTCCTGGGAACCTGAGCACGCAGCCACTCTGATCGCAGACCTCCAGCCTCCAGGACTGTGAGGAATACATCTCCGTTGTTTACGAGCTCCCCCGTCTACGCTCTTTCTTTACAGAGGCCTGAATGGACCAGGACTGTGCTAACCCAGAATTTTCTTTGTGTTACCCCGCTTAGAGGTCACGGGGCTTCGAGTCGACGTGTGGATGTCTGCTGTCAGTTTTTGGAATATCTTCTGCCACTGTGTTTTCAAATATTACTCCTGTTCCATTTTATCCCCCCTCGTATTCCGAGCGTGCACATGTCAGAACTCCGGGCTACCTCTCCCATGCCCGTTACTCTCTGTTTACTCTCTTCCTTCTGATATTTTCTGCTTCACTAAACCTCTCTTCAACTGGGTCTAATCTGCAGGAAGATGGGACTCTTTGAGCTCTTTCTTTCGTTTGTTACATTTTTCAGTCATAAACAGCTCAGTTCTTTTTTATTCTTCTAATCCTCTGTCAAAAGCTTGTCTTCAATGTGCTTGAACACAGTGAGTGCAGTTATTATCATATCTGTCTGATAACTCCGTTACCTGGAGCCACTCTGTCACCTGGAGCCATTAAGGGTCATTACTGTCTTCTGTATCTGACTTTTGTGTACCTTGTCCCGTCCCCAAGGGTGCCCAGTGACTTTTAGCTGAGTGGTAGACATTGTGTGTAAGAGAAGACGGGGATAATTTGAGGCTTACTGAGATACTTTTCACCAGAGAAGATTTACTTTGCTTCTTGTGGGTGGGGAGGGACATCAGCCACACGGCACGACCTTAATCCATGTATAGAGGGTGACCTTATTCAAAGGTTGGCATT
Organism: Herpailurus yagouaroundi; assembly: GCF_014898765.1. Taxonomy (NCBI): domain Eukaryota; kingdom Metazoa; phylum Chordata; class Mammalia; order Carnivora; family Felidae; genus Herpailurus; species Herpailurus yagouaroundi. The sequence continues at coordinate 10,954,279 of NW_024412463.1, read as the reverse complement.
GGTCTCTGTAGGGACTTACCAACTAAGTGACTCAGTGTCTCGCACAGACCCTCCTCCCTGCCCCTGGGAACCCCCCTGAGGAGGGTCCAGTGGCTGTGACGGGCACAGGACCACAGGACTCTGGGGGATGGGGCCATGCTGATGACAGCAATGAGCCCTGTCCTTGTGGCAGGGGCTCTCCAGAGTCTGCAATCTGCATGAACTCACATTATCTCACGTAATACTCATGACAACCCTACTGTTATCCCATTTTCCAGAGTAGGAAACCTCCCAGAGGTCATGTGACTCGTCCCAAAGCATCAGCCAGTAATTGGAGCCTCGATTTAAACCTTAACCCAGGGCAGCCAGGCTCCTTTTGATGCTGAGCTCAGCCGTGCCTAGGAAGCCAGTTTGCACTCCTTTCTGGAACATAATTCTCCCATGCAGCAAAGGGGCTGTGGTTGCACGGCTCGGCGTCCCTATCTGTAAAGTGGGGACAGTGACAGCACCTGCTTCCAGGCGTTTTGAGGGTCAGAGGAGTGGCCACCTCTTAGGGCAGGGCCTGGGTAGGGTCCTAAAACGTCAGGACAAGGTACCCTTGGTTTGAATGTGAGAGGAAGTGGGGCGCCATCAGGTGACGTGGAATAAATACAGAAGGGCTGGGTTGGGTGAGCTGCAGGGACTCTGCCTGCCACGTTTCACACACTCAGGGGTGCTGTCCCTACAGCACTTTGCAGCTAGACTCCCCAGGATGGTCTGAGCCTGGGACACGGATTCCCCGTCCCCCCTCTGGGTGCTTGTTGGGTGGGCCTGACGTGGGGCCGGAGGGGCTCTAGTCGCGGGGACTAATTGCAATCACCTTCCGAGAGGAATCGGGATTAATTGCATCAGAAATCGCTTCATTAACACGCCGAACAAAAGGTGTCATTATGTTTTCAATTAGCGCCTTTCATCTGAGGCCTTCCACAGGCTTTGAGGAACTCTACCCTCTGCTCACAGGCTCAGGGTTTCTGCACTGCGATCAGGGACGTGAACCTTGACCCTGCCAGCCCCTCGCCTAGAGGGAAGGGCCGCCCCAGGGCCCGCCTTGCTCACTCCTTTCTCATCGGCACTTCGTCATCATCACTCGGGAAAGAATGGAAAACCACGTCCGTCTGTCTTGGGGTCTGTAGCATCCACATGGTGAGGCTCGCGAGTCTCTAGGGCACCCGTGTTAGAAAACGTTTCCATGCCCGGTTCAGTATACCCACAAGGGCACCTGACCTCCTTCCCAGGCGGATCAGCCCATCACCGAGGGGGGCGAGCTATCTGCCCCGTCACCACTTTCTCTCTCTCTCTAAGTTTATTTGTTTTGAGAGAGACCGAGAGAGAGGGTGAGCAGGGGAGGGGCAGAGAGAGAGGGAGACACAGAATCCGAAACAGGCTCCAGGCTCCGAGCCGTCAGCACAGAGCCCGACGCGGGGCTCGAACCCATGGACCGTGAGATCACGACCGGAGGCGGAAATGAGTCAGACTCTTAACCGACAGACCACCCGGGTGCCCTGCCGCTTTCTCTTTCGAAACGTAAACCACCTCCAGTTTGTTTAAAAGACAGGATAAACAACACACAGGTCCCTGTTTTCCCAAAGTGGGTTCCTTGGCCCACCCATCTTGCAAGGTGTTCCAGGAAGAGGGTTCCCTGATCAGCCGGCCTGGGAAGCTCGCAGACGGCCTGCCCCTGGGGCCCTGGGTAAATCTACAGAAAGGCATATGACCACCTTGGTTTAACCCTCTGCTTCCCAGGGCCTTTTCCTGAGGGACTGCCTGGGAACGCAGTTGAAGGTCTGTTCTTTTCTGCTCACCCGCTGCATACATGGATTGCATCAGGATAATTCGGGGGCCCTGTTAGCTGTGAGGGTCTCGGTCCACGTTCTCCCTCTGCTGGCTGATGCCCGGGTGTCACAGGCCTGTCCCGGGGGCCAAGCAAGCTGGAACTTCCCGCTCACCCAGCAGCCCCAGGCCTGAGGCCAATGCCGCGGGTAGGAGAATTTGGGGCGCCCGGCGAGGCACGGAAATGCGGGGCCTCGGGTTTTAAGGCTGTCGGGAGGGCGAGAGCCACGTATCAAACCAGGCCTGTGCGCCTGCCCGCGAGGCCAGCGTCCCTCGGGAAGGCGGCCGTCCGATGGTCCTCTCGGGCAGACACAGCCGGCCGCGTGTCCCATGCTCAGGGGACTCTGCAAATGCTGTGCCACAGTGACCTCAAGGAGAGGAGGGAGGCCGCTCGCCAAGCCCTGCGTGGGGCCACATCTTACCTTGTGTGCCGGGCGCGCAGACGAGGGCTGGGCCACCAGCAGCCGCACCACGGCGTCCCATCGCTTGGCCGTCTGGCCGTCCCACGCGGTCACGGTGAAGGCCACCTGCTCGGAGGGGATCCGCAGCTCCCGGGTGGCAAAGACGGTCCCGTCCGCCCTCACTTTGAAGTCCACGCTGTTGGTCTCATACCGGGTCCCCTTGGTCCCCAGACAGCTGCTGAACGAGACTGCAAGCGGAAAGGAAGACAGGGTCAGGACCAGCCCGGGGCGCAGGGGGGCGTCACGGGCGCTCACGGGGCTGCACCTCAGCAGCGGGTCTCCTGATGCGCAACACGGGGGAAAACAGTGATTTAGCCGACTTCTTGACCTTCAGGGAACGTGCTTTCTCTCTACCCCCAGGGAAGGGGTGGCCGGCCTCAGAAACACCACCTCCCCGTCACCGCGTCTCAGTCCACCCCGAGTCCGGCCGTTAGAGGCGCCACGGGGACGCTCTGCCCGCAAACGCTCCCTCGTCCGACCCCGCTCACTGCCTGCGAACCTCGTGCCCCCAGCACCCTCCGGAGGCCCGACGCGTCCGTTTCCTCAGCCCGAGGGCTCTGGGTTTGGGCAAGGAGTGGGCCAAAGCGGTGTTCTGAGTGAGGCCGCGATCTGCTGTGGTCTCTGGTGCGTGTCTTTCCTCAGGGACCCCACCCGACCCCTGCGCGCTCTGTCAGGGAGGCTGGGCCGGGTCCGGGGCCGGCGGCGGCCTTCGGGCGACCCGGACGCCTGGAGGCTGAAGCAGCCGGCCCGCTGACGCTGTGGCCTGTGCACGGCTTTGCTTCCCGACCACGAATCAGGCGCCGAGATGCCCGCCCCTCCTAGTGACTCCGTCGCCGGTCATCGTAGCTCCGCGCGGGAAAAGGCGCCTCGGGAGCCGTGCGTTCGCTGGGACCATATCGGCGCGGTTTTTTTTTTTTTTTTTTTTTTACACGACCGCTTCTGCCACCGCCACCGCCACCACGGTAGGTAAATTATGAGGCGCCAGCAGCCAGTGCCGCATTCTGCTGATAGAAACGATGGATAAAGTTACGTAGTATTTATAAAAATGTGGGTCTCTCAGCAGTTACGGCCGGAGAAGTGCTTTTTAAAGCAATTTCACTGTCACCGCTTACGTGATTTAATTACTATTTATTCCAGAAACTAAAAAACGCATCTCACGGTTACAGTGGATAACGCGTTTCTCCCGCGTTCACCTCGTATTGTCGCTTTGCCTTGAAAGCATAAATAACGCACTCGCTCCGTCATCTCACGTGCTTCACCTGAGACGTCCCCCCAGTCACCACACCTCCCACTGTGGGGTGCGAATAAAAATGTTTTCAAACGGGACGAAGCCCGGCGTTTGCACCCGGTCTGGCCCGAGGGCGGGAGGGTGTGCTTGGGCTCCGGGGGTGGGGGGGGGGCACAGAAGGCGAGGGCGCCGGGGGCTTGGGTGGCTCGTGGCTCCCCAGAAGCATGTCCCCCAACGGGGGGATAACGGAATTTCATTCCAAATGACAAGAAAATTCCAGACTGCTCTTACGGTACCATTCGCAAGCAAATTAAAGTCAGTCGCAAACTCAGCTGGATCAATCATTCCTGACACCCAATTGTCACTGACAAGGGTACAAATGACAGCCCTAGGAATGTTGGGAGATTAGCACAAAATACGTAAATAAGCCCCTTTGTTCTCTGAAAGCACATTTGTAGCAACGCTAACGGAACTGGACAGCGACGGAGGGTCGGCATTTCTTCAAGACCGAAGGGCGATGCTGTGGCATCCAAACACCGTCAGAGAGTGTGGGTGAACTCAAGGGAGAGGTGGTGTGGCCCCAACGGGAAACGCAGAGTGCCGTCCCCAGGGGCCCTTCGGACGGCGCGTGTCCCCAGGGGACGGGGGATCCTCTGGGACACCACAGGTGGCGCCACGCAAGGCCCTGTGACGTGCAGCTTGCCAGCAAGCAAGCCCGTGGGGTAAACGGAGGGCTGCCCCACACGGGCGGCCACGCAACGCTCGTGGGTGTTAAAAGTGGATGTGTTTCCGGTCTGTCTGACAGGGCCCCGGCCAGTCCCCACAGAGCAGTGCTGTGGGTCCTGGGGAGGCCGTGCCTTTCCCTGGGCACCCTTTTGGGCACACGGAGAAGCCTGGCTATAGCCATTCGTCACCTGGCCTGCCCTCTGGGAGGGGTCGCCCCCACGACCACGGTGCTTACGTGGGAAGGGGCACAGCCTGGAACCCCTGGACACCGGCACACAGGGCCGGGAGCCGCAGGGGGTTCGGTCTCCAGACGTCAGGGCTCTGGAGAGGCAGCTCCACATGGCCCGGAGCATCTCTCCTGTCGACCCTCGGGTCAGGGTGCTGCCTGGCGCCTCGTGCCCGTGAGCTCCTGCGCAGGCCAGGCCAGCATTGGGGTCTGAGAATGGCCTCCACCCTGGCTGGGTTTCCAGGCTGGCTCGGGACAGACACCCAAGCTGCAGGTTTCTGGCGGGGTCCTCCCACACCCGCCCACCCCGAAGGCGCCGGACCCCAGGGCCGGGCCAGCCCTCGCCCCCTGCCCCTTGCAGCGCACCACCCCGTTCTGCCTGGGAGAAGCCTTGTGCTTCTTGCCCGTGTCCACCTGGACGGCCACGCATGTGAGGGCAGGGCCACTGTCCCGGCTTCCCACTGTGTCCCTGGGGCTGAGGACAGTGCGGGCACAGAGTCGCTATGACAGGAGGCGAGGCCTCCCCACAACGCTCCCCCCCTGCCCCGGGCAGCGAGGGGAACGGCCAGGGTCAGTCCAGAAAAAATTTAAAGTCCCAGGAGATTCTGTCAGAAACGTTTCCCTCGATGTTGATACAACCAACAAACGCAGAGAAACTCCTGCTCGGAGTGGATTCGGGTTGCACGTCCATCCTGCTTCAGGCCGGGGCTTTCTGGGAAGGGCCCCCTCAGCTGGACGCCGGGTGGTCTGCTGGGCACGGCCGCTCCCGCTCCAGAGGAAGGCACAGCTGGCAGGCGGCATCGTCCCCATTCTGCAGATGGGGACACTGAGGCCCGGAGACGCTTCGCACCCTCTCGAAGCGGCAGGAGGGGGAGATGGGCTCTGCGGGCTCCCGGACGCCGCCGCAGGGAGGCCCTCCTAGTCCGGCTCTGTGTGTATCTCGAGCACCAACTGTGCTGCTGGGGTGGTACCTGCACCTGGTCGCTGGGGCTGCGGCCCCCCCCCAGGCCCCCGGGAGGCCTGAGATCTGCAGGTGGGAAGGGGGTCTACAGCACTAGCCCCTCTGGGACGGGCGGCCCAGCACTACCTGCGAGGGGAAAGTCGCCCCTGGGGAAAGGGCGCGTTCCCCCCTCCCCCGGAGTCCCCGGGACCCCTGGAGGAGGCCTGCTCTGGAGCTGCGTCCTCCTGTCCTGGGCGGCGACGCAGGATCGTCCTCCTCCAGCCCCGACCTGCTGCGCGCGTCTCTCTAGGGCTTGCTAATTACTTCCATTAGTTTTAAACAAACCTGACAAGAGACAGGAGTCCTGAGAGACATGAAAACCGATAATCTAAGTACAGACAGCCACGGCCCCACGGCCGGCTCCCGTGGTGGCAGCCTGGCCTGCACAGCCAGCATGGCGGGGGAGGCCGGGGAGTGGGCCCTGGGGGCAGGACTCGGGGGGGCCGCCTGCCCCAGGATCTTCCCCGGTGAGCGCCTGGCTGACCCTGTGCCACCAGAGATCACCAGTGCCACGTGTGCTGCGGGGAGGCTGTGTGCCATGGCCACGTCCACGCCCGTCCGGGCCCCTCTGGGGTAGGGCCTGAACCCAGGTCTGCGCTTGACAAGCAGCGGCCTCTCTGAGCATCTGGCTCGGTCCCCGCTGCGGCCGGGATGCGCCTCACCAGGCACAGGACAGACCGGTAAACGCCCGCTTGTCTTACGCGGTGGTCCAGGGGAGCAGAGGCTCTCAGCCAAGGACACGCAGGGTCGCCCATCCCATAAACATCCGTGGCCTCCTGGTGCCTGGCACTGGGGCTACCTGGGCACAACAGAGCGGAGGCTCGTGTGCGGGCTGGTTGAGGCACACAGGCTGCTGTGCAGGCCAGTAAGGGGGCCCCAGACCAGGCTGGGGGTCCCCAGGGTGCCGATGGGAGCCCAGCAGGATGGGTGGGGTCAGCCAGCAGTTGGGATTCTGACCCCACGGATCTGCGTCCACACCCGGGGCCCCGCTGCCCCTCCCCAGCCGGAGGTGTGGACGCAGCAGCTCTTGGCGTCTGGCTGTGGAGGCAGGCGGGGCCTGGACAGGACGCATCTGACCTTCAAGCCCATGCTCTGTCCCGAGAAGAGGCCCAGGGAAGAGCGTGAGCTGCTGCGTTCACCGCCCGCCATCGTCCCCCCTGCTCCTGACGTGAGTGTCAACACTTAGCCGGTGGCAGCTGCGTCTGACCCCTGGCTGGACCCTGGGGGCGGGCTCAGCACCAGAAAACGCACCGATTTCAGGATTTCATTGCTGTGGCCGCCTCCCTGCTCCCCTCCCCTCGCCAGGAGGTTGGCAGCGCAGAGCGGAGTCCGATCGGCATTCTGGGCTCGTGGTCCCCCCGCTGGGACGCTGCCGGTCCACACAAAGGGCAGGGATGCACCTGCCCGGCCATCTGTCACGGACGCAGGTTCCTGTGTGCCGTCTAAGTGTCAGTATCTGCCGTCCTGGTGTTCTGGCTGACACCCCCTCGGAGGGACTGTTTGAGTGGTTGGTGGAGATTCCGTGGCCCCCCTGCCTGCCCTACCCTCCCAGGACCTGCGTGGAGTCTATGGGAAGGCGCTGCCCCACGCTAAACGCGGCTCTGCGCACGCGGAGCTCACGAGAGTAACCCCACTCACTCATCCTAGTACCAGAAACAATTCACTTACAGATACAACAGGCCCCAAAGCCAAACACAGTCGCTGCCAGGTAGAGGTTAGGGTTTGGGGGGGTCAGAAAGTTAACACTCCCAAGGGAAGCATGCCGGTGGCGAAGGAGAGCCTGACCCAGATTTGGTGGGGCAGGGAATGCTTCCCCTACGATTTGAGGGATGAGACAGCTCCTGTGAGGCTTGGGCAGGCCACACCGGCAATATGTGCAAAGATCCTGTGGCAGAGGCAGCGCGGGGTCTCGAGGACCCCAGAACTAGCATGACTGTAGCAGGGGCTGTTGCAGGGTGACCGGAATGAAAACAAGCGGGCAGAGACCAGCACAGGCTGAGGGAGGTGCTTGCAAAGGATGCCCAAAGCCTCTCAGAGTCGGCTGAACTAGGACACCCCTCCTCCATAATCCACGCAGGATCAGTAGAGCTCTGCCCCAGGAAGGAAGGCTGCCACTCAGCAGCCTCTGGAGCTGAGGGAGTGTCCGGAGTGGACGAGACACCCCTTTTGGGGGCCAATGTGAAGAGAGGGTCATAGTGTTTTCTGGCCATAAAAACGGCCCAGTGAACTGAACTAGGCATCCGCCACTGTGACTTCAGAAGCATGTCCTCAAAATTTAGCCACAGAGTGGATCACAGGACCCCGAGCAGAAGGCCCCAGCACCCACTGCAGACACGTCTGCTTGGGACAAGAATGCCAAGAGCCAGGAACAGAGGGAGCGAAGGAAGAGGGAAAGAGCGAGGACTGTGGGCGAGGGTCCCTCCAGAGGGGACACACGAACCAGGGACACCGTGCAGGGAGGCGCCACAGGGGTGGGAAATGAGGTCGTCCCCACGGGACCTTAGGACCCACCCCACCCTGGTCCTGGGGCCCCCGAGGGGGCCTCTCATGGGTCATCCAACCAGCTTAAATAGCCTGCTGAATACGAGGCCACCTGGGGACCGTGACCACTGGCCTTGCCCGCGGAGGGCTGCCCGCAGAGCCAGAAGGCAGACTGGTGGCGCCCGGGGCTGGGGGAGGAGGGCGGGAGTGGCCGCTAACGGGTGCAGGGTCTCTTTCGGGGCGGTAAAAAGCGTTGGAACTACTTAGAGGTGATGGCCACTCATCACCGTGACCATCCTGAGCGTCACTGTTCACTGTGAAATGGTGAGATGTATGGTCTATGAGTTCTGTGTCAATGAAAACCAGCTCCTGGGGCTCCCTGAGTCCCCAGGTCCTGTCTGTGGGACTGCCATGGAGAAAGACCTCCCTTGAAGGGCCCGTCCTTCTCCCACAGAGGCCTGAGGACCAGCCCGAGGCATGTGGCCCTCGCCCACAGCCCTCCCCCTTCCTGACCCCAGCTCTCACCTTCTCGGCCCCAGGCACAGACCAGGGTGCTCATGGGGGTGCCGGGGGCAGGAGCGCTGACCTCGTGGAGAACGGTGCATGGTGTCACAACTGCACACAAAGTGCAGACACCCGGGTCCCAAGTGAGGGGCAGGGAGGGTACTCGGGGGTTCAGGGACGCTTCCCGAAGGAGGCCACGTCTGAGCTCGAACTCCAGAAGCTCACTGGCATCGCTGCCTAAACAGACAGGAGTGAGCCACGTCTGTCCGCGTGTGGGATGTCTGCACAACGCTGGGAGAGCTCAGGGCTCCAGGTGTTTCTAGAATTTCCTGGGAGTGTCACCGACCCACAGAATGTCCGCACCACAAAAACGAACTACTCCGGGCCCTCACCGTAATGCGAAGCGGCTTCTACGTGCCGGAAGACGGTTGATTATGTTTTAGAACGCATTCGTTTATTCGAGTGACCCCACGAGCCCTACTGACCCCCTTACAAGATGCCCTTGTTCTGCACACGGGCCCCGGGCGCTTTTAGTGCTCCGTTAATCGACGCCCCGACACTCGCTGTGCCGCCTCTCTCATTTCTCCAGGATGGTGCAAAAACCTGAACGGCTCATCCCTCCCCGGCCCCGGCCCCGCTGGCTCACAGCAGACGTGTGCGGCCACGCTCGCCCGGCTGATGCAGAAAACGCGCCGGTGAAAGGAAGCCCGTCACCCCTCCTCGAGAGGCTCCACGTTTAACCCTTTACCCTCATCTCTTTTAATTGCTCCTCCGTGGGAAGAGGGGGGCACGCCGGGAACCGCGGGCGAGGGGCGCGCGGTTCTGCCTCGTCTACGGCAGCGCCCGCCTGACATTTACGGAGAGGCCGTGGGCTGTGCCTCCACTGGAGAACTGCGTTGTGCTGATGAGACGGGGCCCTTTTGATCCTTCTCCTTGTTAGGTGAGCCGAGAGAGATCAAATGAGCCAGAGGCGAGCTCGTAGCTGGGACAGTGCTGAGGATAACTTCACCCGATAGAGTCGGCCTGCCTGCCTCCCTCCCTTCTCTCCTTCCCTCTGCCCACCCACCCACCCTTCCTTCCCTCCATACCCCCTCTATCTATCCATCCCACACTCATTGCACCTCTATGGTCAGGTGCTGGGGAGCCAGAGGAGGTCAGGGCAGCCTGGGGCCACCGGAACTTGGGGGGAAGATCAAGGTTGGAGAGGAGGTCGTGAGCAGGGGCCCTGGTGGGGGCCACTCTGTGTCAAGGGCCCCACGGATACCTCTTCTCCCGCCGATTCTCCCCAGCGAGCCCCCACCCCCCCACCCAGGGACCCCTGCCTCAGGGACGTGAGCTGAGGCTGCAGCTAAGGGCTCAGCGATGACGGCCAAGCAGTCACCCCCAGCCCCACTCGGGGCTCAGCTCCCACCACTTCCTCCAGGTGAAAGCCCTGCCCCACAGGTGCGGCACAGAGGTCAGCCGGCTGGATGCCCAGGGCTGTGCTCACCCCACCCGCCCCCCGGCCCCTGACAGAGGACCTCCTCCCTGCTGGCCGAACGCTCCAAGCACTGGGCCTTGGCACACAGGCTCCCTTGCCCGGAACACCCTTCACCGCCACGTGAGCCTCCTCCAGGGAGTCTTCCCGGATTCATCTCAGCTGCTGACCCCTCTCTCTCAGAGCTTCATGCTCTCCAGTGGCTTCCCAGGGACAGAGGCCGTGCGACGTGCACCTGTCTGCCCCCACGGACGTCTTTAGAGTTGCTGGGGCACAGGGATAGTAAAAAGCAGAGGGAAGTTTGGCGGGTTTTGTTAATGTGGGTCATGCATGTTGGCGGTGCCCGAGCGGGACCCCCGCTAAGAAGGGGCTGCCTCACAGGCCTCACGTCTGCCGCTGCCCCTGCGGCCTCCGAACGCACGGGGGCCTCACTGAAACCTCAGGCAACCGGGACCCTTGCACGTCCTTCCGGGCTGTTTTCTGACCCGTGTTTTTAAACACAGACACGATGCTGCACATGCCCCTTCCTCCGTGGGGCCTTCCGCTGGACACGGGCCCACGACCACGGTGCACAGCAGAAGCGGGGTTCCTGTTTGTGGGGTGCAGGAGGCCGGGTTGTGGAACCTGTGTGTCCACCACTTGCAGTCCGGGAAGCCTGTGCCCCACCGGACTGATGCCCGGGAGCAATCGGCCTGCACGTGGCCACCCACAGATGTGCCGGAACCTGGCGAGGGTGCCTCGGGGCCAGGACGGAGTCCGGGGACTCGCGGCTGGTTCGTCTTGTCCTCTGCCACCGTCTCGCCCCGTCCAGATTCCCGAAGCAGCCATGTGTTCACGGAAATTGGAAAAGTGTCATTTGCAGCAAAGTGCGTGTGAACCTGCTGACCTTCTGCACAGCGGGTGCCCCGTGCCAAGCCCTGAACTGTGCGAGGGAGGAAGTGGGGAGACAGGCAGGCCCCCCGTGCAGATGGCTAGCGCACGTCACCCTGGACACGTGAGCTAGGCATTCATGGGCTAGGTCGTGCCCCTCTCACTGCAGATGTCCTAGTGCCAGGAGTCCCCTGCTGCCCTCCACAATGCCACCTGCGACCTCACGAGCACCAGGAGAACCCACACCTCGGAGGACACGTCCATGAGATGAGCACTGTTGGAATTTTGACGGGGCCTTTTGAACTTTAAATTGATGGGAGGGGCGCCTGGGTGGCTCAGTCGGTTGAGCGTCCGACTTCGGCTCAGGTCATGATCTCACAATTCGTGAGTTCGAGCCCCGCGTCGGGCTCTGTGCCGACCGCTCGGAGCCTGGACCCTGCTTCGGATTCTGTGCCTCCCTCTTTCTGCTCCTCCCCCGCTCACACTTTGTCTCTCTCTCTCTGTCTCTCGCTCATTCTCTCTCTCTCTCTCTCTCAAATACAAACAGAAACGTTATTTAAAAACAAAAACTTTGAATTCACGTGCATTCAAACCAAGTGCGACCCTTCCTCCCTGGCCCTTGGCCGTCACAGCTGCAGGCCCCCAGCTGGGTGACGCTCGACCCCTGCACCTGCCGCCCCACCCGGGCCGCCCGCCCTCCGCTCCATTTGTAGGGTTCCGACGAGAGCCGGAGCCTCCGCCTGCTCAGAAGACCCTAACCCTCCGCCGCAGACACGGGCCCCGCAGACACGGGCCCCTCCGCCCTCCCATCCCGTCTCCAAACCAGCAGCTGACAACGCAAAGCCGAGCTGATTCATTCTAAACTGGCTCAGCGCGTTATTCATGTCTGAGCATGAAAAATAACAGCCAAGCTTCGTCCGGGCACAGAATGTGTACAAGCCTCTTGCCTCCCAGGGGCAAGTGGGGTGCGTGCTCTCAGGGGTCCTGTGTGGGGCAAGCGTCTCCACCATCGGCCACCCGAGCTGCCCCACCTGTCCCGCTCCGTGCCGTCCAGGGCTCGGCCACCCGGGCGTGTTTCTCCCCACAACACATACCACGTGTCTCCACGCCGTACGCGGGGATGCTCCCTCCCGCCCAGCCTTGGCCACGCTCCAAGTCCCCCCCCCTCCCCTGCAGCTTGTGGGGGGCTGTCCTTTGTGTCCCCACAGCTGGCCACCCTGCTTGCTTCGTCTGGCTCCGGCCACGGCCGCCAGCCTGCGAGCTCGGGCTGTTGGGCACAGGGCCTGCCCTCCTCACGGCGACCTCCAGGGCCGTGGCGCCCAGCAGGTGCTTGAGAGATGCTGGGGGATAAATGCACAAATCCCATTTCCAGGAGCTTCGGAAATGAATATCCAATGAACTAAGGAGCCAGGGGGAGACACATCACAAAGTGCAGGAAGCCAGTCTGAACAGGCACCATGCCGTGTGACTAGGATTCCACGGCGTTCTGGAAGGGGCAAAATAAGGAGACCGTAAACAGATCAGCGGTGGCCAGGGCGGTGCGGAGGGCGGATTCGTGGCACTATGCACTCGTCCAAACCCACGGCAAGTACAACTTCAACCACGGGCTTCAGTTAACAATAACCCATCAACACTGCCTCACGCCCACTATAACGACACCCCCCCACGAACGCGAGGTGTGAATCAGGGGGGACACTGTGCGGGGGTGGGGAGAGGGGTGGATGGGAACCCTCCGAGCTTTCTACTCTGTTTTCCCGTAAATCTAAAACTGCTTAAAAAAACCTATTAAAAATGGATATTCACTATCCATTAGACATACCTTCTCCAGAGAAAACACGCCATCTCAGAAATGTTAAAAATCCCATTTGGAAGCAAAACACTGGAGCCTCTCATGCCGTTTCATTTACGGCTGGTAACATAAAACCTGCCTCTCCTGCTGGGTTTCCTCATAATGAATCGAACGCCATGCCCCAGCCATCACTGACTGTGTCTCTTCTAGGACATTCTTTCTGCCCGAGAAAAACCAGCCAAAGTGGCCACGCACGTGTGCCCTAGTCCGAGTGACCTGTGTCCTCCAGCATGCCCCCAGGCTCCATATTGCCCTCAAGGACTCTTGACGACCTTATTTCGTATTTCTGGTGCCGCGTGGAAACTGGAGGCACTTTAGGGAGAGGCAGCAGGGTGTGCGTGCGGCCCTCGCGTGGGGACCCAGGGCAGGGGACCAGTCTCAGCACGGTCCTGAGCTCACGCACGGACAGCGAGTTCTCTAGGTCCAGGTACTAATTAACGGTCCTCTGTTCAAGAAAACAAAGGCGCAGGTGCGTTGGAGATGCCGAAATGGGGTGGCGGAGAAAGGTTCAAGGTCTCAGGGGGGTTATTTATGCCTCAGTGCTTTCCCGGGGAGCCGTCTGAGCTCCTCATTAGTACCTCGCACTGATGCCCCATCAGAACGAGCGTGGAGACGTCTCCAGCAAGGCGGCCCTCCCACCCTCGCAGGGGCCTGAGCTGAACGTGACGTCGGCCGGTCCCCCCACCCCCAGCCAAGCAGGGGACGCGACCGGGCCCCATTAAAACACGCCGCAGGAGGCCCCCCGGAGGACATCGACCTTAATGGCTATGACCGCTCGTGGCGCCCAGCTAGGCAGGAGGGCTGGGGACGGGTGTTCTGTCCAGCGAGGCCCAGGACCGTTGCATGGGCTCTGCCCAGGGTCACCAGAGGGAGGCAGGAGGGGCCGCTCGGTCCAAATCTCCACGTGCAGGGATGTGGGAGTCGTCCTAATGGCCCCAAATGTTGGGGGTGAGCTCCAGGAAATGGGGGTGCATCGAGAACCTGGGAGGGGTGGCTGTCCCCGTCTGGACCTCTGCTTTCTCGTCCAAGGTTCTGGGAGCCCATGTGGAGAAACAGTGGTGATGTTTTGACCATTAAGAAAAGAAGGGAATGTTTTATTGAACATGTGAAAGCAACGTTTCATGAACTGTCACGAAGGAACATTTTGTGGATATTCATTCGTTCGTTCATTCACTCACTCAGGTCCCTGCCAGGCGCCAGGAGCACGTGACCTCGCCGAACCCTCACAAACCCGTAATGAGTGCTGGGATTTTCCATTTCACAGGAGTGAAGCTCAGAAACACAGAGGCTCACTGGACCCCGAGGTCCACGGCCAGTGAGTGGCAGGGCCGGGGCTGAGGGGGGCCCCCGGCTTTGCTGCTCACCAGGAGCGCCCCTTCCCTGTCCTTCCAAACGTGATGGCGGTCATTACAACGTTAACGGCAGCTTCTGTGTACAGAGTTCTTACCGCCTGCCAGGAAATGTGCCAAAGTCAACACCCAGACCACCCCCCTCACGCTGCAAGTGCTGAGGCAGGGACAGTGGTCACCCCAGTTTACAGACAAGTTCCCCAGGGAACAGACACCGGTCATGGCATCTGCCTTCAGGAGGCGTCCGCTGGGCTGGGTGTCCCGGGACGCGGGGCACAGCTGCCACAGCCCAGGCGGGGCTCGCCGGACAGCTTGGCCCCACCGACGGGAGCCCGGCACCCGGGGCCCACGCAGGCCTGCGGCTGCGAGAGGGGCGGGTTTGGGGTGCCCTGCACCCCCCCTCTGGGTTTACGAGCGCCCTTGTGCAGGGCCGGGGGCTGGGCTCTTGTCACACACTGAATGCCACATGCGTGAGGTGGTGAGGAAGACCTGGAGCTGACAGCCAGGGCTCAGGGGAGCCAGGCCCGGGGGTGCCTTTCACAGCCAGGAAACAGGACCGACTATCTTTAGAACCGCCAGCCTCCCTCTCATTAGCACCTTCACATCAGGACTGAGCTAATGAAATCACTCGCCACGCTAAGGCCCAGGCAGAGAGATGGCCCTCTGTCCTGTCCCCAGAGGCCGCCTCCCCCGCCCCGCCCCAAGTCCTCTGTGCAGAGGGGTGGGCCCGCCAAAAGGGGCGCAACTCCCGATGACCTCCAGACCCGCCTTATAATTAATTTTACTCCATTTCACCAAAAGGGCAGTTTGGGGCTCTGGGTTTTTTTTTTTACTTTCATTTAAAAAAAAAATTTTTTTTTTTTTTAATTTTTTTTCAACGTTTATTTATTTTTGGGACAGAGAGAGACAGAGCATGAACGGGGGAGGGGCAGAGAGAGAGAGGGAGACACGGAATTGGAAACAGGCTCCAGGCTCTGAGCCATCAGCCCAGAGCCTGACGCGGGGCTCGAACTCCGGGACCGCGAGATCGTGACCTGGCTGAAGTTGGACGCTTAACCGACTGCGCCACCCAGGCGCCCCTTTAAAAAAATTTTTAATGTTTATTTATTTGTGTGTGAGAGAGAGAGAGAGAGAGCGAGCGAGAGAGAGCGCATGAGCGGGCAAGGGGCAGAGACAGAGAGAGACACAGAATCCGAAACAGGCTCCAGGCTCCGAGCTGTCAGCACAGAGCCCGACGCGGGGCTTGAACTCAAAAACTGCGAGATCAGGACCCGAACCGAAGCCGGACGCTCAACCGACTGAGCCACCCAGGCGCCCCTGGGGCTGTGTTTTAAAGGCATTCCTCTCTGGCTGACTCACCCATTCACAATTTAATTCCTTCTTCTCAAAGCTCCCACGGAGCTGTTCCAGACACCTGAGGAGGATGTGGTATCTGAGGCCCCTGTGAGGTTTGGGGAGGTGGCCCCACTGACCATTCATGAGGGGCTGTGATCCAGGGGAAAGTCCGGCTCTGAGTGTGGGGCCGGCGTCCTGCCGGGAAGGCCTGCGGCCACCACGGCCCCCGTGGGCCATCTGTGGGATGGGTCCTACCGTCTGTCCACCCTGCCCGTCTGCGTGCTGAGTGGCCTGGCTCGCGTTCCCATGCTGCCTCCTTCCAGAGCCTCTGTTCTCCAAAGTGGGGAGACAGTAGGCAAGGCCACGTCTGATCTCATAGTGCCCCCGTTCTACTGGAGGGGACAGAAAACAGGATGTCGTGGGGCAGCTTAGGGGGCACTCAGAGCTATAGAGAAGAGTAAGACAGGGCACCGAGGGGCGGGGACAGTCAGGAAGGCCCTGGGCTCGGAGACCAGGAGCGGGGGGGGGGGGGGGGGGGACACACATGCACAGGTGCATGCGCACACTTAGGGTTCACATGTGCATGCGTGTGCTCTCCCTGCAGACAGGGCCCCTCCTGAGCTGGATGTCTGCACGGGACGGACAGGACAGAAGAGAACACGGGACTACTCCCCAACTCATCCACGCCCCAGATGCGCCAAAGAGCATTCTCTCCTGGGTCTCTTCACCCCTCTTTTTTTTTACATTTATTTATTTGAGAGCAAGAGAGAGCGCGAGCAGGCTGGGCAGGGCAGAGAGAGAGAGAGAAAGAGAGAATCCCAAGCAGGCTCTGGGCCCCCAGCGCACAGCCCGATGCTGGGCCTGAACCCACGAGCCATGAGATCATGACCTGAGTCGAAATCGAGAGTCGGACGCTTAACCGACTGAGCCACCCAGGCGCCCCTGGGCCCTTGTAAATTAAAAACGCACAAATAAACAAAACGTGCTTAACCCTCTGCCCTTGGCTGCAGACGTTCACACCAGGAGGAGAATTTAGAGGCACAAGGGAACCCTCCAGGTCCTGGCCCCACTGTGCACCGCACCAACCACACGCAGCCCCCGCGGCGTGGGATAAGCCCACTTGTTCGTTCTGTGATGTGTGGGACGCTGGACGTGTGCGTCAGGAAAGGCCACTGCGACTCAGAAACCAGGCTGTGAGGCTGCAGGGGGGCAAGGGCGTCCGGATTTCGCAGGGGTGCGCCCTCTCCCCCCACCGCCAAAAGCTGGAAGCCGGAGGACTTCTCCCAGTGGCTCTCAGCTCACAAATCCTGAAGCCTCGGGGTTCTAAGTGGGGCCCCGACTGAGTCTGGGTGGGCCACGAGGGTCTGGGCTTCTCCCGGTGCCGGCCGCCGCACTTGCCCGGCACCTCCTGAGGTTGGGCTCGTCGGGGCTGAGTGTCACCATGGCCCTGAGCTCCACCGGCCTGCTCCCTCTATAAATACAGCTGGGCCGCTGGCCAACCATTTTCCTAAAGTAAATAAAAAGGAACTCAGGAAAGGCAAACACATTTCTCCCTTCTCTCAATCACGCAGACAGCCTAGACCTCCATCTCCATGTCTCATGTCATCAGACCTTTGTGTCCCAGGTGTATTCACACCATGTGGGCTTTGACGCGTGTGGGGACCCCCTTGGGACGAGCACACCTTGGGGTGGCTGCAGGCCAAGGGCGGAAATATCTGGTCTGTCCCCTGTGCACATGGGGCTGGGCAGGCCTTCAGAAAAGTGCAGACTTGCTCTCAGGAGTCTCAGGGTGCAGGGGAGGGAGCCAACCACCTCCCCTCAGGCCCACAAATACACTGAAAATGGTGGCCTGTTAGGGGTTCCGTGGTGCCAGGTACCAGGAGAGCCCCAGAAGGGGGCTGATGTCCTCATGGAGGGGGAGCCTGGACGGGAAAGCAGGAGCCAGTCCGACCCTGGGGCAGAGGGGGACAGCCCCGTAGAGGCCAAGGGCCCTTGCCCTGGGCCCATCTGGGGCCCCACCAGGCCCTGGGGGTGTCATGAAGGGTTCTTCAGAAAAAATGGGGCTCCTTCCAGGATGGGCCTCTGACCACACCTGGGGCTCTGCGAGTGACTGGGACTTGGGGACATGTTTACCAGGCTCATGACCAGAACTGCTCAGTGGTAAGGGCTGAATTGCCCCCCAACACGGACTCATGGAAGCATCCTCTTTGTCAGTCAAGGGTCACCCCAAAGAAGCAAAGAGCTCATGTAGCTCGTGGTCCTGATCCAAATCCTGTTTCTAAAGGAAGCAAAGGAAACCGCTGCACATTCTTTTTGTTTGTTTTTTTTTTTGCCTTAAAAAAAAAAATTTCTTTAAAGTAATCTCTACACCCAACGTGGGGCTGGAACTCAGGACCCCGAGATCGAGTCATATGCTCTACCGACTGAGCCAGCCGGGTGTCTGGCCACACACTATGCGTCACATCATTGTGCAAGGCAGGTCTGAGGAACACGGGCCCACGGCTAGTGGGGGAGGGGCAGGGACATAGTTTTGCATCTGTGACATGTGTCCGTCTGGGACATTTCCAGTGCAGGTTAGAGCAGGCGAGGGTCTGGGAAGTCCTGAAAGGCCAGGAGATCTGCATCATATGAGAGTTGGGGATTCAGGGTGCATCAGTCAGCAAGAGGCTCCGTTCAGCCGAAGTAACAAACATCTCCCAAGTCACGTGACATGGGCCGTCTGGGAGGCCCCGGGCTGGGGAGTCCTCACTGGCTTTCAGGTCCCTCCCAGGAGGGACGAACCTTCTTCTGCTCCCATCGCCACAGCAAATCCTGCGGCCGACCCCCACGCCAAAGTCATGAGGGAGTGAGACCCTGCCATGTGTCCTGAGGACCGAAGAGCAATGCCATGTTGGTAATGTTTAATGTGGACACAGCAAGGTTGGCAACGGCTGCTCGTGTGACCGTCAGCTTTGACTGTGGTGCCTGCCACGACACGGAGAGGCATGGCTACTCTTTCCAATAAAGAAAATGGCGCTCGGGAAGATTAACGCCCAAAGGAAGTCCTGCATCTAAAGAAACGATTTTAGTGGCTGCCTCCAGCTGCCTGCCACTCCATCCCAGCCAGGCGTCCGCGCCTGTACGTGGCTCTCAAAGGCCCTCCAGGCTTCTCTGCCTTTCCAGTTCCTTCTCCCACGTTAGCTGCATGTTTCCCGAAGGGGGAGGTTCTGGCATTTCTCCTTTTCTATCCTCGAGCAGCAGTGGCATTTGTGCAGCGGTGACCCACGCTGTCACACAGCCTGCTCCTCCGACAGGGGCCAGTCGGTAGCGATGGCCTGTAAGTCCCACTGCCTGGGGAGGGTGTCTTGCGCTGGGTGGGTCCCTGCCCATCTAAGCTCCACTTTGGTGACGTCCTGGCAGGAAAAACAGCCAGTTAACGAAGTCATTTTGGAGGTGATGGATCCTGGCCTCACACGGTCCTTGGCCCGATCCCCAGACCACATCTACGGTCCCTTACAGAGCAACACAGCAATGGCAGACCCTGTCCCTAAGGGAGCCCCGTGTGGAACGTCAGGCAAACGAAGAGTTTATCTCAAGGTAATTATCCCTTGTACAAGTTCGACACGAAATCTTTTTTTTTTTTTTTTAATTTTTTTTTTCAACGTTTTTATTTATTTTTGGGACAGAGAGAGACAGAGCATGAACGGGGGAGGGGCAGAGAGAGAGGGTGACACAGAATCGGAAACAGGCTCCAGGCTCCGAGCCATCAGCCCAGAGCCCGACGCGGGGCTCGAACTCACGGACCGCGAGATCGTGACCTGGCTGAAGTCGGACGCTTAACCGACTGCGTCACCCAGGCGCCCCATCAAGGTAATTATCCCTTGTACAAGTTCGACACGAAATCTTGATAAAGGATTGTTGTGTAATATGGTGGTGAGGCAGCTCAACCAGCTGCATAAAAATTATATGACATTTTACTCCTGAGTGTAAATTAAAATTTGCAGAAAGGTCAATGAAGCAGGAGTGATATTTTTCAGATGATTTAGGCAACAAGAACGGAGGAGGCTGCAGGCGGAGGGGAACCCCACCCACCTGGCCAAGCCGACCCGGCCCAAACTCAGTCTGCGCCCAGCGGGCCTCGCTCCCTCTGGGCGCACGCTCCAAGATGGCCAAAGAGGGTTCCCGGACTTTCCCTGGAAAGAAACAACAGCCTTTGGACCAGACTCTTCGGGCTGCTGAGAGAAGAGAGGTTTGTGCAGTCTGCCTCGCTGAGTGCCTACTATGTGATCAGCACCTACTACGTGCATCACAGTGCACGAGCATGCAGCGTGCCGCCTTGCCAAGAGCTGAGGCCCGGGAGCCAGCAGGGCGAGCTGTGTGGCCTCGGAGAGCGTGCAGACGTCTCTGAGCATCGTATCTGACCCAGCGCCGACACCCCAACACCACGTGGCTTGAGCCCGGGGCCCACGGTCAGATTTCTGGACCCTTTGCCACGAAGAGGTTGCCAAGCTAATGGTTACTCTCTGGGAGCCAGCCCTGCCCGGCAGGACATTTGCCATGATTAAATGAGATAAATCGGGAGAACAAGCCCAGCACAAAGCCCGGCAGGCACCGGCTGCCTAGCCTGGAGGCAGCGGAAGCAAGTGGGGGGCGGGGATGTAGGGACTCACTGGGGGCGGGGGATGTGGGAGCACCATCCAGCCCCCAGGGACCGCCCTGGCTCCCGGCCTCCTCCTCCCCCTCCTCCTCGGCGACACAGGGAAGTGAAAAGAAGACGCTGACTTTCACGATAACAAGATGCAAAGTGGCAACGTGGATGTTTAAACTGCAAGTAAGCTACGTCTTATCACCTTCCTTCCTTTTAACAAAGGCAAGGTGCTCCCCCACCAGACGTGTCTTTATCTCAAGAGTCAGGGCTGCAAAGTGTAACTTAATTTAAAAAACAATTATGAGCGAAACACAAGCTCCCAGGAATTATCCATTCTTCAGAAGGAAAGAACAAAGGCGTCCACAGAAAGCCACGAGCCCCTCTTGTCTTACAACATTAGCGCGGATGTTCACACGCACTTCAGGGACGAGAGAACCCCGACTCCCTGCACCTTCCCGTGGTTTCTCTTCTGGGGGACCGGAGAGGGCGGCTTGGTAGGTGTGCACGGTCTAAATACAGCTCTGTGCGGTTTGCATTCACAACGCTCAAGGCTTTGTGATTTAAAGCAGCAATTACATAGGGAAAGAAGATAAAGACTGGGAGAAATTATCTCTCGGCAAGGTTGGGAGGGAAGGAAGCGAAGGAAGGTTAATTCTTTGGTGAAATATTTCCAGTTTTTTCACGCAACCATTTTGCAATATCCCTAATGTTTTCGCACATTACATGCTCTTCCAGGGGAATAACAGCTTGTGTTTTTGAAAGCAGGGAATAAACACCTCACAGGCGTCCGTGGCTGAGTCGGACCCCGGAAGATTCTGCAGCCAGACTGCCCACCTTGGAGATGCACTTGTACATCCAGCCACCAAACAGTGGGGCTGAGTCTTTCTCTGTGTTGGTAACGAACAAAAACTGCCAAAGCTTGAAAAAAAATCTCTGATTAGAGCCCACCGAAGCTCACAATTACGCGCCGCTCTCAAATGCAAAGCCGTTGGCTGCAGGTAACGTCAGGGGGTTGGATACGATTTTGGTCACTCGCTCCTGCCAGTGCCCCCGTGAGCACCGACGCGGCGGGGAGAGTCCTCTCCGCATCAGGTTCCGAGGACTTAGAGCCACTCGTGACTGCCGAGTGCCGTGTTTCCGTGGCTCAGGGCAGCCAAGTCCCCGGGGCGGCTGTCACTTCACCTGCTGGCCAGCACCCTGGGCATGGAGGTGTGTGAACGAGCAGGAGACGGCGTCCGTCATGGCGAATCACAAAGTCTGAGAGTTAGCCGCTGTTAACTGAGAGTTAACTGTTAGTCTGAGAGTTAGCATTCAGGGGACAACGGCCTCCAAGACCAGAGTGCGGGTCTGAGTGTGGGGGCAGCAGGCCGTGTGGACTGACGGGCTTCACCAGGACTGTCCGCTGACCCCGGCAGCGGAGGGCACGCTGCTTGGCATTGCCACCCTTTGCACGAATGTGAACGCTCTGCTGGGGTCCTCGCATCTGGCTGTGCCCAGGGCAGGCTGCCGTGAGCGGCTGGGGGTGGGGCGTCCCACACGGCAGAGCAGGATGGGGGGGTGGTGAGTCAGCCGGGGCGCCGCCCCCAACACGGGGTCTGGGTGTGGCGGAGATGTGCCACTTGCGACACTTGGTGTGACCCGAGTCCTGCCCTCCAACACCCAGAGGGGCCCCGTTTCACCGGCCCTGCCTTGTAGGAAAGAACAAGGACAAGACTGTGGCTTGGTCTTAGGGAAGGGGACACACGAGGGATCTGGGGAAGGTGCCCCTTCCCCCTGCGCCCCAGACAGGGCAGCAGGACCTAGTGATTCTGCTCAGGCAGCACCTTCTTCTCTGTGACAGGTCAGTGGCCCCAGCTCGGAGAACCCCGCGAACGTCCAGGGGCAGGGACATGGGCCGTCCTGTCAGGTTGAGCACATGGAAAGCATCAGTTTTGCGTGTGCATATTTTGTTTATTTGCCCAGATAGCGTAAAGATCGGGCGCTTCTGAAATGTCGGGGTGAGAAAGGCTGGCTCCGAGAAAACAACTCTGTTCAACCGACCCTGGCTGCATGGAAGCTTCTAGAGCCTTCTCTCAGCCTTCACTGCCCAGTCTCAAGTCCCAGGGCCGTCCCTGGTGAGTCAGGGACAGTTCTGCTATTTGTTCCCACTGGCTTGTTAACATGAATACATACAACTTCTGGGGCGCCCGGGTGGCTCAGGCGGTTGAGCATCTGACTCTTGATATCGGCTCAGGTCATGATCTCACCTTTCACGAGATCGAGCCTCACGTCAGGTTCTGTGCTGACAGTGTGGAGCCAGCTTGGAATGCTCTCTCTCTCCCTCGCTCTCTGCCCCTCCCATGCTTGTTGTCTCTCTCAAAATAAATGACATTAAACAAACCATGACTTCCTACCCATTCAAGAAGGAACTCTAGCCACAGCCAAGGGGCTCACTCTGTTGGCAGCCTGGGGACGGATGCCCCGGGCAGCTGGTGATGGGTCGTCCCTGGGAGTGGACGCTCCTGCAGAGCCAGGGATATGCCGGCAGGATTGTTTTCCCCATACACGGATGTGTGACACAGGCTTTAGGCTGGTGAGGAGGGCGGGTGGGGAGAAGGGCATGGGGAGTAGGGGCTGGGGAGCTTGTATTGCACAACGAGGCCAGATACCTTGCACACGACCCCGGCTGCCATCCTGCCCTGTCCGGGCTGCCCTGGATCACTGCTGCCCTAGCCCGGGCCTGTGTGTGCTCCCAAGCACCCTCTCCCAGCACCCACCGCACCTCTCACCTACTCGCTGCCCTCCCACCAAGGCCGGGCAGACCCCCACCGTCCCCTGCCCCCCGGGCTCCAGGCTGATCCTCACTCCCCAAGGTCCAGGGTCCTTCTCAAACCTCAAGGCTCCCTCTCCTGCCCCTTGCCCTGTAGGTCCCTCACCCTGGGACCAAGGTCGTACAGGCCACTCGGTCTCATCATCGGCCTCGCCTAGCCTCCCAGCCTGCTGTGCACCAAAGCTCCCTCCACCTTGTGCCTGCACCCCTGCAGCACCTCCTTTCGGCCTGCAGTGTCAGCCCTGTCTGGGCTTCGCCCGCCTGCCCGCCCTCCTGTGCACACCCCTCACTGTGGGGCAGGTGTCTCTGTCGCTCATCTCAGTGTGTAAGTATCCACCTTGAGCATCCAGGACGTTGGCACTGGCCGGTCCCCACGTGTCCAAGGCTGGCTGTCTCTTTCCCCGAAGGTGGGATGTCGCTTCTGCAGAGACGCCTCTCCTCACCCTCCCTGCCATACCTCGCTGTGCTTTCTGGCCCAGCACACACGGGCTTTACCCAGGGCTCCACAAATCTGCGGGACGGTAGCTTGTCTCCCTCCACGGGGTCAGAGCTGGAGGCTCGGCGAGGGGAGCAGGTCAGAGAGAGGCGGGCAGGTGCCGAGCTGTGCAGGGGCCTCCAGGAGCTGGACGAGGCCGGGCGAGGACTCTCCCCCAGAGCCTCCCTTGGGAGCCAGCTCTGCCCACACCTTGGCTGTGGCCTCATTGTGGACTTCTGACCTCAGGACTGTAAGGCAATACGTTTCTATTCTTTGAAGCCACTAAAATCGTGGCTCTTTGCTCCAGCAGCCCAGGACACCCCCTCCCTGGCAGGCACACCCCCTGAGGGTGGGCCTGCCCTCCGGCTCTCCTAGGACGGGGCCCAGCATGTGCTGAGCGAACGAATGGGTGTGAGCCACAGCGGGTCACCTCGCCTGCGGCGCTGCGAGAAGGCGACCCGCGCTGGTTCCGCACAGGGCCCGCCACCCCCCTACTCAGGCTGCCACCTCAGCAGCCTGCCGGCCCCAGAGTGGGGGGCTGTTCGGTTCACTGAGCAAGGTCCCTGCTCATCGATTTGCATCGCTTTAATTACGGATTGCATAAATACATACTTGAAGCTTGCCACGAGGGGTGTTCTGCCACGGAGAGATGACTCAGAAGCAGCATGAAGACGGAGGGCCTGTTGTGGCTGCAGACTCACCGTGCTGTGTGGTTCATCCTCCAGAACCTTCCATCAAAGCTAAATGCCCTCATCATCGCTCCCTAGGACAGGGCGCCCTGAGAGCCCACGAGCCGCAACTTCTCCAGGATGCTGGGGCTCAGAGAGGCGAGCTCACTTGCCTGAGGCTGCACAGCCAGCTGGCAGCAGAGCGGTTTCTGGCTACCAATTTTTCTGGAAAGTTCTCTGGCTTCGTTATCACCAGTCTGGGCTGGGGGAACCCGCTGAGTGGAGGGGAGCCAGCCGAGAAGCTCCGAGGCCCAGCCGGCAACGCCTTCTGCATCCCCCAGCCCCTCCCCCACCAACGGGCAGCCAGCAGACAGGTGAAACCCGCCCCCTCAGCTATTGTCTCAAAGTTCTAAACTCGCGGCTGGTGGCAAACTTTTCACTAAATACACAGATGGTCCTGCCCGATCCTGTTAATGAAAATCTCTCACATGGCTACAAAAACAGACGTGATCATCTGTTTTCCAACATTTTGAAAAGAATCTACAGAGGTGTAAGGTGCTACCCAAATGAGAATAATTAGCTTGTGCCATCTGTGAAAAAGAGGAAAGGAGAAGCCGTCCCTGCCTGCTGCAGCCCCTATTTCTGGCTTTGTGGGCACGGAGAGCCGCCTCGGGGGTCCAGGAGCAAAGACGGCTCTGTCCACGGTGTTCTCGTGCTCTCGCCTCCCCGGGAAGCGCACGGTGGCCCGCCACCTCCCGGAGGCCCTGCTGGCCCGGGCCCAGGTCCACACGTTTGCTCACACGCTCCGGGCGGGAGGAGCAGGTGGTCTCTGGGCTCACTCTCTGGGCAGCCGGCCACGTGGTCTGGTGCAGGGGTGGCGGGAGGCGGGGAGGCGGGGATCGGGGCCCTGGGGCTTCTCTGTGAACTCACTCCCGTGTCTACGCACTTTGCTGGGCACCGACCACCAGGCAGGGGCGGTCCTGGGAGGGGTGCCAGCCCAGGCCCGTCTGGCCCGCGGAGCCTGCGTTCGTGGAGGGGGCAGGCCCTGAGCCGTCCAGTCCGTCAGCTGAAAGACCAGCATTTTACTTTTTAACCAAATCTCCATCACGCACGGATACTTTTTAAAAATTTTTTTCTTTTTAGTATTTGTTTATTTTTGAGAGAGAGAGGGAAAAAGAGAAAGAGAGAGAGAGAGCATGCAGGGGAGGGGCAGAGATAGAGGGAGGCACAGAATCCGAAGCAGGCTCCAGGCTCTGAGCCGTCAGCACAGAGCCTGACGCGGGGCTTGAACTCACGAACCGCGAAATCATGACCTGAGTCGAAGTGTGACGCTTAACCGACTGAGCCAACCAGGCGCCCCAAATCCAATAATGTATTTAAAAACATATACCATGACTAAGTGGGTTTATCCCGCGTATGTGTGGCTGGCTCCACATTTGAAAATCAATGAATGTAACCCATCACCTCAACAGACTAACAAAGGAAAATCACAGGATGACATCAACAGGTGTAGAAAAAGCATTTAGCAAAATCCAACACCCATTCATGATAACAACTCTCAGGAAACTAGGAGTGGAGATTATATTCTCAACTTGATAAAGACTATCCAACAGAAGCCGTAAAGCTAGCATCACACTTAATGGTAAGAAACTCAGAACTTTCCTCCTCAGACCAGGACCAAGGCAGGGATGTCTCTTCTTGCCACTGCTTTTCAACAATACACGTGAGGTCCTTGCTAATGCAATAAGGCAAGAAAATGAAGTGAAAGATACACTGATTGGGAAGGAAGAAAGAAGACTGTCTTCGCAAAACTAGAAGAAGTGATTATGGCAAAGTTACAGGATACAAAGTTAATACACAAAAGCTTATTGCTTTCCTATACACAAGGAACAAGTGGAATTTGAAATTAAAAACAGTACCATTGACATTAGCACCTCCCGAAGTGAAATACTTAAGTACAAATCTAACACAATACATTTCAGATCTGTACGAGGAGAACTCCCAAACTCTGCTGAATGAAATCCCGGAAGAACTACATAAGGTGGAGATAGTCCATGTTCATGGATAGGGAGGCTCAATATTGTCAGGATGTCGGTTCTTTGCAGCTTGATCAATAGATCCACTGCAGCCCCACTCAAAATCCCAGGAAGCTCCTCTGGGGATTTGCCCAAACTGATTCTAAAAAATGTATATGGAAAGGAGGCAAAGGAGCCAGCATAACCACCACAGTATTAAAGAAGGACAAAGTCGGAGAGCTGATGCTACCTGACTACAGACTTGCTAGAAAGCTGCAGTAATCCAGACGGAGTGGACGGGCTCCCCTGGGCAGCAGCCAGTGCAAACCCCACTGCCCACTCCCCAGACCAGGGCCTGGGTCCATTACACAGCCAGCTTCAGTGCTGAGGCCCTCGTCCAGGCGTCCTTTTGCATGATGTCAGGGGTCACCATAGTGGGAGTCAACAGGGCCAACATGTCCTTGAACTGAGATCAGGGCGTACGAGGTGATGGGGCAGGGGGACTGAGGAGCGTGGATGGGACCCCCAGAGGAGGCGTGAAGGCAAAAGGGAACCTCCTACCTCACCGGTCCCCAGGACTGCTGGCAGACACATCCTTGGTGCCTTCTCCTGATTCTCCTGCCCCACTGTAGCAGTCAATCCTGCAATGGCGGCCACTTTTCCCACACTGAGTAGGGCTGACCTGTGTAGCCACCAGGGATGTGGCAGAAATGAACACGTGGGACTTCTGAGGCTGGGCCATAAGCAGGCTGGGGCTTTCCTTCCGCTCTCTCTCTGGAGGCTACGTCTGGGGAACAGCAGCCATGTTGTGGGGATGCCCAAGCATCTGCCTGGAGTCCTGGAGGGAGTCCACCTGGCAGGGAAGGGAGCGCGGCCAGCCCCACTGCAAGTGGGTCCCAGAACCCCACCAAGCCCCTGGAGACCAGCTTGGCTACAACCACACGAGGCATCTTGAGCCGGAACCACCCAACTAAGCTGCTCGCAAGTTCATGAGCCGACGAACCACACGGTGATCAGCATTCATTCACTCTTTTGGAAGCCACTAAGTTTGGAGGTGATTGGTTACTTTTGTTACGACACCACAGCACTACCCCACGGTCACTTCCCATGGAAAGGAGGAACGATGGCTGAGAAGGGGCCTTGTTGGGTCTGAGTAAGAGAGAGTAGGAAGCAGCCCCTCCACCTACTAGGGAAGGAGCTTTAATTCTCTGCTAAGGTGCTTGAAATACTCCATTCTGGGACTCTTTCTCCACCCAGACAGCACGCCGCCTGCCTCTGACCTGGGCCTCTGGGGCCAGGACCCCTCCTCCACCCAGACAGCACGCCGCCTGCCTCTGACCTGGGCCTCTGGGGCCAGGACCCCTCCTCCACCCAGACAGCACGCCGCCTGCCTCTGACCTGGGCCTCTGGGGCAGGTGGAATGGGTCTTGGCATCCCTGAGGGCTGTGCTGTGGGCCTGGCATGCGGCAGGCAGCAAGGGAGCATCCACAGAGCAGCCTGATGAGATGGCTTGACATGCCTGGGCCTTATCCAAGACAGGCAGCACCCGCCAGTAGAGTCCGGGGGAGCAGTCAGCCCCCCGACATCACCCGTGACAGTCCCAGAGCCACAGTCCCACTGAAGCACATCCTCTTCTCAACTTCTCCCTGGAAATCACCTCTGTTTACGTCATTTCCATCTGTGTTTTGGAGAAAGCTGCCGGACCTGGGTGTGGGGGTGCTGTGGGCACCATCGAAGACGTGGTGGGGGCCCTGGGGACAGATCCGGCCACTGTGACCCTCAGAGGAAGAAGGGGAGTGTCCCCAGGGACAAGCCAGGCAGAGAAGTGCAACCACCCCAGGCAGGCTCATCCTCCCTGCACCCCCACAACCGAGGCCAACCCCAGGCCTGATGTTAGGGTCTCCTGCGGCCTGACCCCGTTCTGGACTCCCAACGCGCCCCTTCACAGACCACCTTCCACTGGGTGCTCCATAATGCAGTGACCTGTCTCACCCACGTCTCCACATTGCCAGCATTTGAACACAAGTGTAGCCACTGCTAAACGGAACTATCTGGAATCTTACAGTGGTGAGCAGACCCTCTGACTTGAGGTGATACCATTTCAGGTGTCATCCATTAAAAACAACTACTCCTGGGGGAATAATCCATCTGTTCTATCAACCATTAACATCTTAGTGAGAATTAGTTTGCCCGATGAATGAAATCATCATTGTTATGCCTTCCTACTACGCACAAGCGTGGCATTCCAGAAAGGTTAGAACCTTCTATTATACACATGCCATTTTCACTGGATTTACCTTTTCCCAGCTTCTGTGTACGTAAGAATTACATGTTTAACTTCTGACTCTCCTGTAGAAAAGAACCAGGGCAGGGACCACACCTGTTCATCTGCGGCTGCAGCCAGTATGCAGCCGTCAGGAGAACCTCTGCAGACATGGGCCGGAGGAGCGAGAAGGAGGAGTGTTCCGGGCTCTGCTAATTCATCACTGTGACTTCCTCAGGGCGGCTGGCTGAAATGAAGACAGCGCTCAAGGAAGTCTTGGAAAAGACAAGAGAAGGTGGGGAAGGAGAACACGGCGCAGGGGGCTGAGCGCAGGGGGGGAGCTGTGTGCATGGGTGGAGGGTGGGGACCGTCGGGGCTCGGGTCTGGGGGTGGGTGCTGCTGAAGACAGGCCCAGACCCGTGTCCCGGGAGCCTGGTGGGGCCTGACCCCACGAACTACAGACAGCTGCACGCGCTTCACCTGAGAGGAGCCCGGCCCCTGCCCCACCCCCATGCCCCGGGATGCCCCCAGCTCTCAGGAACTGGGGGGCCCCGGCAGTGCGCCCGCAGACAGAGTGGCAGGAGCAGGTGTTGTGAGGGAAGGCCTCGGCTTTTCCAAGGGAGCTGCCAGATAGGGAGAGGGCCTTCCCACTCCTGGAGGGCTGGCTGGGGGCCACGGTGGTCTAGGAGCAGGAAGGCCACAAAGGTCCCTGAACCCGTTCTGGGGGTCTCTGGGAGCCCGGGGAGCTGACAGGTCAGGCTGCCTTCTCCCCAGCCTTATCTGCAATCCGAGTTCTAGGGTTTCAAAGCAGAGGCAGGTGATCTCTTGGGGTCCTTTCCCAGGGCCGATACCCCCTATGTGCTTGAAGGAGCACCCCAAGGGCAGCAGAAACACAGGAGAGCAGAACAGGTGCGCAGGAAATGCTGCCATGTCCCGAATGCGGCCGCAGAGCTGGGCACCATGGACTTGGGCCGGGCCTGGGTTCTGCCGCCTGCGGGGGCCACCCTGGCACCCCGGGGGAGCCGCCCGAGCTGACGTCGCTGTCGGAGCGAGGCTAGGCTTCGGGCGGGCGTGGGCGTGAAGAAGGCTCCACAGACGCTGACGAGGAACGTGGGCCGCTATTTCTGGATTCTGCGTCTGTCTCCTCGGGAGGAAGCGCGCACAGCCTGGCCTCTTCTCTACGGGCCGGCACTGCCGGACTCGCCGCCGGGCTCTTGGAGCCGCAGCGTGGATGTGCGCCAGGAAGGCTCCCTGCAGCCCTGCCAGACGGACGCCCAGAGAGGGGGCTGCCTTCCGCAAAGCCCCCAGCCCGGCACCCCGTGCGGCTGGACTCCATCCCGGCTCTGTCTGCTTGGTGGGTCCTAACCCCTCCCAGCACTGATCAGGATGTTACCGACCCCTGCCTCCGGTCCCCCTTTTACGAGGCCACCTTTTCATGACCCATCAGGACAGGATGCTGTGAGTGACAGGCCCAGGGACGCCTGGGTGGCTCGGTCAGTTAAGCGTCCGACTCTTAATTTCGATTCAGGTCATGATCTCATGGTTTGTCCCTTCCCGGTTTAATACTGTCCTATGGGGTGCCAGGCACATTCCAGCACGGCAGGAGCGTGCCGTGGCACAGGGCCATGAGAGCTGCACGCGGCCCGCCGTCTGGGTTCTGATGGCCTCTCTCTTTGTAAAAGGTCAGGCCGGGCTCCCTTTACCACCATTGAGCATGTGGCTCCAGGGATTGTCTGAGGCCGAGGGCCGAGATTTCTCTCCGAGGTTGAGTCTCGCCATTAACATCCTTCCGGAAGCCCGTTCGCTGAAGCTCACTGCTCAGGCCAAACCACGAGCGTGACGCACAGAGAAGTCAGCCTTGCGCTTTCCAAACGTCAGGAAGTGTGCGGTTTATGTGGGATCGGAGGGAGAATGTGTTCCCCAGCCGATTTGACTGTGGAAAACCAGCTTCTGGCTGGGCCTGTCTTTCTGTTCGTCCTTCCTCCCTCAGGGTCTGCCTGTGGCCCAACTTTCTCTGCTCCTGAGACACCTTCCCCCTCGTCACATCTGTAAAACCCGAGTCCACATGTGTGGCTCTCCCACAAGCGAGGCCACCTGTCGGAGCCTCCGGTGTGGCGCCCCGGCGGCGGGCAGGGTCTTTGGGTCCCTCGTGATGCCCCTGGAATGTGCGGAGACTCCTCGGCCAGCGGCCCACCTGCCTGCCTCCTTCCAGAGCCGTCGGCACCATGGCCGTATCCGTTTCTGTGCTGGTACCATACCGTCCTGATGACTACAGCTTTGTGATACAGCTTCAAGTCCGGGACTGTGATGCCTCCAGCTCTGGTTTTCTTTTTCAGGATTGCTTTGGCTGTTCGGGGGTCTTTTCTGGTTCCGTACAAATTTTAGGATTGCTCGTTCTAGCTCTGTGGAGAATGGCGGTGGCTAAATGGGCAAGGGGCCCTGAGGAAGACGCTTGCTGGGATGAGCGCTGGGTGTTATACGCAGGGGCTGAATCGCTGGAATCTACTCCCGAAATCATTCTAGCACTAGATGCTAACTTGGACGTAAATTAAAAAAAAAAAGCGGTCTGCCTGGCTCCCTGGACACTGGGCCTCTATCCCTCCCTCCCTCCCCATCACCCCCAGCTGTGAGCGGGGGTGGGGCACTCGGGCACTGCCCGAGGGGGAGGGGACTCTCAGACCTCAGCTGGGGGTGGGGGTGGGGGCCATCCAGCGCCTTTAAGGGGAGGAGGCGACACTACGGGTTTACGAGGAGCTCTGAGCTCTGCACATCACGTCTGGGAAACCTGACACAATGAGGGTATTTGATTTGGCCGTTAGTGATGCGATTTTTCACTGTTGACACGTGTGTGCAGAAGAACCCAGCAAACCCCTTGCAAATAGAGCCTCCGGGCTGTTCTGCAGGCTTCTGCCTAATTTACAGCTTCACTGAAGCCTCTGCGGTCAGAGGGGACCAGATGCCGGCCTCTGAGCCTGGTCGGGGTGGACAGCCGGGCGACACCATTACTCCTCCTCTCCCCGTCCTGACCCGCGGGGGTCGGAGCAAGCCCCACGATGCTGTCTCCCGACGGAGGGTCCCTTTGAAGTGGCAGGAAAAGGACACGCCGTTGCTTCTATGAACGGCCACTGGCCACAGGCACCGAGATTGGTAGAGGTGGTGCCAGGGGACATCTTCTGAGTGCCACAGTCCTTGCCTCGCCACAGGGTCAGCCCCGGGGTAGGATGCTTTTGCACACCTTAACCCAAATCTGAGGCCGGAGCTTGAGGGCTGAACGTTCTCCCCGCGGGGTGGGGTGAGCCTGGTCCTGCAGATGGCCGGTACCCTGCTGGACTCCCTGGGGGCCGGATGACATTCTGTTCCTTTCAGGTAATTGGTTAACCCTCCTCCCCCAAAGACCGTCTGCAGTGAGCTCAGGCCAGAGGCCGTCACAAAGATGAGATCAAACATTTCCAAATGAAGCCACTTCCCAAAGCTTGCCAGCCTGTGTGGTTTACAGGGAGCTGGCAGGGACCCATGTGGCACTGAGGAGGGGACGAGACTTCAGGTGGCTGAGATGTGACCCAGGCAAAGGGGACAGAAACCCTAGGTGCTTACGGGAGCCTGGGAGCCCCGCACGCACTTCTGGGCTTAGCTACTAATTCATCGCGGGTCTTCTGGACCTACTGCAGAACTCCCCAAACGAAGGCTCACGGTCCAGATCCGAATTCTCACCCAGGGGTCACTGAGACCCCCCAGGGGTGCCTGGCACTGTCTGGAGACACCTTCAGTTGTCACGCCGTGGGAGAAGAGCTACTGACTGGCATCTCGTGGGTGGAGGCCAGGAGGTTGCTCAACATCCTTCGACACCCAGGACAGGCCCTCGCCACGATCCATTGACTGGGTCACATGCCAGCAGTACGGAGACTCGGAACCCCCTGTCCAGGCTGTAGATACTACATATTGGCCAGTTTCACCTTAAAAAAAAATCCAGATTTTTAGCTTGTCAGGAAGATTCAGGAGATCTGACGACATACAGCCCTCTTTATGGCAGCCGTCGGCGGGAGGTCGCATCCACCTGGACGGCCGTGCGCTCACGGCCATGCCCGCTGCTGCCTGCTGCCTGCCTCCCCGCTTGACCTCACGAGCCCCGAACCCGAGGCTGCTGACCCCACGTGCCCTCGCCTTGTGTTCAGGTTGGCTGTGTCTGAGGGCAAGCTGCTACCCTCTCGTGAGATGCGTCAGCCAGGCATCCAGGAAGGTTGGCCCGGCTCTAGGGTGGACGAGCATCCCAGCTTTAACAGAGGCATCCCATATGGCTGGTGGGCATGGTGGACACGGGGACCCTTCATTGCAAACCCCCCCAGGAGTGAGGAAGCCCCCACTGAGACTCCTGTTGGAAAGGAGATCGGATCTTGTAGACTTAATAACCCTCCTGGCACCTGTCCAGGCATGAAGGTGGCCACAGAGAGAAGCCGAGGCCCAGGGACACAGTTCAAACGCTTCTGACCCCATGAAAATTAATTTCAGCCACCGACTCCTGTTCCCAGCTGGCTAATTCTCTTGCTTCCAGTGGGCTGAGCTGGGAGGGCTCACAGCTTGGCTTTGCAGGAGGCTGGGGGGAAGGGCCCCGGACTCTAGCCTTGCCATCCAAGGGCCGTCTTTTCTCCCCACTCGTGGCGGAGGCTGGGCTTCCCTGAGTTCAGAGCGTGGCCGCCTGCCTGGCCGCTCCCAGAGGCAGCGGCCCCCTGCTTCTGTCCCCACAGACATGCCACGGCTCCGCCCAGATCTTCAACCTTTTCATTTTATTGGCAAAGTTTACTTGGGAGTTCTGAAAGGTCACAATTAATATTTCCAAATGAAAAATACAAGGTAAAGAGCTCTGAGTAAATACTGCTTAAACCCACAGCCAATCAGTGTGCTTAGAATCAAAACAAAGAGGATGAGACGAAGGGGAAGGGAGGCCATCGAGGACCCCACCTGCGGGAGGGAAGAAAGACACCCCCCCTCCCCCGCCCAGAGCCTAGCGGAGCCCCGTCTGGGGTCCAGAGGGGATGCTCTCTCGAGGTGGACCGGATGGACGTGCCTGCCGTGCTCTCTGCTGGTTCACGGGGACCCCGGGAAGAGGCGGCGTGGACGGAGAGGACGTAGGGGCTTTGATTCCCACGCCCCAACCTCGCTCCTTCCCCACCAATTCGTGGGTGTGGACAGATGACACCTTTTCAGGATTAGGTTAGTTAGGCTCCGCACAGCCGCGTCATAGCGCACTGCCACCGCCGGCCGCAGCCCCTCCTTTATGGGATTCCAGGCCACGGACGCCCCCAGTCGCGCTCAGACGGCAACCACGCCCATGCGTGCCACGTTCATCTTCTCCGTCAACACCGCTGCCACCTTGCATTTGGCCTACGTGCTTGGGCGTAGGGTCTCCTCCAACCAGGAAGGACGCTCTGGTGTTGGGGTCCCCGCGTCTGCATGAAGGAGGGGCTCATGCACAGGAAGGAGACAGGGGACCGAAGGCTGACGTGCTCGGCTTGCTCAGGGGGCCCTGCTTCTGATCATCAGCTCGGCCTCTGCAGCGTTTATGGTGCCCGAGGGCCCCGGCAGTTCTGTGAGCCCTCTGCGCCACGTGACCGTGAATTCGGCAGAAGGGGTGACCTCTACCGTGTTCATGCTCTACCCCCAAACACGGCACCGCCACGGGACGAGGAACGTGACAAACACAGGTCTGCCGAGGGAGGACACTGAACGCCGTCCTCACGGAACACGCACACGCCTTCCCGTCTAGCACACATCTGTGGGACCCCCCTGCCTCACCACGGGGCAAGCAGGTGGTCGGGCACACCAGGCCCTGCTGGCTTTGTAGGAAAGTGACAGGTGTAGATGAAGAAATCTAAGTTTCTATCGAATGGAACAGCAGATGAGTTGCAAAGTCCTTTGAATCGCTTTGCAAAAACCAATCCGCTAAACCAGGCCCATACACCCTGTGCCTTTTCTACACCCTGTGCTGCCTGGGACTGGGTTTACAGAGCACTTGGGAACCCGCAGCTCACGTACGAGGTCGTTGTGATTTTAAGATGCACACTCAGAGAAATAAAAAGCATATATTATTAGCAGCCGTTCGGACTTGCTTTAACTCCGACGGCCCTGAATCAAGGTCGCGATCAATTCTGCGGACATGAGAGCCGTGAGCCGCATCAGTGAGATGCCCACAAGGACTCGCAGCAAAACACAAAATGCAGAAACACTCTCACCCGCGTTGGCTTCTTTGCCTGCACGGGGGAGGGTGGCCCTTGCCTTCCCTTTGCAAGGCAAGCTCCCGTGGGCTTCTGTCTGGAACATTCCTGGAGGACAGAGCCGTCCATGTGCCCCCTTCCTGCCCTGCTAAATGCAGAGCCCCCGCCCTGGGCTGTGATCCCGCAAGGGTTACAGGAAGGGAATTACAAGCCACTCCGATGTGCCGTCTTTGCGTGGTTCTCAGTAAAACCTACGTTTCCAGGATCGGTGCCCACAAGAAGGCCACGGGGATTTTGCGGGAAGCGGCAGACGATTACGTGCTCCGTGGCAAACTCTCAGATCAGTGACGTCCGGACAGAGCTGAAGGGACACGAGATGACAATAACAAGGACCCTTTCTTCCCGCTGTCCGACTTGTGTCTGGCAGAATTTGCCTCGCTCGGTGAAGACGGGATTTCTCCAGGCCTTGCCGTGGCCCGGTGCCACCTTCTGGCCGTCCACTGACCGGCCAACCCGGGCTGGAGGAGTTTCTGTTTCGCCTGAGCAACACTCATTCCCTTGGGATAGAGTCAAGCTTGCAGCCCAGGACAGCAGGCTCCTTCCAGGTTCACCGACATATTCCGCATCTGGAAAAGCCTCGCCAGGCAGGGGTGGCCTGTCTGCATCTGCCAGGGCAAGGCCAGCTCTGAGCAGGGCGATCCTTGGGTCGTGCAAGACCTGGGGTCCATGTGCAGGAGGCCTGGCTTGTCTGTTCGCACATTCTGCTTCCGTTCTGTTTGTCCAGCTGAGCACGGCCGGAATGCAGCCGCCACGTGGGACCGCCGGAGAGGGCCCCACGTCGGATTCTAGACCGACCTGCCGGTGGGCTGGAGCTTACTGGTTTATCCGCACTCAGGCCTATAACCACTCCCTCTGGGACAGCCAGAGCGATGACACGCATTAGCTCCACGGACCCCTTTGTCATGGGCTGAGTTGGAGGAGGGTGGCCACCAGGGTCCTCCGTGAACACAGGGGTGGACGTGCCCAGAGGGAGCCTCGGGGAGAGCACTGTCTGCAGGTGGAGGACGGGCCGGAGCACGCGCCCCTCATGCCCTCAGAGGGAACCGACTCTGGGCCACAGCGGGACCTTGGACCTGCAGCCTCCAGAACCCAGACAGCGCAGTTCCACTTAAGCCACTTGGGGTTCTTTGTTAGAGCAGATGCTTCCTCTGCCCAAGACGCTGGGTCTCCCTCCGGCCACAGCAAGACAAGGAGCGTGTGGCACGCATTCAGTGAGCGCCCGTGGCACAGACACATGTGCTGCGCTGGGTCCAGGCACTACATCCACGGACGTGATGCCTGTGACCCCAGCAAGCGGAGCTCGCCCGGGCTGTGATGCTCTCCTTCAACACGCGCGTGGCGGGACTGTCCGTGGGGCAGGTCCTGTGCCGGCTGACAGCGCTGAGCCCTCGGGAGCACACGTTCCAGCAACAGCTGACCCCAAGAGCCGAGGAGAAGCCCTGGGGCCAGACTGGGAGTGTATTCCAGCCTCAGGAAGAGCTCGGAGAGCAAACGTCCTACGGGGAATTAGGATCCTTGCGATAAAACTGCTTCCCTGCGGGTGCTGGGTGGTCTGGCGGGGGGCAGAGCGGGGCCCCACCCGTCTGTGGGTGGAAACGGGGGCACGCAGCCCTGCGGCTCGGACACCTGGCTAGGCGGAGCCTGGTGCTCAGGTCTGGGGGGAGCTCAGGTTTAACACGGCCCTTGGTGCGGCCGGAAGAAGAAAAGCCTCTGTGACCTCTTGCCGAAAGGACACATCCTTCTCCCCAAGAAGGAGGGGGATGAGCGTCGGGCTCAGAACACTTGTCCCGCGGCAGGGGCTTTATCCCAAGGCCTCCCTCGTGCTGCCAACCTGTGCTGGCTCCTTCTGCAGGGAGAAGGTGGGAGCCGGCCCTTCCGGGGCGCGTTCGGCAATGGTGCTCGTCCTCTGGATGCGAGGATCTTGTGACTTCAGGAGAGACCCAGCAGGGAACCTCTCTGCAAGAGGAAGAGAAGTAAAAGCCCAGAAAGTAATTCTCAGGGCGGAGCTCAGCAGGAGCATGGAGTGATGGGATGGCTTCCCGTGGACTTGGTGCAGCAGCATCTCTGGGTCCCCGGCTCCGCCCCCTCGATGGCCTGGTGGCCGTGGGCGGGAGCCGCTGGGCGATGCGCGGACGGATGTTTCTTCCTCCCCCTAAGCACTGTAGTCAGTGAGAGCTGCCAGGCGAGCACACACGGCCCCCAGCTTCCACGTGGCCTTGTGGCCTAGGACGCCGTGCCCACGTGTCTGGCGTGGTTCCTCAGCACCCCCACGTCCACATGGTTCTGCTCTCAGAGCAAACACTGGCTGCAGAGAAGTCCAGGCAGTGGGCTGGTGGCGTGGGGACGTCGGCCTAAATGACCGACGCTGGGCTAGCAGCCTCCCCCTCGGGCCTCCTCAGGACCAGGATGGACGCCATGGGACCTCCTGGGCACCATCACGTGGGACAAGAAGGGCCGAGCATCCTCGATCTGTCCAGCTGAGGGGCTCCTCCTTGGGGCGGCACTTGGGGGCCAACTATGACCCCTTGTCCACTTTAGCCTCCCTCCCTCTGCCCCCCACCCGCCCTCCATTGCTCCTGCCTGTTTACTCCAGTCTTTCCCCGCAGGAATTTCCACAGGCTTCCTGCCTGCTCCCACGCGGCCTGCCTTCCGGAACCTTCTCTTCCACGCTAGTTTTTCAGCTCTGTGCTCACTGTGACGCCCAACGACGTGGTGACCTGCACTAAGCAAGTGGCATCGGTGACTTGGGATCTGTGGAAAGAACCCCTTCTTGAGGGGACAAAAGCGCCATGGAAGGCGGCCGTGTTATCCTAATTGGCTGCACGGGGCTTCTGAGTGGGGTGCGTGTCGCTCGTGGGCAGGCTGCGGCCAGACCCCCCCCGCGGTGTGTGTGACCCACACACAGGCTGTATGTGTGAGGCACCGTCAGCCTCCCCCGGCCGCACCCACCCCTCCCCGGGCCGGGCTGCGCTGCCCTGCGTGGGGCGTGCGGTGCTCGGGGACGCCGGTCTCAGCCATGGTGGCGGGGCTTGTGTGCAAACACATTATCCCCAGCAGGCATCTCCAGCCACGATGACCTTTACGCGAGGACGGCACGACCGGCCAACTAAACGGCAAAGAAGTTCAGAGCACCTGAAGGTCACCACGTGTTTCACAGTGAGGCTCTAATAAGTCATGCCCGTGGCCCAGGCTGCCATCTTCCTCCAGGTAAGGACCACGTCAACACGTGTTCCACGGTGGGGCGTGGTGGCCATTGTGCGTAATGCGAAGTGGCCCTGGAAACCTCCAGAAAAACCAAAAGAAAAAAAATTTACATAAACCGGACCACGCTAGAACAAACGCTGGAAACCTCAACTCTCTGTCTTCAGTCGTGCCCGCCAGAGCCGGGAGCAGAAGCTGGCCTGGCGGGGGTGTCAGCGCGGGCTCACCTGGCCTTGTGCTCGGCTCCCAGGGCAGCAGCGAGGGCCCCCGAGACACACGGGGGGAGTGCGCACAGGGCTGAGGACGTCCAGACCCGCACCGCCCAGCACAGCAGCCACGGGCCACTTGTGATGTGGAGTGTAGCACCTGAATTGCCACATGTGGCCGAGGCCACGTCTTGGGCGGTGTGGCTCTAGACAACCCTGGTCATTTCACAGGAGGGAAACCGAGGCCGGGAGAGTGGCTGACTTGCGCAAGGCCGCATAACCAGTCCGCGGCGGGCCGGGCACCGCCCGTGTCTCCTGGCGTGGTCTCGCGGCTCAGCTGCCCGTCGCTGCCTCCCCCAGGGAAGGTGCTCATTCGGCGAAAGAGAAAACTGACCTGGGCCCCGGGGAGGCGTGTCCCAGGCGGGTGGGCAGCAGGACCTCCCAGCCTGGGGCAGGGACGCAGCCTCGGACGTCCTGCGGGGACAGCGCAGGAGCTTAGTTTTCAGACGGCGGGTGGCAGGGTGCTGCGTGGGCTCCAGGACACAGGGAGGCTGTGACGGAAGCTCCTGCCAATGTTGGTGCCACCGGGCGTCCCGTCCCTGGGGTGAGGCTCCCAGCCCCGACCCGGCTGTGAACTGGCAAACTGAGCTCTTCACCATCACACTGTGCCCTCCCCTCCCGGCCCCAGGAACCATCTGGAAGCCTTCAGCCACATGCCAGTGAATCTGAAATCAGGTATCACCCTGCACTTCACTCCTGTGATTCCTGTAACAGATGACCCCAGACCCGTGGTTTACCACAACAGAGATTCATTCTCTCGACCTCCGGGAGACCGGAATCCGGAATCCAGGCGGGGCAGGGCCGCACCCCTGCGGGGGGCCCCAGGGAGGTGGCTGCGGGGGCTCCTGGGCTCGGGGCTGCCTCCCTCCCTCTCTGCCTCCGTGCGCGTCTGCAGGAGTGCCGGCTGCACCTACACAGGCAGAGTAACCCCAGGACCATGCTGTCTCCCGAGCGGCAGGCTCCCGTGGTCTCTGCAGGCTGGAGACCCGTGTGTGTCTACAGCTAATCCCCTCCCTGCCGGCGACCCCCGTGCCTGTGGCGCACAGTGCTAATTACTCTAAGTAGGTATTAGCTCTGTATCAACATTCCCAATCTGGAGGCGTGGCTTCCGAGCATCAGAATTCTGCTCTCAGAAAACACGGCTGTTTTGATCTTTCTACGCAGCCAGGCAGGAAAAACGCTGTGCAGATTTTCTGCACCTATCCGAAGAAATCTATCTTTAACACCCTGCTTCATGCCATGTCAGTCTCTGAAGGCACGGGGGGGCCTGTTTCTGCTCCTCCGCGGTGCGGCGGATCTGAAAATATGACATTTCACTCCAGCTCCTGTCAGCACTACCCGCGGGTGTCGCTGTGCACGGCGGGGCCCTCTGACAGGGGCTCCCGTGCAGAGGAGAAAACCGCGGGCTAATGTCCTCTTTACAGCGTCTCGGGTGGGGGTGGCTCACGGTCTGCAAGGGACGCAGACGACTGGAGGTGCAGGCGCGGGGCTCCCCGGGGGGCACATCTCGGGGCTCCCCAGGGCGCTGCTCCGAGGGCCTCCGCCTGTGTCCCAGGGCTCCGGCTGAGACCCTGCCCGGCAGCTCATCATCTCGGGGGGCCCTTGGTGCCCCCGAGGAGCACAGCTGGTGGAGAACATTCCCAGTCTCCGCTTTGAAATCCCAATTCACATTTCATCCGGCAAGGAGGATTCAAACGCGTGTACCGCCTCATCTCCCTCCAAGGGTCATCTTCGTATTTTTACCTCGTCCTAAATAAGAACAGCGTTCTCCTCTGTGTCAAAGCTGGGGGGTGAACAGGCAGGCAGGCTTGACACAGAGCAGACACGTTTAGCTCCCCGCTGAAGGAGACAGCGAAAGCCAGCATTACGGTCTCCAAAAATGCGAAACAAATGAGGCCGCCCCTCACTCCTGCCATCACACCCGGCGAGTCTTTCCGACATCTTGCGGGTTCACAGAAGAATGTCGCCGTGGGTGTCGCGGAAGGGTTCTTGGTGGGAGGGTGACTTGGAGAAGCCGAGGCAATGCTGGCGTCTTGAGAACGGCAGCGGACCCCGCGTCCGCGTGCAGTTGGGGGACACCCGCCAGCGCGTGACTCCACCCGTGATCTGGAGGGCACCTCTGCCTGTCCGCCAGGTCCTAGGTGTGGCGGTACTGACACACAGGCAGAGCCGTTGCTCTAGAACATTCTAACTGGAGATACTGAAAATCCCAAGTAAAGACACGACTGCATGCAGTCCCGGGGAGTGGCATGCTATAAGAGGATGCAGGTCTGTGGACAGACGTGGCAGGTGTGACGTGGCAGGTGGCCGGGCTGGGGGTTTGCCACGGGGCAGGTGCTCTGAGGGGCAGAGAAGGAAAGTGATAGAGGCCTTCACGCTCGGGGGACCTGGGGAGTTTGCGCGCGGCTTCTTGCCACCTTAGCGCCGTGACCCTTGCTCCAAGGGTCCCCAAGCAGCTTCATCAGGACACCCAGAGAGCTTCCCTGAGCACGGGGCGAGCCCCCCGCTTTGGCTGCCCCCTCCTGCTCACCCTCTGGGCCTCTGGCGAGTTTCCCCC
Organism: Herpailurus yagouaroundi; assembly: GCF_014898765.1. Taxonomy (NCBI): domain Eukaryota; kingdom Metazoa; phylum Chordata; class Mammalia; order Carnivora; family Felidae; genus Herpailurus; species Herpailurus yagouaroundi. The sequence goes on along the minus strand of NW_024412463.1, from coordinate 10,913,775 downwards.
AGTGTCCAGCATGTGACAGGCAATCGATGAAATGTGGGAACACAAGAATGATGGGGTGACAGACCCTGGTGGCCCGTGTGACCTGCCTTCCCTGTGGGAAACCTCCCACGACACTCGGCTGAGCCAGCACAGGACTCGTCCATCTGGGAGCGACCAGGTTAACAGCGGCTGGTCCATCGGGTGAAGGGTTAATAGAGTTCTTCGGGATCCCAAACCAGCCATTCAAAACCCCAACTGCCATTTCTCCTAGGCTCCATCCTGTGGCCGGCTGTCCTCATGGGTCATTTTAATTGGATAACTGAAAAAAAAAAAAATCCCTTCTTTCGTAATCCTCCTGACACTATTAGCTTCAAGGCCTTCAGGAAAATGTGCTAACTTCTGACCAGTATCCCCAGAGGCATTTCTGAGGCCCCATCTAGCATTTGCAAGACAAAAGACAAAAAAAAAAGCAAAAACAACAACAAAAAAACCCCCACTCCCTTGCTCGTAGAAAATGGAGCATTAAAATAGAATCTAAATCCATTTTTCTGATCGATTGTTGCTGAAATGTGTGAAAGTGGCAGCAAATTGAGTCACACGGAGCACAGGTGGGCTTTTGCGATGGTGCGCACTTGTTAGAAATGTGCCCCCTGCCCCAGCCCAGCCCGGCGCTCGGGGATTTGCTGGCGCGGGTGCGTATCTGAGAAAATTTCCCGGTGCAGTCAATGGATGTGTACTAGGGAAGGAGGCATCAAACACACCCACAGTGAGCAAATCTGTGTGATGTGGCACAGAGCGTCTCCCCCTCTTCTGGTTTTTCTCTCAAGCCTAAAGGGAGATTAGTGTGAGGTCAGTCTATCTATTTAAAACAGATCCTTTCAGGAATATGTTGACCAGAAGGAAAAGAAAATGCCTTTGATGCTTCTGGAAATAAATAAATATTCCTCTGATGAACTCCTTGATTAAACTTGAGGACGCAGGTGGTGCAAACAAATGTAAGAAGTTTCACAGACACGTGCACACACGGGCACATCCTTATCCCCCCGTGGCCCTCATGTTCCCTCATGCCTAGAAATTTCTTTGCACCGAGACAAGGTGGAGAATTTTCCTTTCTTGGCAGAAATAAAGGGGCTTATTTCTTTGCAGATTCTCATGCTACTTAGAAATGTTAGGAAGGCTGTAATGGATGCAAATTTATTTTAATGATTCAAGAATTTCTATATTCACACACACACACACACACACACACACACACACACACTTCTCTTTCCTCTCTCTGACCTGGAGTGGTGGCAAAGCAGGCATTGGTGAGGTCACAGGGCAGAGGGCAGAGGGCAGAGGTGACGCTGCACAGGGAGAAGAAGCCTGTGGGCCAGTCGGGACCTGGTCCCTTCAACCCCCCCGCAGCCGATGCAGGTGGAGTCGTTCTTGGGAGGAGGGGGTCACTCAGGAAGTTCATCTCGGGGGAGGGAGGGCTGGATTCCGGAAAGCCCGAGAGGCGGGGCCTGCACTGTGCAGAGCCAGCGGGGAAGGCCCCGGGAACCGTGTCCACTCCCAGAATGTGGGCAAACGCTGCCCCTGGGTCCCGGCTGCTCCCTGAACCTCACAGACCCTGGGAGACCCTCAGCCAATTCTCTGGTTTCTCCTGCCAGACCAGACCTGACCCCGGGGCTCGGGCCGCAGCCGTTCACCGCGGGAGCGGGGCCCTGGGGACGGGTGGTCCCCTGGGGATGGGTGGCCCACGGTGGTGATGTTACTGTTATTCTCTCTGTGCACAGGTGCACCTGGGAACCCTGCCAGGCTCAGGCCCCGAGGTCTGGAACAAGTATAGGGAGGTGCGATGGACACGCTCATTGAGACAGAGCGAGAGCCACTCAGAAAAACGGCCCAGGCATGTGGACGTGAGCAGCCGAGTGACGCAGTGGTCCCTCCTCGACCCTCCACTGTCCCCACCTCGGTCCCTGGGGCTGATGCCACATGCCGGGAACCACCCCCCGGCCAGCCCGATCACACACGGCAGCACCTCCTCCAGGAAGCCTCCCAGGAATCAGCCATTGCTGAGGCCCGGCCCCTGCACTGACCCATCCGCTCTCACGCTGCTCACGCAGCCACCGGCCGCCGTCCTCGTCCAGTGGGGTTAGCACCACACCCCGCTGCCCCGAGAAGCTGTGCGGGTCAGTCATGGCCCCCCGCACGTGGGCCATCACACGCGGGCTGGACTCAGGGAACATGGGGCGTGGGTGTCTGCCCAGACACCCTGGGGAGAAGCTCGTGGCAGAGTATGTCCAGTCGGGTTTTAATTTCGAGAGAATGAACGCATCATCTTTGTGTGTTTTTACCCTGTGCAAAAGGTGAGGTGTCCGAGGAACGTCACTTAACTCATGGTGATTCTACTAAGTGGTTAAGGTTACAAGGACCTTCCCCACTGATGACACACAGGCTCAGTTCTGAACTTCTGTGCAGCAGAAAATGCAAGAGCAAGGACTCATTGATTCTTCGTGGAAGCCCATGGTCCTGTGGTCACTGCTAAGTTCTAGCTCACAATGGAGGCCCTTGGAAGGCATTTTGGGAGGAAGCAGAGCCGTGCGGTGGTTCGGTCGTGGGCCTGAAGCCCGGCAGTATGGGGCGGGGAGCAAATGAGAGGGAGAGAAGGGGCAGGGGGAGACAAGGAGGCTGGATGGAGAGGGAGGGAGGAC
>NW_024412463.1:10906205-10911090 GCF_014898765.1 Herpailurus yagouaroundi | reverse complement strand
AGGGGGAGACAGGGAGGCTGGATGGAGAGGGAGGGAGGACGGGGAGGCGGAGACAGGGAGGCTGGATGGAGAGGGAGGGAGGACAGGGAGGGGGGGAGGAGGGTCCAGTCAGCATAACTTGATTTGGTGACTATTTGCACGACAACACTTCACCTGGTGCCAGTGGAGACAACAATGCACAGAATAAGAATACTCCAGATCATGTCAACCCTACAGGTTAAAGCAATGGTCCAGCTTAGGAGAGGGCATCACAGCTCCCAGGGCAGGTGCCGGGAGGGTGCAGGGTGGGAGGAGGGAAGGTACAGGGCGGGTGGAGATGGGTGCGGGGAGGGGGCATAGAGAGAGGAAGGAGGGTGCGGGGCCGGTACAGGGAGGGGGCCCCTGGGCTGCAGACCAGACCCCGGAGACTCGGGTCCACCTCAGAGGACCCTGGTCTATTGAATTTAAATATTATGTAAGCAAACTGTTAACGATATCACGACTAAAATAATAGCCACACTAACAAATGGGATTTGATTTCCTCCTAGGAAGGGACTTAACACTGAAAACAAGAGACAAAGACCCCCCACCCCAGGACCCAAAAGCCTCACACCCCTGGGGTCTCTCCAGGAGCACCAGGTTCCCTCCTGGAAAACACCTCTATGCTCTAGACACACGATAACCACAAGCCACATTTCCATTTTTTAAAAATAAATGCGCGCCCCATCAGGTGCTTACTGACGAGCAGGTGCTCCTGGAGATAAATGCTACCTGTCAGGACCTCCCTCCGACCAGACTGTGAGGGAGAAAGGGTTTCCAAGTCACTGACTTGGGAACTTAAGAGAGCTGAAGTGAGTTTGCCCCGAAGGAAGCCTTTGCCTCCTCTGTCCTCAAACCTATTTCTGAAGAGTTCTTCCTTGTGCTTAAACGGCTCCTGCCTCGGTCTGTAGAATCAGAGCAAACTCCCTGACGACGGGGCCGCCTGAGTCTCGAGGGCAGGACGCAGGTGCCTCGGGGACGTTCGCCGCACCTGCGCACCTGGGGGTCACGCCCACGGTCCTCGTGGCACGAGGGCCGCCTCCACGTGCGCACAATCACCCTGGGTTTTGGGAGAAACTGTCTTCAAGGACTCACATCCGCAGGGGAAAAGCAGGGGAACAGCCGCTGTCCGGTGAATGGGCCGGGGGCAGGCAGGGGACCCCGTGTGTCCACCGTAGGGGTGGACCCTCTGAACAGGGGCTCCCGGGGGGGGCTCTGTCCGCTGTGCGCTTGGGTCACAGGACGGTAGGACCAAGGGCGCCCTTGCTGGCAGGGGCAGAATGGCCGGCGGACCAGCTCTGCGGAGCTTCAGGGTGACTCGAGGGGCGTAGGGAGTGAACCACCCCTTGGTGTGAGCACACACGCACTCACGCTCACGGACCGTCTCCTCCCTAAACCGTTGGAACCCACGCTCTGTCTGGGTCTGTTCCGGCTGCTAGAGCTAATATTTCAGGCTGTGTGGCCTGTTTCTTGCAACTCGGAGGTGACGCTTTCCCACGGGGTCCTCAGAGGACGGGGAGGGTGAGGGAGATTTCTGGGGTCTCCTTCCACGGGGGCCCCGCTCTCAGGACCCCATCGCCTCCCGGGGTCCCCCTCCTAACACCGTCTCCCTGGGGGTTAGGATTCAGCATGCACCTTTCGGGGGGCGGGGGAATGCTGTCTAGAGTGAGCTGGCGGGCGTCCTGGGCCAAGCAGGCGTAGGACAGGGGAACACTTAGCCGGGGACGGGGCCACGGCTCTGCGGCAAACCGACCGCCATCAAATTCACCAACGGTCTGTGCAGATCCAGCACTTTCACAGAAATCCCGATTCTTTTAGGAAAAGCTGGCAAGACCTCCATTCTCTTGGCAGAAAAATATGCAAAACGATCGGTACAGACGCCACTGGGCTATTTTCACCGGGGAAAGAAAAAAAAATCCCGCCACCTCGGCTAGTGCTAGAACGGATCTTATTTTTGCCTTCTGTATTTATCGGAATTTTCAAGAACTGCAAAATGTCCTCCGGTAAAGGAGGGAGAGGGGTCTGGAAGGGAGAGCCTTTCCTTCCTGAATGTTGCCACCCAGAATGTCAAAGGCATTTGACAGGTCAAAGGCACCAGGACGGTCAAAGGCGCCGTCCTGCAGGGATCCGTGGGCTGGTCTGTGCCGCCCGCGGTAACGTGTAGGTTCATGCACGGGGCACTTTCCGGTGGGTGGGGGGAAGATATGGGACGAGGGTGTGGGATCCCTCTGAGGGCTGGGACCCTGGAACTCCGAGAGGTGCCCCAGGTGCCCAACGTCAGGACAGTGGAAGGGGCCCGAGGGCCAGCTGGCCTCATGCTAAGCGTGGAGAGCCCAAGCTAGGGAGGGAAGCAGACGATGTGCAGGGCACCGTCAGGGCAGGTGCAGGGCTAAGGAGCGTCCTCTACAACGTGGAGATCTCTGGGGCCGGGAGAGGGGGCCTAGTTTGCCAGGAGAGCTAACACGTCCCAGGTTTGTCTCCGGGCAGGCAGGTGAGACGGGGTGGGGAGGGGGGTGGTATCCAGACTTGTCATTCAATCCCCGTATTGCGCCAGCCGGAGACGGACCCCCGGTTCACCCACGGGGTGACCGAAGCTTTAACAGATGAGTAAGGGGAAGCAGGTTTGAAGCCGGGCCATATATGAATGGCTCCCAAGAAATGATAGAAGCTAAAAAATAGATTAAAACCCGTTGTACTGAGTGAAAGAAGCCAGGGCTAACAGCCACGTGGCGGATGAGTCCGTTCACGTGAACCGTGCAGAGCGGGCGAAGCCATGGGACAGAAAGACAGGGGGCATATTAGCGGTGGTCACATCCCCTTTTGGGGTGATGAAATGTCTTGTATAAACTGTATTGTACGACAAGGTCTGAGACCCTGCCCTCCCCACCCAGCTCCACCCCTGCACCACACACATCATATCTGACCTACTTGATCCGCGTGAGTAAGACAGGGAGGCTCAGAGCCACAAGCTCTGGGTCCGCTCTTCCCCTAACTAGAAAGTTCCATCAGGCAGAGCCCCGTGGCCATGTCCATGGTGCCACCTCCCTGGCCCCGCTTCTGGGCAATCCCCACCCTCACTGGCAGCATTCCTGATGGTATCCTTTTTTTCCAAAGCCAGTGGTTTCATTCATTTGTTTCTTTGGTGGTTTCTGGAATGTTCTGTGCCCTCAGGGCAGGGCCTCCTCTAGATGAACTCTACCTACATCCCTGCCGCCCAGTGGGTGCCAATCACCCTGGTTAAACGAATCCATAGGCAGGGCCTGAAGTATAAACATCCTGCTCTGGCCCCCACCTCCCCAGAGGTCCACCACCAGGAAAAACCTGTCTCCTGTCTGTCTGTCTGTGTCCACTGTCGATGGCTGAAAACAGGGCTTTAGATCAGGATGGTTCATGACCACAGGGCCTGGCTCAGAGCAAGAGGAGCCAGGACCACGTGATCAGTCTTCCCAAGACAGATTTATGGTGCGCAAGGAAACGCATTTAAATATTTGATCTGAAGATGAAATTTCATTCCGTAAAGCATGTGTTTCACTCCACCGGCAGCCGGTAAGCTACAAGCAAAGGTTCAGAACTGCTGGCCCATCTGCAGAGAAAGCCGACAGAGCTCATCGCGTGGGCCATCGTCCCGCCCGCTGGAAGGCAGGTATCTGCCCCTCCCCAGCCGGCCCTCCCTCCTGAGGCACCTTTCCACTGGCTTCCCCTGGTGGGGTCCCAGGATGCGTGGGGAGAACCCCAAGAAAGCCAGCACACGCTGGTCATCACGGGGCCCGAGAGGAGATCTGCCAGGCCCGTCTTCTGTGTTGCGGAAACAGCGTCTGGAGCGGATTATTTCCTCTTGTCCTGGAGTCCCCTCCACTGTCCTAATATCTACTCCTTACTACTTTCAAAGACCGGGATTTTATAAGACAAACATATGGATCTCAAGATTTATCATATGCCTTCCACCACATAGGCGTGGGAAATACAGCTGTGTGTACTTATTCATATTCTGAACATTTATTACGCGGCATATAAATTCACATAAACACATTCCGGGGAGAAAACAGCGTCAAAATCGTGTGAGGTGAGTCCAGCTGCCAGGCCTGAATGGCATGGTGACTTTGTATTTATTTTAACGGACTCTTGTCTGTCATTTCCAGCTTCACAAAAATACAGCCGATTTTTAGGAAACCAGCCAAGAGAGAACCATTCGCAATTTGTTCTTACGCATCTTTTCACTCGATGCATTTTCCTAAAGCAAGAGTAACGCTAGCTGAGTGAGCAGGTAATATACCTACTTGTAGTACGTTTGTTTATGGACATATTGCCTCACAGGTAAAAAAAAAAGTTCCCACAACAAATGCCATAATCCTACACACTTGAGAGGAATACAGTGTTACACAGATTAGAATCATCTGGAATTTTGCAAGATGCCTCTCCACTAGACCAAAAACGTCAGGTGTTCCCTCGGGGGCTAAAATCCACACTTCTTTCAGCCATTGTTTTATCCTTAATGAAATTTTCATGCCTGATTCTCTCCTTTTCCTTCCATCCATTCAATCACTATCTATCCATCCAACCATCCATCATGTATCCATCACCCATCCATCCACCACCATCCATCATTATCCATCACCCATTCATTCATCCATCCATCCACCCACCCTTCCCTCCATCCACACATCCATCCATCCATCCATCCATCCAACCATCCATCCATCCAACCATCCATCATGTATCCATCACACATCCATTCACCACCCATCCATCTATCCAACTATCTACCCATCCCTCCATCCATCCCTCTGTCCATCCATCCACCCACCCATCCATCCACACATCCATCCATCCATTCATCCATCACCATCCATCATGTATCCATCACCCA
>NW_024412463.1:10881873-10904373 GCF_014898765.1 Herpailurus yagouaroundi | reverse complement strand
CAGGAGCCAAGGCATGCGGGGGCCTCTGGAAGCTGGGAGAGGCCAGAGCAGAGCCTCCAGAATGAACACAGCCCTGCCGACAGGCTGACCTCAGCCCCGTGAGACCCGCTGTGGACTCCTGACCTCCAGCACTGGAAGATGCCGGCCTCTTAAGTCCCTGGTTTGTCATAGCAGCCACGGAAGGCTAACCCACTGGGGACTGTTTACAGGGAGAGTTCCCAGGCTCTACCTCAGACCTGCTAGATTGGAAACTGTAGGGACGGTGCCCCCAAATCTGTGTTCTAATGAGCCCCAGGGGCCCAGTGGCCCTCATGCCCTTTCTCTGTCCCAGAACCCCACTGAGGCACGGCTGGCCAGATGGTTTCAGACAGGAACTCTGCCTCTCTCTCTCTCGTTTACCTATGGTTTGAGCCCCTGGGGTGGGTGGGTGCTGGTGGGGATTTGCAGGCCTGGTCCTCAGCCCCTCCCTGCAGGGCACTGCAAACAGCTCACGGAGCTGGGGATGCTGAGTCGCCCCAAACAGCAGGGACACGAAGGACCCCTGTCACGCGGGGTCACTGGTGGCTCACACAGGGACATAGCCGTAGGCTTAATTAAGCATCACATTTTCTACTCCTGCCCCGATGCACCACATACACCCTGAAAAGACAAACTGTGAAGCAGTGTGCCCGCTCCCTAACCGGGAAACCAAAGGTATCGTAACTCAGCAACCATTTGCAAACGCAGACACGGAGCTTGGTCCTGCGGGAGCTCCAAATGCACCCCTGTGCCCAGCTGCAGAGGGCACCCCGACTTTCCATGTGCCCGGGAAGCTCTTTTTGGGGGTCTGCAAAGGCAATCACAGCCCTGTGCCTGGGCCTGATCTCTCCAGAAGGACTGATTTCCTCCCGACCACCGGCTGGTGCCCCATTTTCTCACCGCCCCCTGGGAACGAAGGCCAGGGGGAATGACAGATTCCTTCAAATGTATACGCAGTTACACAGTTCCAAGAATTTTCGAGTGCATTTTTGTCACCTTTTGGGTGATTGAAGCCTTATTTTTATGCACGGCAAAAAATCTTAACAATTCACAAAGAGTATTTTGTAGGATTTGGACAAAAGAGAAAATTCGTACTGAGCCCTGCAAAAAGCTCCTTAGCGGCGAAGTACTGCGTACAATTTGTAGGTAATTCACATCAAATTACGTCTCCAATTTGCCGGTGTGTGGTTGGAAGACGGGAGTGCGGGTGCGCAGAGACCTGAATGATGTTAGCGGGTCCACAGCCTCTCCCTCTGGTCACACCGTCAAATCATCAGAAGTGGGCTCAGACACAGAGGGCAGGAGAAAGGTCACACCGCCCCTACTCCTCGCTTCCCAGCAGACGAGGCCCCTCAGAAGTATCTGAATGGCCCCCGGGAGAGAGGTGACCTCCCCCCAGCTGGCCTTCAGAGGGTGCAGGATAGTGAGGAGCCAGAGACAGGGCAGGGGCCCCAGGGCCTTTGCTGGCAGTGTCGGACACCCTGTGCGGGGCTGGGGGGGGGGGGAGGATGGCCTCACCAGGGTGGTCTACGTCCTGCGATCCCCACCAGGGATGCACTGACCACTGTTTTAGAAATGAGACACTGCCACCATTTCTGGTGCCCTGACCGTCACAGGCGTGAGCGGGCCTGGCGTGGGCTAGCGCTTCTCCATGCCTGCCCCCTCGGCCGCCTGCCCGTCCTCCCTCTCTGCCTTTCCTCCTGATTTCACGGCCTCTGCCTTCGGGGAGGCGATCTCCCCCCACAGCTGGCCTGCTCCAGCAGCCGGGAGTGACGGTCACCGCTCTCCCCACACCCGGACCCGGGAGGTGGCTCCTGCGGGTGTTCCCTCCCGTCCCTGGCCTTTGTCAGAGGAGGCCCTGACTTAGCTCAGTGCAGGACCGGGCACTGGCCTTGGCCTCACCAGGCCCCCACGTCTCCGGCAGAAGGAGGCCCCCAGCCCCGTTAGGTGCCCACGTCCCTCAGCCTGGCTCATGCACACGCCTGCACCCAGCACCCTTGCAGCCCCTTGGTCCATCTTGCTGTCAGCCTGGCCAGGCCCACCGCCCTCCCTCAAAGTCCAGGTCAAGGTCTGGCTCTGGCTATGCCACCTGACATTCTGTGTGCCCAGGAGGGGCCACGACCGGCCTGTGATGGGGAGGCCCCTCCTCCAGCCTCAGGCAGGGTAGGGGTGGCGGGGGCCTCCGGGGAGGTGGCACTGAGCTCCCTGGGGGCCAGCTCAGCGTGGTGCTCCACAGCCAGCGTGACACAGTGCTGTCACCTGCTCACTCTCGGGGGCGGCCCTCGAGGGCAGGGGTCCTGCTTCTGTTTCCCTCCTCCCTCCGCCTCTCAGACCGGCACCGTGCGGTGCTCCAGCCAGGAGGGGGCTCCCCAGTGTCTTTCCTTCCCGCTCTTTTAGGGGCCCTACCCAGGGCCTCCCCCTGCTGTGCTTCCCTCCCGGCCACAGTATCGGCCTCTCCTGAGATCTGGATCTAAGTTGTTCAAACACCTGGGCTCTGCTCCCCACAGGGGCCCCAGCAGTGTCTGTGAGGCACCCTCCCATCTGAGACGTGCCGGGGACACACTTGGGGGGTGGAGAACGGTGTGTGGGTGGGGGGCGCCCCGAGGCGCAGAGGGGGCAGGAGTGAGAATCCAGCCCCTCCAGGGCAGGGTACAGCAGGAGCACAAGGCAGGGGGCCCTCCCCTTAGGAGTCTTCAAGGACGCGTGTTCAACCCACAGGACAAGAGTTACGGATGCGTGTGCTGCTTGCTCCCTTGGGCACCAGCGTGGGCTGAATGGTGTCCCCCAGATTCAAGTCTGTGTGGAGCCTCAGAATGTGACCTTATTTGGAAACGGGACTTCGCAGGGTAGAATTAAGGTGGGGACAAACATGTGCTTGCACCGGGACGCACCCGAGTGGCTCAGTCGGTTAAGCGTCTGACTCTTGATTTTGGCTCAGGTCATGATCTCACGGCTGGTGGGTTCGGGCCGCCATCAGGCTCCGGGCTGACAGCCCGGAGCCCTCTTGGGGTTCTGTCTTTCTCTCTCTGCCCCTCCCCACTCATGCTCTCTCTGTCTCTCAAAATAAATAAATAAACTCAGAATTAAAAAAGAAAAAAGATGGGCTCCTACAGGATTAGGGTGGGCCCTAAAACCAACGGCAGGTTGCTCACGGGAGACAGTGAGCCCACACAGGGCTACGGAGAAGAGGCCACACGGCGGTGGAGAAGGAATCGGTGGCATCCACGAGCTGAGGAACACAGAGGACCACTGGCCACCCCGGGAGCGGGGAGGGAGGCGCCGAGCGGACTCCCCCACAGAGGCCGCGAAGCAACCAGCCACGTGGCACCTCAGTCCCAGACTTCCGGCCTCCAGAGCTGTGGCAGAAGAAACCTCTGTTGTGCAAGTGTCACATCTGCAGTCATCTGCACGGCAGCCCAGAAACTCCTACAGACCCCAGACAAGCGCCCGGCTGAGCAGCTGGCTCTTGTGGTTCCTGACGTCCAGGCGGCTGCTGGCCACACTTCGCTCTTGGGTGCTCACCTGCGTTGTTTATGGCTTCGGTATCTACTTACTTTTTTTTTTTTTTTTTTTTTAACGTTTATTCATCTTTGAGAGATAGAGTGCAAGCACGGGAGGGGCAGAGAGAGAGAGAGAGAGAGACACAGAAGAGGAAGCAGGCTCCAGGCTCTGAGCTGTCAGCATAGAGCCCGACGCGGGGCTCAAACCCACGGACCATGAGATCATGACCTGAGCCGAAGTCGGACGCTCCGCTGACCGAGCCACCCAGGCGCCCTACTTACTTCTCATTTGAAGATTCTGAACTAATTAACCAGTTAACACATTTAGAAAATACCGTGTCCGTCTGCCTGTCCGTCCATCTGTCGGTCCATCGTCTTCCTCTGTCCTTAGGTGGTATCGAGCTAAGCCCGCTTCACTGAGATCTGGCCGGGAGGGGATCCGTCAGGAAAGGAGGGTCCCAACTAGCGAAAGAGTGTGAAGCGTGAAGTCCTGTTGGTTTTTTTGGAAGTAGATGGTTTTATTTCTTTCGAGTCTGAGCGTTCACGCGGACGGCAGCACGTTAGCGAGGATTGCAGTGAACTGGGCTCGTCAGGCAGAGGCCGGGCTGGAAGCGTCCTAGTGAGGGGGCACCCGTGTTTCTCTCCGCGCTTCGTGTCCCTGTCGTGCATTTAGCACGTCTGCTGCCCGCCAGTGGCGGGCGGTGCCGCTAACGTGTCTGATGCCGGTTGTCAGCCTCGGCAGGTTAAGTGCCGTCCCCGTAATTGAATCTCTCCCGGAAGTCGGCCCTCTTCCCCAGGCTCTGTGCCAGCGGCCTGATGGGCAGCCTGTCCCGCCCAGCGGCCGGGCCCCAGCACACCGAGGGAGTCCGCAGTCCACCCTGGGGACTGAGCCGTGGGTGTGGTGTGCCCCGTCAATGCCCCTCCTGTCCCAGGTCCCCCGGTCACCTGGCCCTGCTCTCCTCTTCCAACGGTGGGAGCTGGCACGAGGCTCCGCTCAGCTCCCGGGGGGCACAGGGGCACATTTGCTTGTCAACTCAGGGTACGTGGAAGGATCGAGAACGCTGCCGGGCACGCTCCCTGCATCCCCTTAGAAGAACAGGCAGACTGCTGAGGACAGCGCAGCCCGAGCCTCCCGGCAGACCTTGGGGCTCAAGCGTCCTCTGCTTGCTCACCTGCCCCCACCCCATGCCCTGCTCTGAAAGGGAGTCCATCCTGGGCGGGGGGAGCCCCGGGACCCCCACCATTTGTACTGCCCTCCCCACCCTCCTTCCAGGCCTCTGTATGCCCTCCTTCTCAGGTGACGGGGGACTCCCCAGCAGACTCGAGTCAGAAATGAGCTCTGCCTCCTTTCAGGGCCACATTAGCCCACGGCCTGCTTCCCGAGCCGACCCCACGGCCCCGCTTCTCCATCTGAGTTCTTGTACCGAGACTGTCTTGTGGTCGGTGAACGGACCGCGGTGAGGTACAGCCCAGCACCCCTGACTCCGGGCGACATGAGCCACACCAGCACCCCTGTGCTCTAGGGAGCCGTCACCCACGCCCACCCTGCCTGCACGGTACTGCGGCCTCCACCGTGTCCTGACACACGGGGGGCCGGTGCTTCCGGGCTCTGTGCGTGGGGAGGGCCAGGTGAGAGCCGGGCCAGCCCGGGTGTGCAGGCGGGCGGCATGCAAGGCACCGGCTCACAGTGGCACTGGGCCTGTCGTGAAGCGCTCTGATCTCAAACCCCGCGGGGCTCGGGCCTGTCCCCTCCCCCCCGAAGCGGGAGGGGGCCCGCTGCCGCCCGAACCTGTGTCAGAGCGGGCCCCCGGCCAGACCCCACACACAGCCCACACGGCAGCCACGAGGATCCTGGCAAAGAGGCAGCAGGCCCCTCACGCTCAGACCCCTCACGGCCCCGCCTTTGCTCTTAGAGAGACCATCTCCGTCAGGAGCCAGTCAGCGACGTTTTCCACAAGGGCTGCACAGTAAATCCTGGGCCGTACGTGGGACGTACGGTCCCCTTTGGCCACTCCACTGGGACATCCAAGTGCAAAAGCAGACACAGGCAACATGTCAATGACGGGCGTGTGTGCCAAGAAAACTTCACTTACAAACACAGGCAGGGGGCCCAGGTCTGGCTCCAGGACCCCAGTGCGCTGACCCAGGCCTAGGGTCCAGGGCCTCGCCGTCTGGTGAGACAGCCACCAGCCACGTGTGGCCACAGCGCCCGCGAAACCCGGCCAGTGTTAACTGAGCTGAGCAGTCAATGTGAAATGCGACTGGAGTTTGAAGCATTGGCATGAAAAGAGAGAACGAAGTTTCTCATGGATAAACTCTTCCGCTGACCACGTGTTGAAATGCTGGTTTGGGTACATCGGGTGGATTAAAATTCATTTCACTTGCTTATTTCTACTTTTTAAATGTAGCTCCTCGAAACTTAAAAACTTCACAGGCAACTTCCTGTGCGGCTCTGGTTTGCTTCCAGTTCTGATGCCCCCGCCCCCAGGCCCTGAGGGGAGGGCTCTGCCCTGAGGATGGCTTCTCCTGTTCCCCGTGACTGTCACACGCTCCTCCCATGTGGAAACGCGTGTCTGCCCCGTGTCTCCAGCTTCCTCCTTGGCATCGCTCTCTTTAGCTCAGCTCACTCTTCTGGAAGGCGGCCGTGTGGCCGCCCACTGACCGGCACAGCTGCCCCGCCACTCTTGCCCCTTGTGCTACACACCTCCCTTCTGCGCCCTTCGGCTTCTGCGGGGTCCCCGAGCTCACGTGCGTCTGTCCCCAGCTGACCCTGCACAGCCCGAGGGTGGGGACCCTGTGCCAGGCCCGGAAAGAACGCCTGAGGAATCTCTGTGGGACAGATTTGGAGTCTGCAGGGGACAGTGCGAGAATCAGGCAGCGCTCACGTGCCCACCCATGCCGGACGGTCCTTTCTGGGGGCTGGAGACACAGCTCTGTCCCTTTATCAAGCCCCTCCGAGGTCTTCCTTTCGTTCCTACTACAATAAACGTTACATTCGGAGCATGGAATCTTTCGGCCCGTGCCATTTGGAAGGGGACCCTCACATGACACAGAACGTAAGCACCTTCACTTCTTGAAGGACATCCTCCCTGACCGCTGTCTCATTCTGTCACATTGTCTGGAAGAGACACGAGACTTTGATTTCCCCCTTAGCGGCAAGGTAATTTGCGCATGTTATTTGCTCTGTGGGCATCTCCATAACCCGTTCGGAATTTATTTCATGATGTCTCTTGAAACCACTGTGGACCCAAGACACGCGGAATCAAACTAATGACCTCCGTGCGGATCGGCGGCCTCCCCCTCCCGCGAGAGGCTGGGGGAAGACGGGTAAATATTAAGGAGCAGGGTTCTTCTGGGCCCTGGCCACGTGTCCTCGAGACAAAGAGGCCTTAACAGAGTTGCAGATGTTCGCATGCACTATGGGACCTGCCATTTCATCGGAGGCAGAATCGTCAAGCTCTGTAAGAGCCTCTTCTCTCCAGGTACACGGGGTAAAGAGACCCACGCGCTCAATCTCAGGTTTGCACGGTGGCGTTCAGGGTCCCCCACCCCCCTTCACTGGGGAGTTTTAAAAGGATATGGTGGAAAGATAGCTGGAGAAAGGGAGGCCGGTTTTGAGCTGTCTGTCTTCCTTTCTGCAAGGTTAGAGACCCCATCCGGAGCTGTGGGCCCGTGGCTGACAGGCGCGGAGGCCCCGGGGTGGCCGTGATCAACCACATCGTCCACAGCATCGTCCTACAGTTGTCCGGGGCGGGCAGGGCTGCGTCCCCTCTGGACGCTCGGGAGGCCGCCTGCCTTCCTCGGCTCCTGGCCCCTCCCTCCATTTTCAAGGTCGGCAGCACAGCACCTGCCTCTCTGACCTCTGTCTCTTCTGCCTCTTTTTCCCATCCAGACCCTCCTGCCCCCCCCCCCCGCCCCCGTACAAGGACACGTGAGGTTGCATTTAGGGCTCACCCAGGTCATCCCAGTCACTCCCCCCTCAGCGTCCTTTGCTCACATCAGCAAAGTCCCCTTTACCATCTTAAGGTGACACTTCACAAATACTGGGGAGTGGGACGTGGACGTCTTTGAGGGCCACGCTTCTGTTCCCCACGTGTGGCTTCTCAGACCCGAAGAGTCTGGGTGCCATACCGAGGTGTCCCAACAGGGAAGCCCGTTCGCTCTGCAAAGTGGAGGACGGTCACCTCCCCCTCTCTCAGAGCCCCCTGTGTTTCCCAAGCCCCTCCCTCCTCCTTCAGCACCGATGGCTGGCTGCAGACTCACAAGGGCCCCACCACACCTGAGCTTCCTCATTTCCTCTCTCGGCTCCCCTGCAAGGGCTGCTGTGTCCAGCTGGAGAAGACGGCCAGCTTGGTGGGGTCACCGGGCACCGTCCTCTGAGTCTACCGGATTCTCAGGGGGGCTCTGCCATCTTCTTGCTTGTCCTCCACTGGATCCTCTCCAATTCCGCTCAAAAAATACTCCGGTCTTCATCACTGACCCCAAAGGCCTTCTCTGGGCCACCCTCACCCTTGGCAGGTGGCCTTGCCGTTCACCTCCAGAGACCATCAGCTCTGAGCTTTCACCTCTCCCATAGTCTCATATGTTGCCTTGCCTATGGCTATTTTGAGCCATGACTCCTTTTTTCCACAGAGCCCCTACTGCGGTGGGCATGTACTAGATGCTGAAGTGACACCTGTGAAGACACTGTGCAGATATGTGTCACCCTCATGCGAAGTATAGATCCCTGACTGGGAACTCTGTCTGACTTGGAGAAGGGTGCATAAGGAATGGGCCTTTAATTCATCCTGGAATCCCAGTTCAGACACCGAGCATGGTACACATTCTTAGTACATACAGAGCACTTGGGAGGCTCTGGGATGAATATTCCACCCATCCTTCATCCATCCACCCAAGCCATATACCTATCCATCAATCTACCCATCCATCCATCCATCCATCCATCCATGCATCCATCCATCATCCACTCATTCATCCACTGACCCACCCACCCAACCATTCATTCACTGATTCATTCATCCATGCATCATTCATCCAGCCACCACCCATCCACCCACCCACCCATCCATCCATCATCCATCCATCCATCCATCCATCCACCCGAGCCATATACCTATCCATTAATGTATCCATCATCCATCCATCCACCTATCCAACTCTCCACTACCACCCATATACCTATCCATCAATCTACCCATCATCAATCTATCCATTCATCCATCCACTTATCCACCTATCCATCAATCACTCATTCATCCATTGACCCACCCACCCAACCATTCATTCATCCATCCATCCATCATCCAGCCAGCCACCACATATCCACCCACCCATCCATCCATTCACCCATCCATCCACCCGCCATCCATCCATCCATCCATCCATCCACCCACTGTCCATCATCCATCCACCATCCACCCACCACCCATCCATCCACCCACCATCCATCCATCCACCCATCCATCCCTCCACCTATCCACCCACCCATCCACCCACCACCCATCCATCCACCCGCCATGCATCCATCCATCCATACACCCACCATCCACCTGCCATCCATCATCCATCCATCCATCCACCCGCCATCCACCCATCCATCCACACACCCACACACCGTCCATCATCCATCCATCATCCATTCACTAATCCATTAATCCATGTATTCATCCCTTCCTTAATTGAGTACTGACTGTGGGTCAGCATTTGATAAGTATACGTAATTCTTTAAGGGCAAGGACCACAGCTTAAACTTGGACCATCACAGGATTTTTAAGACTGGTCCATTTACTTCTGTCTAACCTTCCAGAGGCCCCTTGTTTGGTGGAGAGGGTCCCAGAGCTCAGTTGCTGTAAAACCCGCTTATAGGCCATTATCCTACTGACCCTCATCCCTTGTCCACTTTTTTTGTCCTCACTGACACTCTGGGTCCACCTATTGGGAGTGGCTGAGAAGTCCTGGGAATCCTGACAAGCCATGCAGTTTTGTTCTTCCTGAGTGGATCCAGCAGCCTCCAAGCATTAAAGCAACCGTTTCCTTGGATAAACGTTCCCCCACCTTCTAGCAACAGTGCCTTGTTGTGCAGGGAGTCACCCCTCCCTCTCCTGGTCCATTTCCGTGGTGGGAGTAACGGCCTCACCACAGCTCCAAAAGAGGGCACGTGATCCTGGTCCAACCCCACTGCCCACATGTTCACGGCCTGGGTCAGGGACGGACCCACCACTGAGGCTGAGTCAATGACGGTCATTCCCAATATTTTCTTGGAAATACAGAGGGAAGGAGAAAGTCTGTCTCTTCATGCTGAAAACTTCCATCCTGAGCTACAAAGATGGAGACCCGGAGGGCGGCAACCGGCCTGGGTGGGAACCTGCGTCGGGACAGAGGTAACCAAGAGAGAAGCACCACCGAACACACGTCTAGCCGTTCCTGCGGCCGGATCTGCCCGATGTTGCTGCGGGAGCCACACTGTTTGTCAGGGTGCTTCAAGCTGTTTTGCCGCGTGCAGTCGAGCAGCCCTGCCTCCCGCCAGCGCCGTGTTTCGGCCACGCGCTCCTATTGTTAGGTCCGTTCCTTCTAGAAAGGGTGTTGCTGCGGTGGGGTGGGCAGAGACCCCCGAGCCTTCCCACGCTGAGCGGCGCTGACCTCTTGAGTGCACAAGCCTGGCTCAGGCCACCCTGCTCCCGCTGCTGAGGTGCGCCGGCGGCCTTGCCGTGGTGGGGCCCGGAGCCCCTGTTCTGCAGCTAGAGCCGCGTCCTGCATGCATTTATACGCTTTATTTATACTAAGATGTCACAACCATCCTACAGCAGGCGCTGGTAAACACAGCTGCCAGAAATTATTTTCATTAAAGCCTTTTGTGGCTGAGGGGGAAGGAGAGAGGGAGAACACTCTTTGCCATGCAAAAGGAAGGCCATTTAATGGGAAAATGATCACTTTGGCTAGCAGCAGATTCGAATTCCGGGAAAGAGCTTTTCTCCGGGAACCTGAGGCACACGGGGTGACTTTCTGGTGGGGACTTGGGGCTTCTGCTCTGCACTTTCTCACTGCTCCTTGATTCCTCTGGGCTTGAGAAGACGCGCTACAGCATAGGACACTCAAGTTCTACCCGGTCTGTGTCCCAGCCTCCTGCTAGAGCCCTCAGTGGCTCCCCAGTGGCCTTGGAGTCAAACCGAAGTCTGCGCCATGGCCTCTAAGGCCGGTGGTGGCCTGTGGCTCAACTGTGATTCTTGCTGAATGTCTCCTGTCGTGGTGCCACCGGCCCCTCAGTGTGGGGACACGCCAAGCCTTGTCCTTCACTGGCCTCTGCACTCGCTGCACCTTCTGCAAGAGCCACCAGCACGGCAGGGATCCACACGACCGGCTGACTCTCTGGCCTCCAGCCACACGTCCTGGGGATGCCTGCCCCAGGGCCATGGGGGGGGGGGTGGGACTTGTCTGTGCTCCTTACCTTGTTGCCTGAGAACATGGGCTCCATGAGGCAGGGCCTGTGGCAGGTGCATAATTACACCAGAACGAAGGAAGGGCCCGCCTGACGGTGTTGCCGGCTCTGGGGACCCGGGGGCGGCCCTGGACCTGGCAGGATAGGGCTCTTCCTGGAGCACCTACCCCGGCTTCCCAGCACGGCCTGCAGGGCAGGTGGGGGGAAGGGCTCGTGCGCAGTGCCGACGGGTCCGGGGGGGCTGCCGGTAGAAGGGACCCAGGTGTGCCGGTGGGCGACCCACATTCTAATTATGTGTTTTCCTCGAAGCCTTTACTTTCTCTCTGGAAGAAACCTCAATCGCAGCAGGCAGTTAGGGAGGGAAAAGTGGTCTGTTGAGGGCCAGCTTGGCCTGGGGACCGGTATCCTGCCTGGGGTATCCCGCCAGTATGGAGCCAGCGGGAGCCTCTCCGAAGCCCCGGGTTTTAACTGGGGCAGTGACACTTGCTTGACTGGGCCTCTCTGACCCCCGCTCTTCTCCCCGCTGTGGTGGGGAGACCGCACACGGCCTCGGGGGAGACTCCCCTGGACGCGGAGCCCTCAGTGTGCCGGCGGCCGGGGTACCCTGACATGATGCACATCATAGGACACGCGTGTGCCGGTGTGAGCCCGGCCCCGTGACAACCTCCAGGGCGGGGGTGCACGTTCCACAGGGTGCCTCTGCTTCCGGAAGCCGAAGGCCCTCCCTGCCTCCCGTGGCCACTTTCTGAGGATTATGTACGTTTCTTTCCAGGCTAGTGCATCTTCCGCAGCTCCTGGGGCTTCCCGGGGCTGAGGTCCACACGCCTGTACACACGTGTGCGTGGCTGTCTGTCGACACTGGGACAGACACGCACCTGCACGTCCACAGCCATTTGCACACTCGCACTCACAGCTGCTCTCCCTGCACACTCACAGGCACGGCCCAGAAGTGAGGCTTCCCCAGGATGACAGCCAGCGGACAGCATCTTGAAGGACACGGGGCTTCCCCTCCCAGAGGGCCGGAGAACGTGAACACTGCAAGGACCCACCAGCCCAGGAACACTGCTCTGGTCGGCACCTGTCTGGCACTAGAAGTTTCCCGTAAACCACCCGAGGCGATCAGCCGGCCGGTGCGCAAGGCAGACGTGCTCCCGGTGCAGCCTCCAGAGAGCACACGGGGTGCACGGCAGCCCCCCCAGGCGGCGTCCCCCCTGCCCCCAGCCCTGCTCACCGCCGGGGTCTCCCTCCCGAGACACAGCTTCCTCCCACCCCCTTCCCACGCTCCTGCTTCTCACATGCCCTTTGAAGCACCTGCTTGGCCAGCAAACGTGTTTGGGACCCGGGGGGGGGGGGTGAGGCCACGGGACTGAGGGCAGGGGTGCGGGGACGTAGAGCCGGCCCAGAGTCTCGTGCGTCACCCTGACTGTGTCACCCCTGAGCCTGGGCACATCAGGTGCTGTGGCGGCCACCCCTGCTCCATCGGAGCCGATGGGCACCTCAGCGGAACTCATGGGACCACGGCTCGCACACCCCAAACGTGACAGGTTGTACGTCTGAGGACAGAAGGGTTCCTCGGGGCTCATGCGGTGAGACCCCTCCCCCGGGTGCGCTGGCTGCAGCCGCTGGTGCTCAGACAGTTGGCCCCCTCGGATGGATTCCAGGTCGGTCCGTGGAGTAGCCGCCAGCTCCCAGCCTCTGGTCCTCACCGGGGCACTGACTTCTGGGGACCGTGTGCCACCGCGACTGCCTTCTTTTTGGCCAAGGGCACCCGGAACAGCTTGGCTAGGAGGGCGGGAAGCTGGCCAGCCAGCCGAGGTTAGGAGAGGGCTCCTGGCTCCTGTCTGCACGGTTCAGGAAAAGGCGCCTGGTACGTAGGCCTGGCATCCACCTCGGGCGGGCGGGCACGGTTCCCGTACTCACAAGACTCCCCAGCCCTTCTGCCGTCTCAGCCTCCGCCCTGACTTGCGCGAACCGGCCTTGCAGGGTGCCACCTCAGTACGCGGCCGCCGGGGACCCCTCACTGCCGTGTTCTCTGCTCCCCGCCATCAGCCGAGACCAAGTAGGTGTTCAGACAGTCCAGGGGAGCGGGGCCGCGGTCCGCGTCGGGAGGACTGTGTAAACCTTGCCCGCAGCTGTCGCCAGCCTGCACATCAGACGCTCAAAGGTCAGGGATAAATGTGATGTTATGTGACCCGCGTGGACCATCAGAGAGCCCGGCTACCCTCGGCTCCGCCCACACCTCATCAAAAACGAATACACAGGAAGCCGCCCGGGAGCGCCCGCTCGCTTCCCTGCAACCGTGAGGAACTGTTTGCGCATCTTTCCAGACCCCCTCAGCCCTTGGAATGCACACTTCACGGGAGCATTTGTCATTCGGTGAGCAGACCCAACAGGGATCCTGCATCGCAGAGGACGGGGAGGCAGAGCCCGGGGGAAGGGGCTCACCGTATGCGCGCAGGCCAACACGCAATGCGAAATCGCCCTGGGCCGCTTGCGGACAGGCTTGTCGTTCAGGCTCGACCTGAAGACCCAGGCTGGTTTTTGGTCAGTTTTCCTTTAGCATCATCTAGCCGATCACAGATCAGATAGGCGCGTGCGCCATTTGGGGAGTGAGCATTCCCGCTCGGGCCCGGCCAGCGACCGTGTGAGAAACAGCTGCCCGATCACAGGCGTGATGCTGGCACTTACTGGGCTTGGAATCCAAGCCCACCACAAGCCACTGGGATGGCTCCTGCCTTCTTCTTCACGATGTGCGAGCAAGACATTGTCATCAGCTCAACAGAGCACATGCCCCTCAGGCGCTCACACGTGCCGATTCCAGCACTCGGACCCCGCCAGGACTACCCCGAATGCGTTCCACCCCCCGACAGACTTGGCGAACGGCCACCCACCTACGTCGGCGGCGTCTCTGCCTGGCGGTCCCCATCTCTTAGCAACCAGAGATTTGTATTTACTCAACCCCAGACTGATGGGCTGGCAGAAATAATTTCAATTATTGGGCTTGTTTTCTGGGGAGGAGTTCCGTTCACATATGATGGAGACTGTTAATTTCAAGAAACTTCATTTGACTCACGCTGCTGTGGTCTTCCGACCGAGCGCTGCAACGATGAGTCTTAACTGTGGAATGCAATACCCAATGTTGCAACAACAAAGATTCTGAGTTCACGGGTGTCTGCTGATCTCCTGGAAGGCAGTGCCCCCTGGAATGAAGGGACAGGAACCCGGATGTGGAGCTGAAAGCCTGGCCCTGAGCAGATACCTTGTGGATCTCATGGGAAGATCCGAGGGAGATGCCCTTTCCTGTCTGTGCACCAGGGTTGATCTGGGCAGGTGTATTTCGGGGAGGGGTGTGCCAGTCAGATACAGGAAAAGCTGCTCTCTGGTTTCCTGCCTGGTGTGGCTTGGGGTTCAGCCACTCTCCACCTACACTCGCTGGCTTCCTGAATCACCTGGGCCTGGCCCTCTGCTCGTGCGGGCAGCTGCATGTTTAACAAGCTGGTTAGGGGAGACGTACAGACATGTGACATTCAGCCAGCACGGGGCGGCAGGTCAGCTCACCCTGTGGCTGTGGCCAGAGCTGTGGTCTCTGCCTCCCCGCTCCGTGCCCCGGCCTGGTGGGCCCCTGGCCGCTCTCATCCTGCTTTTGACCCACATCCAACAGGAATAAACACCTGGGGTCAAGTCAACGGCCCAAGTGCCTGCTGGATCAAGAGGCAAGAGGAACACAGCTCCGGGAGGGAAGGCAGACAGACGAAGGTCCTTTCTGGGCCCTGCTCTCCCTAACGTGCGTCTGTGTGGGGAAGGCACCTCCATCGGGCAGAGGCCCCGTGCTGTGAGGCTGGGAGAAACCACTGCTCGGGCTCCGGACGGGCCCCTGCCGGCTCCCCGTCATCCGTGCCAGTTCACCAGGTGGGCACCACACCAGCACTCTGTGTGTGCACTGTCCCGCCTGGTCTCGTGCATGGTGCGCCCCTGTGGTCTGTGCTCTGATAGGCCCGGTTCGCAGGTGAGGGCTGGCGATGCGGGGGACAGGGGCTCTGGGTCAGCAGTCACCCGGCAGAGCCCGGTCCTGGCTGTTAGGTCGGGAGGGGCCCCAAGGAGTCAAGGAGGAGCGTGTAGGGCTAAATTGCAAACTGGAGGCTCCAGGCGAGTGGGACTGGCCTCTCGGAAAAGGGGCTGGAGGGGAGGTCAGGGCCCCGTGGGCGGGGGGGGCGCGGCGGCGCCCCGCGGTTTCTGGGCCTCCCTGGCATCAGTACCCCACTTTCCTGAGGCAGTGTCCTCCTGCCCTGGCCTTGGTGGAGGCGACACGGACCAGTGGGGCACAGGAAAGGGACAGTGTGTGGTCAGCAGTGAGGCAGGAGGGGGCGGGAGGGCCCAGGGTGGGAACGATGTGTTTGCTCCTGGGTTCAGTGGCATACCAGTGCCCAGATGCTCAGCCGGGAGGGGTCCTCGCCTGACCCGACCCCCACCCCTCCGGGCCATCAGCACGTCCTTCCAGCCTCACCATCTCCAGAGACACCAGCTATGTCCAGGCCACCATCGCCTACGGCCTGGACGAAGGCCAGTCTCCCTGTTGGTCTCCCGGGGTGGCCAGGACAGCTCCCGACAAACATAAGCCTGGCCGGGCACCAGACGCTTCCCCATTTGCGACACGTCCCCATAGTGACAGTTGGTCTGAGCCTCGTCTGCCTCTTCGGGCTGCACGTCCCCAGTTGTCCGGAGCCGCCCCTCCGGCTGGCCCGGTGGTCCCGCCTCTCAGGGTCTTAGTTCCCACGTGGCTCCTTCGTTAACTTTCGGTGCAATGTCACCTCCTTGGAGAGGCTGCTTCTGACCCCTGCGCCGGGAACCTCATTCCCCCCACGACTTCACTCACTGTGTGTGCTGTCGTGCCCCCCCTGGAGATAGAGCCGGCCATGCGGCATTCATTCACCCGTGCCTCAGGGATGGAGGGTGGCATCCAGTGTCCCTTTGTCCCGAGTACACGCTTTAGTAGAGAACCCGCCGTGTGTCTGTGCCATCTGTGTTGGCCTGTAGCAGTCAGTGTCACGTGAGCGTGATTGGGGACAGGCTTCAACCGCAGGCTGGCTGGTGGCAGGCTTCCTGGAGGAGGAGGAGGATGGCAGGGCCCTGAAGGATGAGCAGAATCCCCAGCCAGGTGGGTGTTTCTGCCTGAACATGGGAGGCGGAGAGGAGGCCTGAGGGGCTGCACAAGCATGTGATCCGGGGTGGCCACTGGAGAAAGCTGACACGCCTGAATCACAACACCGGCCCCTCCCTCTGCACAGTCACGTGGTGGATGGACGGACGTTCTGCACAGGGAACGGCACCCTGTTCCCCCCCCCCCTCGTGCCCCCGCTAGGCCAGCCCTGGCCTGACTGTGCCCTCCTCCCTGTTGACCCTCCCCCAGGCCCCTCCGCGTGTGCACCTCTGTGTCACTTCACTGCGCTGGCTTCTGTCCCCAAGTCTTTGTGCAGCCCCAGCCCCAGTCGTCGGCCTCTCTTCCGAGCGTGAGGCCCACACTCGATGCTACGAACGTGGGCGGCAGATTGTTTCATAATTAATTGAATAGCACAGCCCGGACGTTTTCAGTCACCTGCTGACAACGGTTACTTTGTGCGGCTCCAGGACGCCGGCAGTGAGCTCTGGAAGCTTCCAGCGCACGCCTTAACCACCTGTCATTTCCACGCGCTCTAAACATGCAATTTGAATCAGGTCTGATTTGGAAGAACTGTTTCCACAGCTTCCCTGAAGGTGAGTGATGACAGTCGTAGGGTGGAAAGCACCAGTTAGGTTGGCAGACGCACAGCATGGAGCCTGCCCGTGTGACCTCCTCCCACGGACGGCATGTGGCACGGACGTCTGGGGCCGGAGAGTGCCCGTCACCCGTCCCGGGGCCGAGAGAGACTCACTGGGACGTGGTCCGCCTGACCCAGCAGGAGCCCCGCCTCCGTACTTTCCCGATGGCCCACAGAAACAGGGGTGGCCACAGAAGTTTCTGGAAAGGTTTCCTAACCCCTCAGATGGCTCGGCTTTTTCTACTGCCCTCAGCACTTCACCGTGCCAACACATCCAATGCCACCTGGGTGCTATTTTTCTTCAAACCAACCCACTTTATTATTGTCTACGCATATAGACACGTGACCCACGTGCGCACACACGTGTCTATACACGTGTGCATGTTTACATATCTGTGCACCCCCCCACACACCCCCTTTCCACACCCCCCCTTTCCATCACTTCCTTAAATCTCCCTTAGGTGGAAAATCAGTCTCATCACTTGCTCTGAAAAACAGGCCATTCTAGAAAGAAGAGAATGTCATACTGTTCTGGCCAGAGGGGCTCGGAGGCAGGGCGGCATGACGGTCACACACAGCAGCTCCGGGGACAGACGGCCTGGCTGAAATCCCACTCTGGAGATTTGCTGCTGTGTGACCTTGTGCAAGTTACTTAACCTGTCTGAGTCTTGGTTTCGTCGTCTGTAATGAAAAAAAAAAAAAAAACCCCGGGACATCGAGTCCTGCAAATACATGGGTTTGTCCCCAAAGGACAGACAGTAAGGACATAAAAGTGTTGCTGATTATTTGAACTGCCCCCCTGATCACCTCCGGGCTGGAGCTCTGTGCCCGAGGCCGTCTTGAGAGGCGTCACGTCACGGGCACGTTTGTCAACTGGCATTTTCTCCTTGAGGTTGTCAGAACAGGCGGGAGAGCCTTAAACAGAAAGCATTTTCTTCCCGGCTTGATTTGGCTTTTTCACGCAGTGTCCCTGTGCTGCTGTGCGCCCCGGAGTCCCCTCGGGTCCTTGTCCCTCCCCCTCCCCGCCCCCCACTGGGGGGCCATCTGCCTGGAGCCTGAGGGCCGTGAGCTTCCTCGTGGGTGGGTCGGGGGGGGGGGGGGGGTTCCAGAACTTCTGCCATTCTTGGAGCGCCTAGCAGTCAGCGCTCCCTGGACAGGCGCGGGCGGAGAAAGGCCCCTGCGCCTTGCCTTCCTGGCCCTGGTGCAGACGTGGGAGCCCGCAAATGGGGTTCTGCCTCCAGATGATAATTGTCGCAGGGGCTGGAGCTCCAGCTTCAGGAGCCCCTGTGTGACGTCACGCGAAACGAAACGCCCAACGGGGTGGCTGTTGCAGGTGGGAGGTTCCATGACCTCCCTGTCGTCGGGTATTGTTCCCCGGGAGCCCGGGCGCTGGGTGTCCCCAGAGGGAGGGGACCCTTTGCCCCAGCCTGGGCACCAAGGCTGCCTGGCCAGAAGGCCAGGATACAAAGACAGCTCAAGACTTAAGTTTTGTTTTTTTTTTTTGTTTAAGGTCTGTGACGGCTGCTTTTCACGCCCGCGTCCGGGGACCCCGCGGCAGGGTACGCGGAAGGAAACAAATTAAAACGGCTCGAACTGAGCAGGCGTCTCCTGAATGAAACATCAAAGCCAGCCCCGGGCGGGAGGCGGGTGCTGTTTTATTTATGGTGAGGCCCTATTTACAGACTCTGAGGACTTCCTCAGGCCGTGGGCGTCCTCTCTGCGCGTGCACCCGCCGTGCCCTGCACCGAGCCCTCCGGTGTCTCCACACGGGCAGAGGGTGGATGTAGCCGCCCCTCCCTGGACCTGCTCAAGTCCCCGTTGGATGGGCAGTCACCGCAGCGGCAGACTTGGGAGGGGGGTGAGACGGGAATGCTGAGCACCTCTAAGTACTTGGACATCCCTGGGTACTAAGCACCGAGCACCCTCGCGAAGGACATAGGCACCCTTAAGTACTAAGTACTGAGCACCTATGCTAGTACTCAGGCACCCTAAGTACTAAGAACCACACACCTCTTCTAAGTACTCAGGCACCTCGAAGTGCTAAGTACAGATGGTCCCTGACCTATGACTGTTCAACTTACGATTTTTTGCCTTTACGGTGGTGCAAAAGCCATATGCATTCAGTAGAAACTACTCTCAAGTTTGACTTTGGATCTTTTTGCGGGTCAGTGCTATGCGATCTGATGGTTTCTCATGACGCCAGGCAGCGGCAGCTCCCAGTCAGCCGCGTGACCAGGAGGGGGAGCGGCCCCCAGGGTACCTATGACCACCCTGCACCCAGACGTCCCGTCTGCTTCTCACTCCAGGACGGTATTCAGTACGCTACACGTCAGCACTTTATTATAACGCAGGCCTGGTGTGAGAGGGTCCTGCCCAGCCATGGGCTCAGCTCACACGAGCGTCCTTGCACGGGGAAGGCAGGCGGGGCTGAGCTCTGACGTGCGGGAGGCCAGGCGTATGCCTGCATTTTCGGCTGGGTGATATTTTCCACTTGGGACGGGTTTATCAGGACATCTCCCCATCGCGAGTCCGGGAAGATCTGTGCCAAGCATCTCTGTGAAGCTCTCAGGCTCCTGAGCAGACAGGTGGTCGGCAACCAGGCAGGACCCCGTTTCACCTCTGGGTGTGACTAATTGTCAGTGGTTGGCCCCGATCTCACTCCACGTGGCTCCGTGGGATGACCTTCCTTCCCCTTCGGACGTCTGTCCCCAGCTCCTGACGCGTGTGCGGACTCAGTCAACCGCCATCTGCCAGCATGAACCACAGCGGACTTAGGGTAAGGGTGGGGAATGGCCGGGATCCTCCCGGGAGCTCTTGGTAGAAGACGCACAGAGACAGGGCACACAGACACGGCTCTGCACCGAGCAAGACGGGGAACAGGGGGGCGCGGGAGAAGCAGGTTGCGTGTGTGTGTGCTTGTGCATGTGTGTATGTGCCCGTGCGTGTGTGTTGCGGGGGGGCTGTTCATGGAAGAAAATTTCCTGGAGGTAAGTCCCAGGGAACCAGCTTGGCGAGACAGGTAGGGTGGGACCTTCCAGCACACCGGGGTTTATCAGATTCAGTCTTATTTTTAAAAAGTTTTAATTTTGAAATAATTGTAGATTCACAGGAAGTTGCAAAGACAGTAGAGAGAGGTCCCAAGTGCCATTCACCCAATTTCCTACAAGAGTCGACCTTAGGTAACAGCGGGACAGTAGCAGACAAATCAGATCTCTTACGTGGGAATGACTACGAGGTGTATATCCCCCCCCCCTCGGTGCCTCGCCAAAGACCTGGCCTCTCATAAGGGCTAAATCCATGTCCCGTGAACAGCCTGCCGACGTCACACATGGTCAGTGCAGACGAGTTCTGTGGCTGGGACATCTCTGCCATAACTTGCTACAAGATCACTATCACAGAAGGCTCCTGTGACCCCTTTCGAAATAGGAAATTGAGGGGCACCTGGGTGGCTCGTCGGTTAAGTGTCCAACTCTTGGTTTCAGCCCAGGTCATGATCTCACGGTTCATGGGTTCGAGCCTCATGTCGGGCTCTGTGCTGCCAGCTCAGAGCTTGGAGCCTGCTTCGGATTCTGTGTGTGTCTCTCTCTGCCCCTGCCCCACTCACGCTCTGTCTCTCAAAAATGAATAAATGTCAAAAAAAAAAAAATTAAGGAAAGACTCTGTCTCTCTCAAATAAATAAACTTAAAAAAATAAATTGGAAATTGATTTGGGGGCACATGTGGGACCACACTCGGTGATGTAGATGGTGCTTCTCTCCAGCTACTGAAAAAGAATTTCTTCCTAGACCCAACTCTAACATTCATGAAGGTATCACAGCACATCAGAAGCCGAGTTGATGTAAGGTCCAATGAAAGTGCATCGTTTTGTCCTAAAACAGAACTTGGGTTTGTGTGGTGAATCTTTCTCTCCCTCTGGTTTGTGGGGCATGACGGTGTCCTTGCTCCCACACATCGAACGGAAAACACGAGGCTTGTGAAGTCAGGCGTTCCTGCCCAGCTGCCCTGGCCCCCCAGAGGTGGCTCCCTGACCCCTGGGCCAGCCTGGACCCGGCCACCCTACCCTGGCTGTCCCTCTCCTTGGCTCCCCCCCCAGCCCCGTCTTCTCTTTGGCAGCGGTCTCATAACACTCTCAGAGTTTTTAGAACTCACCTTCGGATTTTAGGAATCTGTTCTCAGGCAGTCTGAGGAGGACAGGACGGGGGGTCTACCAGGGCACTCACTGGTCTGGAGCGGGGTCACGAGGCCTTCCGGGCCCCACACAGGGGCCTCCTGTGGTTGCCGCTGGCAAAAATCCAGGGGTTTTGTGAGACCCCTGATTCTTAAATGTTGGCGACTAGTTAAAAAAACCAACTTTTCCAGGCAATCAAGAGTTACTGGTTGCTATTAATATTTTAAACAAAGGTTTCTCTTAAATCAGTCAAAACTGAGAACAGTAAGGGACTTTATTTGACCTCCATCGGTTCCTTCTCTGATCCGAGTGTCCGACCTACAAACCCTCTTCCTTTGCCGTGAAGAACTCGCCAGGCAGGCCTACCGCTGACAGGTTCTCCGGTTTTGTTCGAGAAAGTCTTCAATTTTCTTCACTCTTCAAGGATCCTTGTGCTGGATACAGAATGCCGGGGGTGGATTTCTCTTTCAAACCTCCAGTGCTGGCCCGGTTCCTGAGGGGATGGCCACTGTGGCTCTCACCCCGTGCCTCTGTCCGGAAGGTGCGGACTTTCTCTCTACGGCTCTTCTGTGCTCCTGACTCCTGTCCCAGGGCCCCGTCGGCACCTTCCTGGCTCCGCAGGTCCCACCCTGGGGGGGCCACCCTGTCCCCGGGACTCTGCACGTGGAACTAGCACTCCAAGTGCTGTGCCAGAAGCTTCTGCGTGTTACCGTGCTCACCCTTCACTCGGCAAAGAGAGTCACACGCTCGTCCTCAAAGTGACGCCAAGGCCGGCCGCAGCCCCTGGGAACTTGTCACATGTGACACCTGCAGACTCAGAGGCCCGGGCGCGGGTGGGCGGGTGTCTCTCCCCTCGACATGCCTGAAGATCACACGGGGCGAGCCATAGATGGGCACATCGGCATGATCTTTATAGCATTCGGGTCTCCCACCAGCACGGACTTCACACTATTGATTTTTGGTCTATCTCAAATCCCACTCGGTGCCCCGTTTCACTACGAGGTGAATGCTGTGTTTACATTATTAAGTGTTCTGCAAATATCTTCATTTTGAGACCCTCTCTCTGATCAATGTTCCTCAGTAAAACCCAGAGCGTCAAGTAACTAGCCCGAGACAAGGTGGAGAAGTCTTCCTGTGGTTCCCTCCAAGGAGTGGCTTCTGTTTCCTGTTTTCTGTGACCTTGAACAAGTCACAGAGTCCCTGCCCTGCGTGTTCCTAATCTGGGGACCTGGAAACCACCTCAACCTGCACCTGGTCACAGGTGCTTGAGAAGAGCTTTTTGATAAACAAGAAGAAAGGTCCTAAAACAGTAGTGTGAGACAGGCACTCACGAGCCGCTTAAAAATGGTCTCGTGGGTGTGTGTTTATAGCCCCAACCCCCAGAAGCCACTGAAACGCACCCACGGGAAGTGCACCCATGGAGGACTTCCCTCTCATGGCTCAGGGCCTGCACGGGCACCGGCCTCGCGTTGGCAGCGCTGAGGTTGCGTTCACGTTGAGACTGAGATTGCGTACCCACTGTGTGCCAGGACTGAGCCCGTGTACCTGCTGTGTGCTGGGACTGAGCCAATGTACCCACTGTGC
>NW_024412463.1:10850545-10876873 GCF_014898765.1 Herpailurus yagouaroundi | reverse complement strand
CGTACCCACTGTGCGCCGGGACTGAGCCCGAGACTGAACTCACTGTGTGTCGAGACTGAGGCCACATACCCACTGTGTGCCGGGACTGAGCCCGAGACTGAACCCACTGTGCGTCAAGACTGAAGCCGTGTACCCACTGTGTGCCGGGACTGAGTCCGTGTACCTGCTGTGTGCTGGGACTGAGCCAATGTACCCACTGTGCGCCAAGACTGAGGCCACGTACCCACTGTGTGCCGGGACTGAACCTGAGACTGAACCCCCTGTGCGTCGAGACTGAGACTGCGTACCCACTGTGTGCCAGGACTGAGCCCGTGTACCTGCTGTGTGCTGGGACTGAGCCAGCGTACCCACTATGTGCCAGGACTGAGCCAGCGTACCCACTGTGTGCCGGGACTGAACCCGAGACTGAACCCACTGTGCATTGAGACTGAGGCTGCATACCCACTGTGCGCCAGGACTGAGCCCGTGTACCTGCTGTGTGTTGGGACTGAGCCAGCATACCCACTATGTGCCAGGACTGAGCCAGCATACCCACAGTGTGCCAGGGCTGAACCCGAGGCTGAACCCCCTGTGCGTCGAGACTGAGGCCGCATACCCACTGTGCGCCAGGACTGAGCCCGTGTACCTGTTTTGCTGGGACTGAACTGGGGTGCGGGCCCCAGGGACCCGGGCTCCCTGTCGGGCGAGGCGCTCCGGTGTCTAGGACAAAGCCTGGCGCCTGAACGAGCGAGTGCACGAATGAATGAGCACATGTGACCTGCCTTCGGAGCCGACGCGCTAGCGGAAAGGCCGTGATCTGCTTGGCTAGCGCGTTCCCATCTGCCAAAGCTGGGCCAGCGGGACGTGGCCTCTCCTCCCCAGAGAGGGGGACGAGCCCCTGGCCAGAGGAGCCGGGCCGGGCCTGGAACAAGGCCAAACAGAAGAGGCGTGCGTGCGTGCATGCTTTTAAAACCGGTCACACGTACACATTTCTTCTGCCAGGGAAGTAACGTATCTATTAAGAAATGAAGGGCACATCCAGCTGTAAAGCAGGCCAACCCCAGGAAGGAGCCTCAGGCGTATTTTCACATTTGCTTCCAACCCTTCCTCTGCGTTCATACACATGTAAGAACCTGCACGGGTCCGTATGCACACGGTTTCGACCAACTACAGATACAACATATGGAATAAAAGTGACAGTCCCTCCTGGTGTCCCTGTCCCCTGCCTCCCCCCCACCCCCACGGCCATCTTTCCCAAGGAGGCGGGGGGGGGCGTATCTCTACAAGGACCACGGCTGGGACAGTCCCCATTGTGTGACCACCACTCTGCACGTCCAGAGCCCCGTCCTCCGTGTGTGATGGCCACTCTCTCAAGGTTCACCAAATGGTGAGATTGTGCTCCCCCAAACTGCACATACCGCTTTTGGTCTAACCTAATTTCACACCGTTTCACGGCATTTCACTCTTCTGTAAACATTTTCAGTGTTATTAATGCCAAATGAACCTGAGAAATGGATTAAGACACATCCAGGGGCAGCTGGGTGGCTCAGTGGGTTAAGCATCCGACTTTGGCTCAGGTCATGATCTCACAGCTCGTGAGTTCGAGCCCCGCATCGGGCTCTGTGCTGACAGCTCGGAGCCTGGAGCCTGTTCGGATTCTGTACCTCCCTCTCTCTCTACCCCTCCCCTGCTTGCACTCTCTCTCTCTCTCTCTCTC
Organism: Herpailurus yagouaroundi; assembly: GCF_014898765.1. NCBI lineage: Eukaryota > Metazoa > Chordata > Mammalia > Carnivora > Felidae > Herpailurus > Herpailurus yagouaroundi. The sequence goes on along the minus strand of NW_024412463.1, from coordinate 10,875,177 downwards.
TCTCTCACTCAAAAAAAAAAAAAAAAAAAAAAATACAAAAAAATAAAAAAAAAAACCAGAAATGGAGTGGAGCGCCTGGGTGGCTCAGTCGGTTAAGCATCAGAGTTTGGCTCAGGTCGTTCATGGGTTTGAGCCCCATGTCGGGCTCTGTGCTGACAGCTCAGAGCCTGCTTCAGATTCTGTGTCTCCCTCTCTCTCTGTGCCCTGCCTCCTTCCCTCACCCCCCTGCTCACGCGCTCTCTCTCTCTCTCAAAATAATAAACATGAATAAAATAAAAAAATTTTAAAAAGACCCATCCAATAAATAAAATGAAATAAATCCTAAAACTCAAAGTGAAAACATAAAACAATATTGCATATGGATGTTTTGTTAAAAATTTACACTGTTTCCCATACAATGTAAATACACAACTAATGAACAATTAAAGTTTCTTTTAAATTCTTGACACTTTCTCTGGCATAATTATAGGAAACGGAATTTTTTTTTCCCAAATGAAAAATCACCCCACGAATTAATGTCCCAAGCATTACCCTGGGGGCCACAATCAGGTAAAACTGTATTTCAAGGTTTTATGAATTTGAATGGATTTTGGATTTTTTCCAAATGCTAAATGGTGGGGAAGCATACAGCGAACGTTTTTCTGAAGGATAATACAGCAGTATTTAATAAAAGCAGTACAGGTGACCCCCCACCCCCATCATGACCTGATAACTCTTGTTTTACAGCGTATCCTAAGTAGTAAGCAAATGCAAAAATGATGAAGCATGCTCATTACCATGCGGTTTACAACTTTGAAAATCGGAAGTGACCCAAACATCAGTCTTAAGTGCTGGTTAAATCACGGTTTCCCCATAATTGTGGAGTTACTCACTTAAAACGATGTAATTTACAACAGGGAGGGACGTGCGTGGTTTTGTAAGTAAGCAGGCACCCTGCCCTTGACTGAGGGCAGCACGATCCCGCTGTGGTGAACGAGTCTGTCCACCGTGTGCACAGGTGTGAACAGGAGCGTGCATGGCGGGACCGTGTGAACTAGCATGGAATTCTGTGCGGATACTGCGGTTCTGCAGTTTGCTTTTCTGCATTTTGTACTGTTTTCTACCACGAAGGTGTATCGTGTACCTCGAAAAGGTTGAAGAGTTGGTGACGTCGATTCGAACCCCGTCCTGTGCAGCCCGCTTTCCCTCCTTCCCACGACTACGGCTCTGGTCCCAGGCAGGGACGTCCTCGAAGGGCATCCCGGAGGACCAGCTGCTGTCTTCGCCCCCCAGAGCCCACCGCTCCTCCTTATGGGGGGTCTCCTCTCTCCGCACGGCATCCTCTAGGCAGCAGGAGCTGCCTAGAGCTTCGGTAGAGCTACCGTGGTAGCCGTGCATAGAAATCAGTATGAGGACCACTTAAGAACATCATCATGTGGACAAACAACGTGTGGATGTGTTCATTAAAACCCTTGCCCATGTCTGAATGAAATGCATTTCACGCCAGTGAGGGAGGCTTAGCTAACTGTTAGGTCTCGGAAAAACTAACAAAGTCCTACCAATTTCTGGATTAGCAGCACTGAAGACCTGTAATTATTATTACCTTTGAGCATGGAAATAAATCACTTAAAATACAGTGCAAATACAGCACATAAGTGCTCATAGGTCGATGCTAAAAGATAGTTTTTCTAAAGGTGAGAACTTGTCTTATTCAAAACTATATCCTGTTGCTTAGTACAGAGCCTGACGTACGGTAGACGCTCGGTAAGTATTTTTGGGGGGGTGAAAAGATGACATTTAATCATAGATAAGAAACACAGCATTCATTCGGCAAGTGTATATTGTATATATTGGCCGCTGAGGTGTGCAAGGCAGTCCCTATCCTCGTGTGGTGCACACACTCCTGGGGAAATTCGTCTTGAATAAGTGTGTCATTACAGAACAGGAAAGGGCATGGAGAGAGAAGGACCAGGCTGCAAGAGAATAATGGATGGGGGGGGGTCTCATCCCCACTGAGGTGATGGGGCAAGGCTCTCAGAGGAGGTGAGCTCCCCAAAGGTAGGAGAGGACCTTTCCAGGTGAGGGACAGTGGCACTCGAGCAGCAAGGAGCTCTAGACTCTGAGGCTGGAGAGCACATGGCCCAGGGACACCAGGGAAGGTCTCCTGAGGCCCAGACGCAGGGCCCCAGTGGGAACGTAGCCCCAGGCGCAGAGGTGGGCGGCTGCCTGCCGACAGGGGGTCTGGGGCCCACGCCGAAGAGTTCTGATCATGCTACATGTGGCAAAGCCTGTGACGGGTTCTAAGCAAAGCAGCAGCATGATCTAATTTTTGAGCAACCCAAGAGGACAGTGCTGGGGGACTACTTCCTCTGGAACCAGTGGGCCCGAAGACCTGTGGCCGTTACGACCTTGAGTCTGGAGGCAAACCCTGGGACTCTGCTGCCCCAGCACAGACAAGGAAGAAAACCGTCCCCCGCAGAGAGCTTCATGGGCGCAACTCAAAGAGCTTCCCCCAGATGCTGTGTGCCCTCCCTCAGCCCCACCGGCCGTCGCTCAGCATGTGGGGGATGAGGCCACCAAGCCAAGGTCCTCAGTCATCCAGGTGTCAAGGCTCCGAACGTAACAAGAAGCGAGTCCGAAGCCAAGGGAGCGTCCAGGGAACAAGGGATCACAGCGGCTGCTTACGGCCTGCGTGCCTTCCCCGTAAACAAATCACAGTCCCAGGCGCTTCCTTCGAGTGACCCTACATGTCGTTTCCAGATATCCAGTCTCCCCGTGTCGACAGTGAGGCCCCCGTTCAGAGGCGCTGGCGGGAGCTGAAGCCTGAGCCCTCCCTGGCAGGTGCCAAGCCGGCACGTCGCCTCTGCCGGCAGGAAGCAAAGCTTTGTCATGAATGCCGAACTCCCTGGTTCCTGGTTCCACTGCCGCAGAAAGTGTCAGCTCTTCACCTCCAAGAGAGGTTTTGTGACAACTTACACACTGGGACCTGGATGTACAACTTCTAGAATCTCAAAAATGAGTTCAATGAAGCGGCATGTGGGAGGAAGATTTTTACACAAGAAGTTAGAAAGGGAGCCAAAAATACAGAATGAAGTCTAGGCTGCACACCTCGCCTACAGGGCCGCGTCTCGGCCTCACCTCCCACCCGCCCCTGACCTTGGGCTCCGGCCGCGAGACGGAACGGCCAGCGCAACAGGGGAGCGCAGGTGTCCCGTGGACTCTGCCAACAGCCAGTCTCGGGGACAGAAGGCTGCAGGTCCCAATGGCAGACAGACGCGTGTGAGCAGGGGGGCTACCTGTGGCGGGACCAGCCACGTCTGTGACTCTGGTTACGATGGGACCGTCCTGGGGGGGAGGCGGGTTCCACACCCCAGTGTGAGCTCCTTCCGGGAAGACCCCTGAATGGTAACACATGAACAGCAAATACGGGTCCGGCAATTACGGGGCAGGCAGGGTGCAAGCACTTCGCACGTGAACTCGCCGGCCCTTCCCGACTCGTACGATCCCTCTTTGACGCAGGTAGGAGCTGAGACACCGGTGCTGTGACCTTGGACCCTGGGAGCGTGGCCCGTAGCTACCTTTCTACAGGTGCTACAGGGGCCCTGCCCCTGGTTCTCTAGTTGTAAAGGGAAAACGAGATACTCGCCCGAATGGAGACTAAAGAAGGACTGGAAAACATGGGCTTCTAGCAGCCCCCACGACACCCCCGCCTGGTGGGCGTCACCCTGTCTCTACCCTACAGACCAGGGAGCAGAGCGTCAGTGCTGGGATTCGAATGCAGGTCCGCCAGCCCGGGGGCCCGGGTCCTCAGGTTAGTGCCACATCGTGTCTGCAGAGGAGGGTCCTGTCATCACGGTGCCACCAGAGCAGGCTGTGACAATGCAGAGCGGTGGGCAGCGCCCATGGTGGGGGGGGGGGGGCAGCACCTCTGTCCTGAAAGCCCACTCCCGCTCCCACACTGTCAGAAAGACCCAGATAACGAACAAGCACGTGGAACGTATCATCTCCCCTCTGTGCCACGTGAGCTGCTCAGCCAACAGGTGGTGTGGAGGTGGCCAGCGTTTCCTGTCCTTGTGTCCTCGGAAGGGATTACGGCGTCGGCTGGAGCCTGCAGAGCCTCGGCCGCCGTGAACGCAGGCTAATCGGGGTGCTTGTCCTCTGTGCCCTGGTGGCCACCAACAGGCTTCCTGTTGGCCAACCTGTGCCCCTCCCGTACACGCCCAGCAGGTGGCAGGGCCAGCACCCTCTGCAGGGGAGCTCCGGCGAAGCCCCGTGGGTGGTGCGGCCGAGCCAGTGACGGGGACATCCCCGGTTTCCCGTTTAACGGTGCACCAGGGCGCTCGTTGTGGTTCTGGCCACGTGGCCGAGGTGTCCTGAGCGAAAGCCTCTCCAGGAACAACGGGCAGGGGGGGCACTGGTGGCAGATTCCCCACGAAGCCCCGAGCAACGCCCGGCGCTGTGTGCGTGTGCGCATGCGTGTGGATGTCCGCACACACAGATGTGTGTGCAAGGGTGTGCGTGTGCACGGGTTAAGTGCCTCCACTCTGTCCCATTGAGGTAAGGAAACAGAGTGTGCCCTTCTGGGATTTGACAGTTTATTCACTTAGCAAATCACCCCTCGCGCTTGACTTTTCACAGTACCGGGCGAGTCATGTTTTCGGAGCCCTCGCTCTGCTGACACGGTGGATTTGGAATAAATATTTTGTGCTGGAGAAGAGAAGCTGTATTAGGGCTCAGCACAAGGACGTGGGTCGGCTGGGTGACCAAGGTGCCACTTGAAGCCAAGGGCACTACCAGGGCCGCCCTGGTGGCTCAGGATTTCGTCACATGTGGAATCGAACCCGGGCGCTGCACCCCAAGGCTGAGCCGGACCAGCAGGGAGTTTATCGGGGCCCCTGCTTACAGGGGAGACACCTGCTCGGGGACATATACCGGGGCTCTGCCGGAACTGGATGAAGCCCCTCCCCCCCCCCCACCCCCAGGGAACGGCAAGGGCAGGCTGGGCCGCAGCTGGAGCGTCATCCGCTCTCCCTCTCAGCCTCTCCGTGCCCAGTTTTGCATCGTCGCCTAGAACAACAGGATGCTGTGTGAACTCATGGGAGGTCACACCACGTGGGAGTCCTCATTTCCCAGGTTCCTCCACAGACACTTTCGCAGCCACACCCGCAGTTTTGAGCGGCATGAGTTAATACGCATTCCAGTGATTCAGAATCAGAGAACGTTCTAGCATCATGTGTAAGGCTGGATATGCCTTGAAATCTGTAGAAACGCATTTCTTCCTTAAGTTAATTCACGGCCCTTGGCTGAAGCGCTGTTGCAGAATTTTATAACGCTCTGGGCCTTGGAGAATCCAGGGAGACCTGCCCAGGGACAGGTGGCGGCTGCCTCCCCCACCTTGGTGGGGCGGAGCAGGGAGGGGCCTCGCGGAGTGGGGACACTGGGGCTGGGCACACGCCTGCCGCCCTTGCCCGTGTGCACGTAGCGAGTGAGCGGGCTCAGACGCCACCCCATTCCTCCGCTAGCCCCACGGCGAGACGCGGACAGACTGGGCGACTCTGCCTGCGGGCACAGCCGGGTGAGCCCAGGGGGGCCTGGTGCCCACACCTGCACCCGTCAAGCACAGCCCGGCCCGCCGCATGGTGGCCTCACGGGATGGCCCGGCCATGGTGTGCAGATGCCTGACCAGGGCCCCACACGGGATGCTGAGTCCCTGCAGGCTGGCTGGACACACACACCCGGAGGGCCCTGTGGCCCGGGGACCCGAACGACCAGGGGGTTCGATCCCATCCGGGGCCAGGTGGGGGTGCAGCAGCGTGAGGATGACCCTGCCTTAGGTGACAGTTTCGCGAATGAGCCGACTTCTCAGCACAAACACTGCAGGTGTGCTGGGCCCTCTGGGGTCCTGAAAAGGAAGAAGATACAATCTGACCCGCCCAGGGGCGACGACACGGCCGCGGGAGGAGGCCCGGCGCAGGGAAGGCCTGCCGTAGAACAGAGCTCCTCTGCCCAGCCTTGCCAGGACGGCCAAGCCAGCCTGGCAGCATTGCTTGAGAGGGAGAAAGAGGTACCCGTGCCATAAATAACAACCAGAAAGCACCAGTCACAAAATGGGAAAAAGCCAGAAATGCCACCACAGCCACGGGTGGCGGGTTCCAGTGGGGCTCTGCCCTTCCCTGCCCCCACGTCAAGCCGCCCTCCTTCTCAGGTGTCCCTTCTGATCCCGAAGACATCCCTGACCCCATGCAGGGCCTCGGACACAGAGAAGAGGCAGGCCTCCTGCTACGGCCTGTGCCCCGGGCATTTCTCTGGTCCTGACACCACACCCGGGGCAAGAGGAGGGGCCTGGACCACGGGTGCAGAGCTAGGACAGCCACGGGTGGGGATTGGTCACCAACAACCTTCCTGTGGACATGGAAACACAGCCCAGACGCGCTGCTGACTGCTCTGCCCGGCACCCAGCCTGGACGGTCGCTTGTGCCCCCCACGTCGGAGCTGAGCCTCACGGCCCTAAGGGGTTGTTGGTAGAAAGGGACCGAGAGTCACCCAGACACAGACCAACAGCGCAGCGCAAACTCCCACGTCGCTTCGAACATTAATCAGTGCCTCATGTTTAATTAATCTTTGCTGAGTTTGCTGAGTGATGAAAGTAGAATTTTCCATCGGTAGGAACAACACGTATGTATTCAGGGCCCTTCTATAATTCTCTGCCAGAGAGTTTCTGCCAACTCTTAAAGATCCCTCTCCAACCTCCCCCTCTCTTTAATTTTTTTAAGTTTTATTTTAGACAGAGAGAGAGAGGGTGGGAGAGAAAAGCAGAGGAAGAGAGAGAATCTTGAAAAAAAAATTTTTTTTAATGTTTGTTTATTTTTGAGACAGAGAGAGACAGAGCATGAATGGGGGAGGGTCAGAGAGAGGGAGACACAGAATCCGAAGCAGGTTCCAGGCTCCGAGCTGTCAGCACAGAGCCCGATGCGGGGCTTGAACTCACGAGCCGTGAGATCATGACCTGAGCCAAAGCCGGACGCTTAACCGACTGAGCCCCCCAGGCGCCCCGAGAGAGAGAATCTTAAGTAGGTCCCACAGTCAGCGTGGAGCCTGACTCAGGGCTCGGTCCCAAGACTTGAGCTGAAATCCAGAGTTGGACGCTCAACCGACTGAGCCACCCAGGTGCCCCATCCAATGCCACCCCCACCCCCACCCCCACTTTTTTTTAATGTTTATTTTTGAGAGAGACAGACCCTGAGTGGGGACGGGCAGAGAGAGAGGGAGACACAGAATCCGAAGCAGGTTCCAGGCTCCGAGCTGTCAGCACAGAGCCCGACGCGGGGCTCAAACTCACGAACCGTGATATCATGACCTGAGCCGAAGCCGGATGCTTCACCGACTGAGCCTCCCAGGCGCCCCAAACCCTCCCACTCTCGATGCCTCTCGCCTCCTCCCCGTGGGGCGTGACCGGGACTCACAGGTAGAGACTTACTTTCATCTTTCGGCCATAGCAGCACCCCTGTGTTATACTGGCCAATACACCTGTCTACACTCACAGACAGGCCCCCTGGATGGTGACAGGTCTGCCCCACCAGTCAGGTCCGCCCCCAGTAAACACCTGGCTGACCGCATACTTGTCTTCTGAGTTGTATCTGCACCTGCCCAGGGCACGCTCCCACGCCACCCCCAGAGGCAGGCCCCCATGCACCCTGGACGGGAGCAGGGCCACGTGGGTCACGGGCGCTCGGCCGCAGACACCCACACGAAGCCACTCTTGGTGCCCTCGATGAGCTGGTGTAAACTCTTCCGTGCAGGAAGGCTGACCTGGCTGTACCGTCTGAGCGTCACAAAAACCCAGCAGCGCAAACGATGTCGAGCACACGGCTTCCTTCAGCTAGAGAGAGGCCTTGCTGTTTTCTCTGGGATTCTCTCTCTGGATGTGCCACTACACACCAAAGCGGCAAGGTTTCACGAGGAAGGGCGATCTCTGGCCTTCTTCCTCCCATCAGCTCTCCCCAGTGGACCATCCACGGAGAGAACACAGTAAGACAGCCTATAAGAAAGTAATCGCTTCAAAACAGAACAGAAGGCAACGGTGACAAAACAGAGCTGCGTCTGGGTCCAGCCTCTGCCAAAACAGTTCCGAGGTGACAAAGACGGGCATTTTCACTGCCAGACAGCCAGACCGTTCTCTGTTCACGATGGTATTCTTAATGGAAAAAAAGGACATAAAGTAATTGGCCAGCTGACCTGAAGTCCACCAAGAAATAAAGACGCGGCTCACAGCCCTGAGAGTTACTGAAGCTCGTGCCTTCAGCTCTGCGTTCAGAATATAAATGGCCAGAGGAGACGGAGATGGATCTTTCCGGAAAACAGCCCTTCCTTTTAGAACTTTGAGGGGTCGTGACCCATTTGTGGACAAGCACAACCTTGATTTACCCTGGACTCCCAACCGCCATGTGAAAGCCCAGCACTAATCAGGGTGACCTATCGCCCAATGCCTCTCTCATGACCTTCAAGGAGGTCATGTGTTGAAATTACTATCGAGAACGGTTTCTATTTCAGGTGGAGAAGAGCGGGCATGGTAGGAACAGTGAGCGAGCGCACGACGGAAACGACAGGGCAGCAACGCGACACGATCAGAGAAAGACGTCGATCCATTCAATGGCACTTGCCATGCTGAACGGCCGAGCTCGGGGAGGCGGGAAGCCCGACGCTGGCCCCCTCCGGAGCACGACAGAGGGGAATGCTCTGGGAGGCGGGCGACAACTGTGGGCACTTAACCACACTGACCATAATTGCACTGATTATCTCACGCCAGGCCCACCCCCCATATGCAAACCCACTGGGTGCTCCACAGAATTCAAGGCTTCCTGTGTGCACGGACGCACTCTCCTTAGAAAGCATATCACAGACCGTGGGTCCTCACCGTGTAGTGGGGAGTAAATATTCGGCACAGCACCGGGCATCGTGAGGTCAGCAGGCAGTCTGCACACCAACACCTTATACGGGAGGCTTGACCTTTCTATTCATCCGCGGGGGACACTGTTCTCTCCTCATGTCTCTGGCTGCCTTGCAAGCCCCCCAGCCTTGAGCCTCTGGTGGGACCCCCTCCCCTGTCCTTCCACCCATCCATCCCTACGTTCACGGTCTTTCTCCTTGCTCCACGGAGAGCTCCACGAGAGTGCCACAGAAGGGTCTTTGAGGCCATCAGTGATTAAGACTCATGCAACCTCCATGGGTTCCTCTCTGTAACTGTGCCCTCCTGAAGGCTCTGGGTCTACCCAGCACACGCACCCAGACACCTTCTGCCCTGTCACCTGACTTCCAGTCCACTTTTCAAGAAGCCAGAGACACCCCACTCCCAGCTGGGACGCAGTAAGCTGTCTTCTGGAAGTTTCTGGAACCTTGATGCTCTCACACCCATCTGAGGTCAGGCCTCCATGTGCCAACTTTCTGAGTGAAACCTCTTCGGGTTTTTTTTTTTTTTTTTTTTTTTTGCTGCACTTGACCGTGCGTCTTGAAGATCCTACTCAAATGCTGGCTACTAAGACGGCCATGCAGGGAGACGAGGAAGTTAGGGGAAAACCAAACACGACTGCCACTGGCAGGGGGAGGCTGGCCCCCACGGGATGGAGGCAAGAGCTGCTGATGGGCACGTTCCAGAACTGTCTTCATAAGCCAGCGAGCGGCGAGCTGAGTGGTTGGACAGCACTGTTACTTGGGCAACCGAGCCGCACATACACGGAGCCAGCCAAGTCTGCGCGACAACGCTCCCATCGCCAAGTTGGCCTGTGAGCTCGGGCGCCTGGCTGGGAGCGAGATGGAGGGTCCGTGGTGAGCAGAGAGGGTGTGGCCAGAGCTGAAGCCACCCCACTGACAGCCTGAGAAACGATCCTCTCTCTGGCCCCCCCCGCGTTTTCACGTGCCCTGTGGCCCCGAGGACTTGCCAGAGGATAAACCAGAGAAGCACCTTACGGAGCCTTCCTAACTGTGCAAAGCAAACTTGACCCAGAATCCGTTTCAACGGCGAGCCTCAGAGGAAGCCAGGAAAGGCACGGACGGAGTGGGCCTGGAATTATAAACGGGTGGCAGAGTCCGGATCCTCAGCAGGACTCCCAGCTCCGAGGTGGGAAGGCTGTTCTGGCCAGACTTACAGAAACCAGTTTTAAGGGAAAAAAACAAGCAAACAAAACTCTTCACGGTTCACACAGGGAAAAACAAACCTAACTGAAGCCAGATCCGCTGACGCTCAGCCTGAGACGTCATTCTTGCCATGTACACGTTACAGGGGATTCAGGGTCAGCGAGGGACACGGCGGGGAGTTCGGAGACTCGGAGAAACCGTGAAGTGGACCACGCACTCCCGGGTTTTACAGCCCCAAATCCGGAGGGGACTACTCCCCCAGGGTCCGCCCCGTGTCCCTGTGCACAGGGCAGCCGACTTCTGCAACGGTGCAGGTCTCGTCAACGCGCAGGTTATTCTTATAAAGCCACAGATGCCTTGCGCTGGAGAACAAGGCTGGCATGAGGGTGGAAAGGAGAAGGACAAGAAAACGAGGACAGGAAGACAAGTCCACACACAGCTGCGAGGGGGCAGGCTCTGAGTCACCACAAACCACTGAGAGTCAGGGCCGGGGAACCTCCGGGGACAGCCCAGCAGGGGCTTCCCCAGGGGACGAATCAGAGGCTGTGTGCCCGCCACCCGCATGGCCCGCGTCAGCCCTGGGACGGAGCTGAGGCCCTGAGCTGAGCGGGAGCCCCCGGAACGGTCCAACGACCGGAGTCGAGATGAAGCTTGCGTTTCAGCTGGCAAAGGAGCAAACTAATTTTTCAAACTAAGATCCTCCTTTAAAACCCCCTGCACTTGCCTTGTTAACGTAACAAGAGTCCTAGCAAATCTCTCTTAAAAGGAAACTTTCTCACTTACTTCTGATGCTTGGAGTCAAATTCTCCTAGATTAAACAGAACTCTACTTACTGCCTTTTCGCTAAGGTTCTGACTTCCCCACGTTTAATTTTGGGGTTTCCGGGGGCCGTTTCTTACTTAGGGGACACACAACGCGAGGTCTAAAGAGAAGTGTGCAGGTGGAGTCTGAACGCCTGCAGCGTCCTGCCACCAGCACAAGCTCTGCGAGGGGCCGCTGAGCTCCTCGTACTGGGAACAGACGGGGCAAGACTCACGAGAGACCCGGGGGTGCACGCCCATGGGCGAGAACGCAGCGCTGACCAGCGGGGACGGCGGGGGTCTTGTGGGCACGTCGGCCGCGCCGGGTCCGCTGCCGGGAGCAGAGGGCTCCAGAGGGGGCTTCTCAGAGTCGGAGCCACCTGGGAGCACCCCCGAATGCAGATTCCCCGTGAAGCAGGCACCACGTGCTATGGAACTTGGAAGCGGTTTCCTCCCCACACAGGGTCCGTCCCAGGTGCCAAAGCGCGGGTGGACATCGATGCAAATGCCTGAACACCGTCACTACGGGAGAACCACGGGCGAGGGGCTGTCTTACGTGTCTGCTCATCCCCAGTCCCTGGCTGAGGGTCTCACACACAGCAGGTGTACAAGACGGAACCGCGGCTCCTTCTCACTACTTGCTGTGGCTTGAATGTCACCTCCTCAGGGAGGGCTTCCGGGCTCTCCTGACCTCCGCCCCTCTCCCATTCCTGCTCACTTCCTTCTTAGCCCTGTCAGCCTCACCGTGGGGCTCGTGTGCCTGCCGCCCCACGGGCATGGACGTGTGAGAGCGACCAGTTCGGTGCTGTAGCCCCAACACCCGGCTCAATGCCCACCTGCTGGGGGAGCAGGCAGTGTTTTCTAAGAGAATAATAGGGCTTAGTTTTCCAGCCACTGCCACCCACTCGTGCTTTAGCTGGGCTTCCAGGAGGACTCGGACCCGGCCACAGAACTGGGATCAAGAAGCGGGTTCTTGCCCCTGCTAACCGGAGATCCTGGGAAGCGTCGTGGGGTCTCGAGGAATTTTAAATCAGAATATAAACTTGTTTCCGGCCAAACGTGAATCCTCGCGCACGGAGATGGGGGAGCATCAAGGCCCCATTAAGGGTAATGCCAAACGGAGGGCTTTGGGACCCACAGGCGGACAGCCCGAGGTGTGAGCGGGGGCGTCTTCGGGGACGTGAGGATCCCCTCGAGGGCCAACACGAATCCACACCCGCCCTGGCCGCATGGAGTTTCCCGTCTATGGATCCAGGCTGCCCAGTACATTCCCTTCAATGGCAGCTCTGCTCACGGCGAGTCTGGAGCACAGCGGCTGGGTGGGTGGGCATCCGGGCAGAGTGTCCGAGTTCCAACCTGCTCGGTGTACCGGTCACGCCCGCGATGCCCAAGCACACTAGGAGAACCCGGGGCACACCGCACCAGTGCTGAGGTGTGACTGTGGCCAGAGGGGGCTGGAGAAAGTTCCGGGCTGGGGTTGGTGGCCAGGGTTCTCCGGGGTCTGTGGTCAATCCACCTCCAGAGCTCAGCTCTGGGGGGATGTCCCAGGGCGGGGGCTGCCCCCTTCTAGGCCTCTGGGGGCACCAGGAACTTTGCCAGAGCCTCTCACCCACCTCAGAGCCCGTATCCCTGATTCCGTGTCCCTGATTCCATGCCAGGGCAACCACTGGTGCCCCTGACCCCTACCCCCTGCCTCCGTCTGCCCAATAAGAGAGGCAGCGTCCCATCTAAAGACCTGAGGCCATCTAACAGAGAAGCTCGGGCGGCCCACTTGGCTGTGATGAGGAAGGGGACTCGGGGACACAGCACCTTCACTGGGCAGGGCCTGGGGGGTGGGCAGTGTGGCAGATTTTGGCAAGGCCGCGGCCCCCCGGTGCTCCCCCACGGCTCCTGCGGCCGCCTCCAGTGATCATTATTAACAGGGCTCCCTGTAATTGGAAGATAAACCTTCCAAGTTCATAGCTGTCTCAAATTCATCTTTAACTTAAAAAGAAACATCAATAATTAAAGCCAACCGCATGTGCTGCGGCAGCACGTGTGGGGGACAGATAAGGACCCGCCAAGCCTTTGATTATGGCTCCTTCTGCCTCAGGGGATTTAGACCCTGGAGTCCCAGCTCTGAATTATTTGTTTTAATTTCATTTCTGGCATCGGTGAGTGCCGAGAGCCTCCTCTTCCCTATGCCCCCGGCGGCTGCTGGGAGGGACTCGGGCCAGAGGTCAGAGCCTCGGTCAGGCCGGGCGGCCGCAGCCAGAGGGTTCGTCACCTCTTGGTGGCCGCTGCTGTGCCGCTTCCCACGCTCCTGGGTACCGCACGTCTGCAAAGGAGCCCCGTGCCCCAGCGTCTGCAGAGAAGCCGTTGGGGCCCCGAGGGACTCTGCCCACTGGGTCAGGAGCAGAGGCGCCCCAGACGGAGCCCCGACTCGTCTGTGAGATGCCTGAGCTGAGAAGCGCACGCAGGTGCACGCTCATTAAGCATTTATCAAGCCCCACTGTGTGCAGCGCACCACCAGAGACAAGGCTGGGAGATGAAGGAAATCCCACCACCCTGCCCTGCCGGACCGCGAGAGGGGAGCAGGGCCCCGCCGTCCGCTCAGCGGATGCTGTTACGGGCCAGCACCGAGGGTCAGGGCGCCTCTCCCAGCGTGCTCACTTGCCCCTGTGCTGTCACGCGTGAGTGTGCTCAGTGTGGAGGTGGGGCCGGCCCTGCTGCCCCACGGACGGCTTCCCCTGTACATGAGGACTGGCCAGGACCCAGGCAGGGGCGCTCGCTGGAACCTTCCGCCGTAGCGAGCGCCACGATGCAGGAATTCCTGAAGGCTGCCTGATGTGTGGACGCACCCAGGCCTGATGTCCCAGGGAAGGCAGAACGCAGATGAGCCTGTCCCCAGGGCTCCCTGGTTGGGGGCGGGGCCCAACCTGGAGCGCACCAGGGGCCCAGAACCTGCGGCATTTTCCGCCTGACACGTGGTCAGGGGGTCACGGGCAGAGGGCACAGAGAGGGGCTGGGGGCCTGTGGGAGGGTCCTCGGCAGTATGGGAAGGAAGTCAGCCCCCCAGGGCTAGTGCCACGAGTCCCTGAACTACACACCAGCTGAGGACCATGGAAGGGTCCTGAAAATTCCCAGTGACTTTGTGCTGCAAGAGGAGGGGGGACTGAGACTCCTGGGTGGGGGGGTGAGGAGAAGCCTGGGAGGCTGTGGGCCTAAAGGTGCCATGAGGGGAGAGGCGAGTCCACTGGGGGGGGGCACTGATGGAAAAGGGAGAAAACTAGAATATCTGCTCCCCACCCGCTCCCCGGCCGGCGGGGCTGCCCCCCCATTGGCTCCAAGAGCTGCTGTCCACACCTCTGTGTGACCACAGACACCTGGCTGCAAGCGTGGGCTCCGTGGTCGACAGCCTGGGTGTTCCCCAAAGGCCACCACCCACAGATGACCTTCACGGGGTGGTGGCCCTCACGGATGTCAGCTTTCCCACTTGTAAAAAAACAAAGACAGCCGGAGGTGCCTGGTGCTCGCTGGGTTGGGCATCCAATCCTTGATCTCGGCTCAGGGCACGATCTCACGGTTCATGGGTTCAACCCCCACACTGGGCTCTGTGCTGGTGGTATGGAGCCTGCTTGGGATTCTCTCTCTCCCTCTCTCTCCCCCTCCCCTGCTGTCTCTCTCTCTCAAAATAAATAAACATTAAAAAACACACAATAAAGAAAGATGGACATTATCTACCAATAGTTCTCCTCCACGGGGGAGATTCTGTCCCAGGAACATGTGGCAATGTCTGGGTACATTTGTGGTGTCACAGCTGGGAGAGGGTATAACTGGAATTTGGTGGGTGGAGGAGGGGAGGCTGTTGAACGCGCCCCCCCCCCCCCCCCCCCCCACCGCACTGTGCCCAGGACAGCCCACAGCTGTCAACGGTCCCCGGGCTGGAGGCCTCAGTGTTCCCCGAGGACCAGCACACCTGCTCACAGCACCAAGTCAGCGGGACCAGAGGGGGCCTAGCAGGTGCACGGGGCACAGGAACGACCCCACACCTTGGGCTCAGGGACACAGTGCACAGGAGCCATCATCAGCCTAGAGAGAGACGACCACCACGGCCACGCTTACAGGGATCACGGCCCTGCTGTCCCCCTGGCGTGCGTCCTGAGGGAGGCGGTCACCCCCAGACCAAAGAGCAGCCTCTCCGAAGCTCCGTGACCGCCAGGCCAACGGGTGGGGGAAAGCGGCCCCACTCCCTTCTCTGCTCCCGCCCTGGGGGCCGAGGACTTGGCTCTCACCCTTGTCTGAGATACGCTTGCCTCTGAGCGGTCATGCCGCCCCCCAAACCCTCTCCTCCTCACGTCATCGGGGGCTGTGTCAGCCTTGGCCCTTGCTGTGGGACGCTTTCCTCTCTGCTCCTCAGGCCACTCAGGCCTCAGTGACCTTCCGGAATGTTCACCACCCTCAACGCACTCCGGCATCAATCCAATCTCATCTGAAGTGCTCTGTAGGGGTTTACCGGGCTCCCCAAGGACCCACTAGAATTCCTGATGAACTCCTGGATGAAGAGCCCTCGTCGCCCCCCACCCCCACCTCAGCGAGCAGCATGTCCTTGGAACGGAGTCTGGGGCGAGAGGGAGGGGAGGCTCCCGGCCAGGGCAACGGCATCGCCCCTGCACCCCTGCACCACACCATGGACTCTGCCCCTCGGCACCCAGGTGGGCATCTGTCTCGGTGTCTCAGGGCAGTCGCAGACCTGATGCCCCAGGATCCCTGGAGGCTAAAGAAACAAGCGGGCAGAGCAGGGGACGCTCTGCTGGGATGGGGCAGCACCTGTGTCACCTGCGAGATGTGGGCTCGAGGGGCCCAGGCACGCCACAAACCTTGTGTGACAGAGGCGGGGCGGAAGGAGGTGGGGAGGCAGGGAGCAGGAAGGAGGGGGTGCTGATAATTAATAAGGAAACTTCTGGGATCCCGAGAAGGAAGCAGAATCCCAGAGCCCGGGCAAATCTCGAAACGGGGTCCAGACAGGACGTTCAAGCAACAAGACGTTACCCCTTCCCTGGGACTGGATCTGGAGCAGGAGGTGGCACGGGGGGCTGTGGGACGCTTCGAAGTCTTGGGATACCAGGTGTCTAGATCGACTCCTCTTTTTAAAATTGGCTGCAGCAAATGAGGCAGTGTCGAACGGACGCCGGCAAGAGGAGGCAGGGAAAGGGAGTCGTCACAAAGCAGCAGGGGCTGGGAGGCACTGGACAGACCCGGGCGCACAGTCGGGTTCTCCAGCCCAGAACATTCCCCCAGGTGTGCACCACCCTGAGAGGACGCAGCCCTGTCACGGGCGCCGGGACTGGCATCTTGGCAGTCAGTCCCCCTTCCTGACCGTGAGGGGCCGCCGCGTGGTTAGGCATCTCTTAGGAGCCGCTGACCCTCTGCCCGAAGCAATGAGCCGATCCGAACCGCTTTCCCCTGAGGTGTCCAGTTCTGCCCACCGGTGCCGAGTCCCCCTGTGTGAGCCGCTGTAGGGGTGCAGTGACTTCTCTCCCCACAGGGTCATGAAGACGATTCAGAATGTGACTTCAGGGTTATCACCGACCCGTCTAGGAAGAGAGGTTTGCAAACGGCGTGTTTTGCTACTCATTTCCCGGCCTGCATTTAATTTTTCTGAACTGTTTTTCTTTTTTTAAAAATTAAAAAAAAAATGTGTATTTATTACTGAGAGACAGAGACAGAGCATGAGCATGGGAGGGGCAGAATCCGAAGCAGGCTCCAGGCTCTGAGCTGTCAGCACAGAGCCTGACGCGGGGCTGGAACTCACAAACCGTGAGATCATGAACCGAGCCGAACTCGGACGCTTAACCGACTGAGCCCCCCAGGCGCCCCTAATTTTTCTGAACTTTAAAATTTTTCTTCAAGTGCCCTTAAAAGAATTCAGGATGCTCTGAAAATACCTGACTCCCTATAGTTCTACACACAGGATAAGGGCAACGGGTTACACATTCTTTCCCACTCTCTTAATGAGAGCAGCCAAACCCTCTATGGTTCACAGAGCCACCTGGGGGCGGGCTAGCTTGGAGTCCCCTCCTTCCTGACCACAGAAGGGATATTCCAGCTCGCGAAGAACCGGAATGGCAGAGCTCTCAGCCAATCAGAATGGAGGGGCGTGGCCAGACACCTGCAAACCCCGGGAGCATCGGTCCTGGGGTTCCGCCTCCCCACAGAGAGGGCGCTTCCCCGGTTCCGTCACTGAGTGTTCAACCACGTGCACATGCCTCCAGAAAGCCTCTGTCCCCCTTCACTTTCCACACGTACGTGCTGACTTTGGGGACACGAGGGTTTCTCCTTCCCGTTAGTGAAACTCACCTATGTGGTGCTCGCACCTGCACACACGCTCTGCTCGTGAGCCCAGGTCGAATGTCAGTAATGTTCTCACGTCAAAGCAAAACAAAAAAAACATGAAGAGTGCGCGGAGTGAAGACAGCTGGCATCTTCCAACCGAGATGGGCTTGAAAGGGAGCAGAGTTTTTCTCCTCTGCTCCGACCTCTCCATTTAAAATTGAACCCCTCCCTGACCCACGCTACTTCCCACAGCCCTGCTTCCCTGATACCCTAAGATTCACTGATTGTGTCCAGCCCTCCCACCTCTACAATGGCCACCTCCCAAGGGGAGGGACCATCGGCTCCTTCTGTCTCCTGCCCCGCCCCCCCACCTGCCACATGGCAAGTGCTCAAAACACAAGCTGAACGAAGTAACGTCCCTCAGGGTGCAGAGGCTCTGCAAGACCATCCCGCCCCCAGACAGCGTGTCACCGGGCAGGGAATGGTTGACCCATGCGTAGCAGGTGCACAAACACGTCAGTCACAGTGCTTTCTGGCCAGCCAAGCGCATTCATGCACACAGTCCTCTGAATCCTCTCTACAAGGTGGGGACAGACATCAGGACCATGCGACTTAGGATCAGAAAACTTGGGGCCAAGACACGGCTCAGCCCCGGGACCACACAGGTCACGAGTCTCCTCTGAGAGGTGGGGGTGATGATCCGGAAGCCTCCCTACTCCAGGGAGGCTCACGAGGCACTCTGCAG
Source organism: Herpailurus yagouaroundi (assembly GCF_014898765.1). Lineage (NCBI taxonomy): Eukaryota > Metazoa > Chordata > Mammalia > Carnivora > Felidae > Herpailurus > Herpailurus yagouaroundi. Next base: position 10,857,207 of record NW_024412463.1, on the reverse strand, counting down.
TCTGTGACATCATCTGTTCTGAGGTACAAAGGCCCTGAGCCTCTCAACAGTGTCTGCCTCTGTGGCCAAGTCTAAAAAAAAAAAAAATCCCCGAAAAGCAAACAAAATCCTTGTTTTTTTTTCCTCTTTAAAATGATGTTGTTTTCACTGCTTTCAGATTTGTTTTCGTTGATCTGCTGATACTTGGTTCTCACAATGAGTAGATGATCATTATTTCTGACCTTAATATAGCCTTGTGTTTCTCATGCTTCCTCCTCCCACACGGTCTTTTTGGAACAAACTATCACACAGGTTGCTCAAACCTGTGGACGCCTCACACACAAATCCTTAATAAAGATGCCAAGTTGGTTCAGCAAATGTCAGAGATTTCTGATGTCATGGGGGAGGAAAAAGTTCTCATTAAATATTTGAAAGTGGAATGAATGTATTAATTAAATACTCAGAGAAACGCGATCTTGTTCAAAATGGTCCTTCCCTCCCCACCACGGAGGTAGCAGAACATCACCACACCACCCGCGCCCGGTGTAGACGCCTCGGGGTCCTGGGCACCGTCACAGGAATCCTGACAGAGGCTCTGGGCGCCACTCGGGAGAGACACGCCCCCTGGCCCCGCCCCCGTGGGTCCCCTTACCGGCATTCGCGCTTCCTGTCAAGGACCTGCCACCCTCAAAAGGCAACGTGAGCGGCCCGGGAAGGCCTCCACGACTCAGGAACAAAAGCTCCCTCAACGTGGGTTCTGAGCCTCACAGCTGATTTACAGGGAGCGGGACTCAACTCGTCCACTCGGTCGTCGTGTGGCCCCGGCCACCGGGTAGACCCCCTGGGCCTCAGACGCGCGGGCTTGGCTCGCCCCCATCTTGCAGATGAGGAAATGCATCCCCAGGAAGAACAGGCCGTGTCCCAGGGACACGGAGGAGGAGGCGTGGAGTCCGGGTGTGAGCCCTGGCCATCCGCGCTGCGGTGGGGACGCTTCGGCGCCGGTCCCCCCCGGGCTGGGTTTCTCCCAAGAGGGCACAGGTGTCTCAGTCTCTGCTCAGATGCTGCGTGCGTGTTGTTTCCTGTTTGCAAAAATAACCTTATGCTCAGTGACTTGTTCAAACAGCACTTACTGTTGATGGCTGGTCCCCAGGGCCACACAGTGACAGGCCAGGGCCTCCGTAAAGATCAGCGCTGGCGCACTCTCAACAAGTGACGCGGATGCCTGGCTGCTGGGGGTGCCCCTCGGATGGCGGAAGTAGGGCGCACCACCTTGTTTTAGGTGTTTGCTTTGTTCTAAACCTGCTTCCGTTGAGGTGGTATTTCTGCAAGTTCTCACGGAGGCGTGGTCTGAACCAAGAAGACACAGGTGAACCCGTGTCTGCCCCACTATCTGCCCCACAAGGGGGCTCCACCTGGGACAGGAGCACAAAATGGCCAGGTTTCTCCACGGCGGCGGCTGCAGAACACAGCTGCTGCCTGCTGACCGCAGGACACCCCCAGCGTCCCACTGCCCGCAGGACCACGTGGGCTCGGAGAGACATGCTCGCACTGATCCCCACGTCGACTCGGCGAGGGGCTGCTCTCACCTCCATCTCGCAGACGGAGAAACCGAGTCTCAGAAGGATGTTCACTCCCCTCCCCGGGGCCACCCAGCGGGCGCACCGTAGGCTCAGAGCTGGAGCACGGACCCATTTCACCCCGAGTCCAAGCTCTGACCTCGTCCTCCCCACCCCTGCACTGTCATCACCTCGTATGACAGTTGGTGTCAAAGGCTTCCCCAGGCTGTTTGACTGATTTCCTGAGTCACGCGCTGTGGTCCAGGTTCATCATGCAGGTTCATCCCAGGGGTTCACTGTGACAGCTTCCTGGGCCGAGGGGCACCCGCCCTGACGAACCCCACCCCCGCTGCTCGGCCCTTCATTTCTCCGACCTGCGGCATCTGTGCAAGCAGCCGAGCCGACCGTTGTGTCTGGGGCCCGTGTGTGAGACTGAGCAGGACCCACGCCCGAGACTGGTGTTCTCAGAACATGCTTTCCTTCCTTCCTTCCTGGCTGGGGGGGGGGGGGGGGGCGGGGCGTGGAGCTTTGATGGGAAGCCGGTTTCAGTAATTACTAGTTTAAACACTTAACCTATTTTTATTTTTAAATTAAACACCTGTGTGTATTAGGGATCTTTAGACAGAAGCACACATATTTCATTTCAAAGTGGGTTTTCATCTGTGGCAAATTCAATAAAATATGAAATTAACAAATGTAAATAATATCAACAGTCCAAATTAAATATCAAAGCCATCTTGTACCTCAGTGACTAAATGCTACTTCCAAAACAAAGTCCCTGAACTATCAGCCACCCTTACCAGTGCGACGCCCAGCTGTTGGGCGCTCCGCACTGGAATGACGTCTCCCCACGCGGCCGCCGGCGTGTACGAGCTGGGGAGGGCCGGGATGGAACCCCGTTTGGCAGATGCGGGCGTCAACAACTTTGTTACTCTGATTGACTGCATGGTATTTTAGGCAAATTAACCTGTCCAAAAAAATTCTTTATTACTGCGCTCATGCACAGATGGAAATATGAACTTGACAATTCTGGGTACCAGCTTAGCAATTAACTGAAATGTTTCAATAGACTAATGAACTTTCATTCGAGGCATGTTCCCTGTCAGCAGAGGAGACAGGCTGTTGTCTGGGCAGGAGCTGCGGAATGTCAAACAGAGCCCAGAAACCACGCTCCGCACAGAGGGGCAGGCGGGGCAAGTGCAGGAGGACCTGATGGGTAGGAGGTTCCGGAAGGTCCGGGAACCGAGCACCCCAGCCTGGGATGTGGTCCTTTCGAGAATTCCTTTATCATGTTCCAACTCCACCTGATGGTTGGGTTTTCTACAGAAACCTAGGTTCACGATGCTGACCTTTGATGGAAGAATGTGGATGGTGCCATTTTAAGAAACGCACAAGAGCAAACATTAACAGTATGTCTGGAAAACAGGAACAGAAGCTAAGGATCCCTTGAACTCTTGCAAACAAGTACATTTACAGATGTGATGGAGTGACCACCCTGAGCTGGGATGAACCCAGGGACGCAGGGAATGAACCCTCCTCTGTGGGACAAGGGCCTCCCACCAGCACATGGTTGGGCAAACAGGGCGAGGTTCCTGTTTGCTAAATCAGGACGGCACACCCAGGAAGGTGCTTTAATTTTGTATCTGGTCCTTATTACAACACTTAAGGCCACTCTCTGCAAACAGATAAACAAACACCTCTCTCCGGGGGGCCTAACAGAAAAGGAGAGAAGTTGGTATCAATGAAACGGACTAAAATTAAAATAACTTAAACATTTTGTTAACGAATTATGGAACACGTTGGTAAATAGCAACCTCATCTGTAGTCTTCTAGCTATACTTTGTGTGTGTACAAATCTTCAACAGGTAAATCTGTGATAGATGCTGTATATGTGTTGAAGATTTGTACATCTGTCTATCATCTACCTATCCATCCGTCCATCTGTCCGTCCATCCATCTATGTATCCATCCATCCACCCACCCACCTATCCCCGTATTCATGTATTCATCCATCTGTCATCTACCTATCTATCATCTATCCATCCATCTGTCCATCCATCCGTCCATCCATCCGTCTGTCCATCTGTCTATCCATCCATCCATCCATCCACCCACCCACCCATGTATCCGTCCATCTCTCTATCCATCCGTCTGTCCATCCATTCACCCATCCGTCCATCCATCTGTCTATCCATCCATCCATCACCCACCCACGTATCTATCTATCCATCCATTCATCCATCTGTCATCCATCTATCCATCCATCCACCCATCCATTCTAATGTGATCATGGCACAAAGCACTACATGCCCAAGCCCATGAGGATGCTCTCCCTCTTGAGTATGCCCTCTTGACCCTACCTCTGAGTTGACTCAGCCACGAGCAAGCCCAGGAAGACACACACTGACAGCAGCTGGGATTCCCAGCCTGTCCCCTCTAGGATTCTGGGCTAGAGATGCCACCACCTGCAGTCTCCCTTCTACAGGCATCTCCCAGAAGCTCAGGGGCGGATGTGCCCCACTTGGGAGCTGCCAGCAGGCTCCCCAGCAGCCACACCCCAGCACCTCACTGCCTGCTGTCATCTAGCACCTACAGCAGTGTCCTCCCTGGACACAGTCCTTGAGTGTCACTTGTTCTCCCTTGCCTGTGTGACATCAATGCCCTCGTGACATGCCCAAGCGCCTTCCCATCCTGTGCACACTTGCAAACTCACGTGCAAGATTCCACCCTGTGCACCAATGCCCCAGTTGTGACACAGGTCGCAAATAGTGGACATGTTCACGGTAAAGACTAAAACCTGATGTGGGACTCTACGCCCTCTGAGATTCAAAGAGCCCCCGCAGGCTTCACGCGGATACCACCATGTTCTGGGGACCAGGGCAGAGTGCCACCCGAGTAGGTGTGAAACGTGGTCCGGGACTGACAGTGAGTCGTCAGCATTCGGTAGAGCTTTTGCTCTGGGGTGAACCCGGAGTTACAATCATCATTTTGTTTTTAGAGACAGTTTTGGTAACGAAAAATAGCTTCGGGTTTGTACAAAAATAGATTGTACAAGCTGGACACAACTTCAAGAAAGCATTTACTTGACAGATACCGTCCTACTTTGGGAGAGTCCAAAGGCTACAGCAGGGAGTATGGCAGCCAGGGAGGTGCTGGGGGGGATGTGGAGGGGGAGGGAAAGGGGATCCTGGGGGGGTCCGTTCTTGTCCCACGAGTGACGCTGCGGGTTAACCAGTACACATCTCCCCTCCTGCTCGGCAACAGCGCGAAGGCACAGACGTTTGTGCGCAGAAGTGTCAGTGACCATGCCTCACACATGCTCGGCCAGGCCTGCTGGCTTGAGCCCACCATAAGCCGGGGAGGGGCCACGGTGTGCACTTGCTACTCAGAAAGAAGAAGGTGTGTGAATCTGATCCCCCACCCTAGCCTGTGCCGTCCTCTGTCGAGTTAGCCCCACCCCTGCCTTGGTGATGTGTGTGCACTCCGAGCCCAGACCTCTGGGATGAAGGGAGGCTGGCGTGCTATGTGGTCCCCTGGTCTCTGTCCCCTCCCTGCCCCTTGAGGGCAGTTCACCACGTGCCCTCAAGCCTCAGTCTTCAGGACAGAATGGACAATTTGCCCCAGTGGTGCCGGTCTAGTTGGGGCAACAGCAACTGCCCAGCGCCCAGGATGCTCCCAGCACCCAGGATGCTCCCAGCTGCCCTGCCCCGGCCCTCCGCCGCAGCCAGCACCTCCCGCCACCCGCCCTAAAGCCCCCTCCGTCCCAGGTGGACATTCCATTGCATGAGTGGGGCACGAGTGCCCCGGGACGAAGGTGGGTCACCACACGTGTGGGGAGGGAGCCCCTTCCGGGAGTTGCTAAGGCACACAGTGTGCACGGGTACAGACACACCCACCCTGGGTCACAGTAGTGGGAAACCGCAGTCCCCACTGGAGAGGTGGCAGGGCAGGATGACACCATCCAAGCCCTGAAGCCTCGTCTCAGGGCGGCTGGTGGGCTTGGTTTGAAGAAAATGAAGAAGCAGGTAGGTGTTAAGTCCTGAAGTTCACCTTCTCTGCTCTTGAGAAACGTAACAGTTTGCTAGTTCTGAGTCGCAGGTTGGGGGTTATCCAGCCTGCAGATGGCGGGAGGGCTCTGATGCACACACGTACCTCCCCCTGAAATGCCTTCACCTTGCTCCTTCTGTCCGCTCAGCCACTGGACACGGTCTCTTCCCTGCCCTCCGGCAGCTTCCCGAGGCCCACTGTGCCCCAAAGACAGGGAGGCATGTGGAGGATGCACAGTGGGGTCCCCACCCGCTCCGGATGCATGGCTTAGGCCGTCACAGAGGTGGGTTTCGGGTCTGGGTCTTTGTGCAGAGGCCCCCGAAAGGTCAGCCCCTCAATGGAGCACACTCCGGGCTGCGGGCGAGGACCGCGTGATCACCGCGGTTTTGGTCGCAAACACGCCGCGGCAGAACAGCAGGGGGAAGGAGCCCCCCGCGGGTCTGCACAGACACCACCGGATGCTCTCTCTGTAACAGGGACATTTCTCTCATGTAACCTGCACACCTGCCTGCTGCTTTCTCTTACACCGGAGGAAAACAGAGTTAAATACGCCTGATGACTATCTGGCCACCCCATCCCAAACCCCCGCAAGGTGGGTTTCTTCTGGGGAGATCTGAGAGCGGAAGCCACTCTCCTATTACACGGTCCCTCCTCCAGCCTGGTTCGTACTGGGGTTCCAAGACTCGCCCAAAGACAGGTGTGCCCGACTCCACGACACCGAGGGAGTGAAGACGTGGGCTCACAGATGAAGTGTCCCACCCCTCGCCCGCCCAGCTGGCACAAAGGCAGGGTGGGGCACATGGCTACCTCCTCGTCCCACCTGATGAAAGGCCGCAAGTGACCAGCTATCATTTTGGAGATGTTGAAGCCAGGGGGGCTGCCCTCTCCTCCCAACCCATTACCTTCTCCATCAGAGATGACCGTGCAGACCCTTGGTGGCCAGGGAGGAGGTTCGTGGGCTCCGTGGCCTCTCTTGCCCTAGCTTTTCCTAGTTTTAGGTTCGGCCCTGCACCTACTGGCTCAAGCCCGTACGACTAGAGGGTCCTCATCTGTACAGCAGGGTTGGTATGAGTCCCCACC
>NW_024412463.1:10747948-10850535 GCF_014898765.1 Herpailurus yagouaroundi | reverse complement strand
GTGGCTGTGGGGCAGTGTGTGGTGTGCTCCCTTCCTCCCCGGTGGATGTGCACCAGAGACCAGCTCTGCACGGGTTCTCGAGAACTCCAATTCATCTGGAGAAGGGGGAGGGGGATTACCATGGAAACCGTGACACCAGCAGAAGAACTTACACAACCTGGTGAACTGTCCCTGTCTGCAACTGCCCTCGCCAGCGGCCTACATCTAGAAATGCAAGATTCAGTTGGCCCTGTTTTCGTACATGCTGGTTTTTACAGAAATTGTTAATTCTGCTCTCTCTGTCAAATCCTTCCATTAATAAATAATTATGAGGTCTGTTGGGAAACACAGAGCTAGCTGGGCCCAGATACATACGTTTTCCTTAAGACACTACGAAGAGAAAAGAGAAAAATGCCAAACCGTGAATTGTCAGAGTCGACAGGCAGAGTACGTAACACCAAGTTTCCAACCACCCGCTCTCTGTTAATTTATTTTTCTCTACCTGTTATTAAGGCCAAAAACTTAAAAGTTCGTAACTAACTTACACGGGACCACTTTGAGGTTTAACTGATTACAAATGTTTTTCATTATGGGAAGCTCAAGTTGTTCACTCAAAAAAAAAAAAAAATCCAACAACAAAAACTCACATGAACTATAAGCCTACGTTTCAAGGGCATAAATTCCAACACAGCTAGAAACGCAATCTTGCCGTGAGGGATGGCCGCCGGTGCAACTGCTGGTCTTCTCTGGGCGGGCAGAATCCACTGTTCTCCCACCATGGGTGTCGTGCCCACGAGGGGCTGCCGTGGCTCCTGCAGAAAGGCCGGGCTGGGGGCGGGATTGTGCCACGAGCTCCCTCGCTGACATGTGGAAGGAGTAGGGGTTCGGCTCTGGTCACCCACAGAAACAAGAGGTACTCATTTTCCCGGTGCTCTTCGCTCACATCCTCTGGGGTGTTTTCTCTGGCACTGACCGGTTCTCGAATTCTCCGACACCCGGGTGTCCACCAGCTGGGCCAAGGACACCAACCACGTGGAGTTGGTGCAGGCCCCACGGGTTAGGGGCTCAGTCCCACGAGACTGCGCCCACTTCAGACACCAGTCACCAGTCCCGGGTCGTCTCTGCCCTCCCTGCATGCCACCCCCACCCCCGTCCCCCAGCCCCGTCCTTCTCATTGGCTGGGGTTTCCCACGATCCCCTCCTCGGGCTCAATAATTTGCCACAATGGCTCACAGAACTCAGGAGAACAGTCAGTTCACTTATGTGTATGGTTTATTATAACGGACAGAACTCGGGAACAGCCAGATGGAAGCTACGTGTGGGGTGAGGCTTCCTCGCCCTCCCTGGGTGCACGGTTGTCCAGCACCTCCTGTGCTCACAGCCCGGAAGCTCCCAGAATCTCACCGTCCAAGAGGGTTTATAGAGTTCCATCTCTAGCCCCATCATCTCCTCTTCCCGGAGGAGGGCAGGTGGGGCTGAGGGTTCCAGTCCTGCAGTCACCACATTGTTCTGGTGACCAGCAGCATCCCCAGGCTGCCGGGGGACCCAGGGGACCTCACTAGCTCAGGGGGGTGGCAGAGGCTCACGATGGGTAAGGGACACACAGGAAATTCCTGTCACACAGGAAATTTCAAGAGTGTTAGGAGCCCTGTGCCAGGAAACAGGGACAAAGACCAGATACATTTCTTACTGTACTGCCCATCCCTTCCGGCCGCCTCAGCTGCCCCCACCTCCCTTCGCGTCCCGCCTCTGCAGGCTGAACAGCTGCACGGGAGGCTTGGTCACCTTGGCAATCACAGGGACCCTAGAACAGGCACACGCTTAAGCCGCGGCACATCTGGAAAAGCAAGCACCAGCAACTGCCGTGGGGAAACAAACAAGCTCCTGAAACCGCTAACCTGAGCTTCAAGGATGTTGGAAACAAACATCCTTGTGCAGAGAGCACAAGGCTGCAGAGTCCGCTGCTCCCCGGAGCCTGCTGACCGCCAGCCCCAGGATGAGGCCCAAGATACACAGAGAGAAAGGGATGAAGGCGGACGCAGACGCCCCTCGTACAAGCTTTCCTCTCCTTCATTTAATCTCCTGGAGTTAATTATTTCCCTGGGGGTTTAGGTATCCAGCTCACTAGATTTATTTTCTTTTGAAGCCCTTTCTCCCAGACTTTTTTTTTTAGTATCACATCCTGGATTCTGCTCAGAGAAGGACAGTTTATAAATGACTATTACCAACACCGATGTGGAGGTGATGAAAAGCAATGTGTGTTTAACATGGAGGCAAGCGTGTTTCTAGGGAAATATTAAGGGGTGAGAACACTGCCATGTGGCGCTGGAGGCTGGTGGCACTGGAGGGTGCTCCCGCTGGCTCACACATGCCAACGGGTGTCTGGTTGGATCCGTCACGAAGGAGGAGGTCTGCACCCCTCCTAGATGAGCTGCTCTGGAATAAAGCCTCCGGCTTGCTCTGCCTGGAGGGCAGTACTGGCTCCCTCTGCAGGCGTGTGTGCTTTCTGAAGCAGCGGGGCGGAGACAGGGGAGACGGAAAGAAGGAAAACCCCGTTTCTTTCCCCAAGGAAGCACTGGGAGCTAAAGTGAGATGATAAAGAGATGTGAGAAGCTCCTCTCCCTGGGCCAGCAGGACCGGGAGCCACACCTTTACTCGCCCTCCTGGAGGTGTGACGGGCTGTTTTCAGGTCATTTTCCACTCTACACACAACAGAGATACAGGTAAAGCTCCTGGCGAACCGAGTTCTCTGCAGTAGCAATTAGGCAGAAAAGATGGCCCAGGGCCAGAGACTGAGGGGGAGAAGTGAGGCTCCAGAAACAGACCCACGTGGGTATAGTCCCTACCTCACACCAAATGTGAAAGCAGAGTTCTCACAAGTTACAGAGCTCTGTGAAACATGTAAAACCACAGCATCAATGGAAAATGTAGGGGGCTGTCAGTGATTTGGAGGTAGCGGGAGATTCCCTACATAAGACCCAGAGTCTAAACCATGGCATGAGAATGAAGGATTTCCCTTCCACTAAGTCTGTAACTGACAGAGTCAACCAACGAGTGCCCGCTTGGAGACATCTCACTTTGCAAAATCAACAATGGGTATGATACCCCAAAAAACCTTTGCAAAACCACAAGGAAAAGTCAGGAAAATATATTAAAGACTGCAAAGGATATGTGTGGGCAGAATTCACGGGCGAGGTAACTCAAACGGCACTGAGGTATGTGAAAAGATGCGAATTCAGGAAAATGCTCAACAAAGCACAAAGAAGCCAACTTTAAGCCCGCTGGATTCGAGAACACGAGAGGTAACCAGCATGCCCACTGGTTTGCTTATTCCACATCCTGTTTGAACAGTAATCATTAAGAAAGACAAAACGACACGTCATCCCTGTGAAGGCTCGATGCCACTGACGTTAAGTATGTTTGCCTGCCCCAGACACATGCCCTGCAGCCTGAGAAAGGAAGCCGGCCTGGGATTCAGGCTGGACACGGCTCTTGGTGTTCAGCACTGCCCTGAGACATGTGCGGCACAGCCTGGCCCCACAGCAGCATCTTCACGGAGGGGCCACGGCGCAAATGCCACAGTGGTGGCCTGCGAGGAACGTGGACATCTGCTCTCTGAAGCAGGGGGTCATGCCTGTATCCCAGTTTGGTTGGGGGCATGACGACTTCATTGGCTAGTACTTCCAGTAGTAATCCTGGGACCTGCTGACCACACCCAGCAGCCACAGAACGATGATGATTAAGGGAACATGTTGGACCAGTGACTGGGAGAGCAGCTCATCTGGCACCCAGGTCTGCAGAAGCAACTCTCCGAATAAAATAGGGGGAAGTGAGGAAAGCTTCAATGGACCATGTCAGTGGCTGGGTCGAACATTCCTAGGCCACAAAGCAAAACTGTGAGCATAAAAGGCAAAGAACAACGTGCTCCAGAGTCAGGCCACAGCTCCAGTGCTGGGTGGGAGGGAAGGGGTTCTCCAGACAGGAGTCCAGAGATCCTGGCTCCCGGCCGGGGGCTCTGTCCAGGGTGCTGCTGGCTCCCGGCCGGGGGCTCTGTCCAGGGTGCTGCTGGCTCCCGGCCGGGGGCTCTGTCCAGGGTGCTGCCGGTGACCACTGACCAGGGTTCATGGCAGCCCCATCTGGATGATCAAAGAGCCAGCATATTGGCCAGGGAGGGTGCCCCATGGGTTGTGTCCACTGACAGGTTTTCTCTGTTCTCAAAATGACAGCTGCAACTTCCCATTTGACAGAAGCCACTGGGTAAATTTACTGTTAGCACTTTCCAGACATGATCAAGACACCGCCCTGTCACCACACATGGCTTAAAAATAAACCTGCCCTCACCCAAATTATGTGTGCTTGTGGGACTGAGCATCCCGTGTTCTAGAAAGCTGAACACATCGGGGCTGGATGCCTGCAGCCCAGGACCCGGCCAGAACATAGCACCCCACACTCTGGGGGTGGGGGGTGGGGGTGGACTGGGCCAGTGTGGGGGCAGGGGGACAGAGAGGTGCAGGAAGACAAGGCTCATTTTTGGGAAACTCAGTTTCAAGGTGGAGCTCAAAAATTTGCAAGGGAGGAAGACTTCCCTGAACGAGGAGCAGTAGGAAGAAAGGAAGGAAGGAGCAGGTGTCGATCCGGGTCTGGAGTTGACAGAGGGGGAGAGACCCAGCACGTCAGACCCAGGACAGAACCAGCCAGACTATGGTCTCCGAGGTGAGATGAAAACTCAGCCAGGGGCTGCCTGGGTTCGAGGGCAACCCGTCCAGGTGAGGAGAACTCTGACCCCAGAGAGGGCCCATCTGCTGATGTTCCCGTGCCTCTAGCCTCACAGAGGCTGACAGGAGTCCACGTGAGAGAAAAAGCCCTTTAAAAAAAGTCACACATTTCCGCTTGATCTTATTACATTAGCACCGACTTCATGGTTGCCAACCATTTTGTGTGTTCGCCCGCTCTTTCGCACTGCTGGGCTAGGTTTTATGTCCATTTTTAAAAAGTCCACGAGAAAAATAATTTATGAGAAAATCATAAATAATGGGTGTGGGCCATCAAATGTGTTTTCAAAATAGAGCTTTTTCTTCTTAAATGGAATCAAAAAGTTTTGGATTAAAAAAAAAAAATCTTTTCGCATTCCAGAAGGTCATGGTATTACTTAGCGCTTTTATGAAAGGAAAAAAAAAAAGCAAACAAACATTAAAAAGAAAACTATCTCAGTTCATGCATCCGGGGCCCAGGAGAACATTCCACCTTTATATATGTGTGTATTAAAAACCCATTTGGCCCTCACTTGAGGGGTGTGTTTGTTTTCCATCACGCTCGTATATGTAGCCGAGCATCTGGGTTTCAGTTCATGCGGTGGAGGCAGATTCAAACAGCAACGGCGTTAAGACAAGACCGCGAAGGTTAACAGACCAGGAAATGGACAAATCACTGCTGTGGCCGCGCTAGGTTTGTGGCTTCACCTGGTCCTGGTCCCACCTCACGTGAGACCTCTGGCCCAGTTTCCCGTGGGCCAGTTAGTAGTTTCTGGACGCTGTGGCCCCCACAGAATCACAGCTGGGACCCTCAAAGCAATTTGGGGATGATGGCATCCGGGCGTGCCCTCTTTCCCACACAGCTCTTCAAATAAGGTCACCCAGGGTCACTCAACTGCAGTCCATTAGAAATCCATTTCTCTCCCTTCATGACGCATGGGGCACAGGCATGACACTGGACACGTGCACGTGCGACGGGAGAGGAGGGGAAGCCCCCGGAGACAGCGGGCCCTCCCGCTCCTCGGTGCATCACGTCTCCTCCTCAGTAACAACCGTGAAGATACATAGGACACTCAAAGGAGCAGAGACCCCTCAGCGAACACCCAGGACAGGATGCCTGTGAACTCCGTGAGCCGTGGAGGGAGAGCGTCAGGCTTTGCAAGAGGAGGTGAGCTCGGTGGAGAGGCTCGGATCCTGACTCAGACTTTTGCTGCTGTGTGACTCCGGGGGAATTGCCCAGTGTCTCTGTGTCACAGCCCCGCACAGGGTTGCTGAGGCAGAGCACAGGCCGAGTAGCCACTCTTCACCCTCCATCTGCCCTGTGGTTGCATCACCTGGGCTTGTTTCTTCGTCTGTCAAGTGTCTGTGCAGGACCCTCACAGGGAGACACCACGTGGACGGGCTCTGGGCAAGGGAGGGCCATGCAGAGCTTTGGCAGTGCGTTGGATGTGAGGCTGGCCTCAGCCATCGGGGTCTCAGCTTTGGCTGGGGCGGGGGATGGGGCCATTCCTACCTTGCACATAGTGGCACTGGCCTCAGCGGGTTCCAAACGGCCCTCCTGTCCTGGTACCAGCCCCCCTCCCCTAACAAGAGGTGCGTTTGGTCCCAGACATGGTTCATCCTGGACGGCAGATCATGCCCAAGTCCTCAGCAGCACGGGCTCCCTCCCCTCCCCTGCACTTGCTGCTTCGTCTCCACAGAGTGGGGCGTGTGTTTTCACCTCCTGTGCTGACTCCCTCTGTACAGGGATCGTCAAGCTGGTACAACGATGCTTTATCTGTGTGCAAAAGCTGCATCCTGTGTGCAGAACCTGCCAGGTAATAGGTTCTAATGGCATCCTGCTATTCCATGGGGCAGAGAAGTAAGGAGAAGGCAGCTGGGAGAGAAGTGTGCACATGTGTGTGCGTGTGTGCATCACTGTGCATGTGTCTATGTGTGTTCGTGTGTGCATGCATGGGTGGATGTGTGTGTGTGTGCACTGTGCATCTGTGTGTTTGTGTGTGCATGTGTTCGTGTGTGCATGCATGGGTGCATGTATGTGTGCACTGTGCATGTGTGTATGTGTTCGTGTGTGCACGCATGGATGCATGTGTGTGCACTGTGCATGTGTGTCTTCATGTGTGCATGCATGAATGCATGTGTGTGCACACTGTGTGTATGTATTTGTGTGTGCAAGCATGGGTGCACATGTATGTGTGCACTGTGCACGTGTGTATGTGTTCTTGTGTGCATGCATGGGAATGCACATGTGTGTGTGCGGGTGGGACACAGGGAGGGAGAGAGACAGAGAGAGGGAAGGAGAGGAGGAGCACACAGGAAGACAGGGACAAAGACGGAGAATTAACAACACCGAACACCATCCAGGTGGCAGCAGAGGTTTGTGCCTTGCTTTGTGGAGGGGCCTTTGTGACCTGAGCCCCAGGGGCCTCCATCAAAAGCTGAATTTGCTCAGTAGCCAGCGCCTGGCTGCCTACCCATGCCCAGTGGCAGGCAGGACTCATTACTTCCAATAACAATAACTCAAGCTCATCACCTGACCTGAAGGCTGACATCTTCCCGACCGTGTGGAATTGCATTTCACGGAGAAGTGCAAATAGGCAGGCACGCCCTGGCCTTCCACACGGTTCACACCAGAATTTCTAGCACAAAGCACTCTGGAACCTCACTCGGAACCAACAGGCCCGAGCCCGGCTCCGATTCACAGAAGTGGGGGTGCTGGGGAGCAGGACCTGCCCTGCCAGGGCCAGACCTCTCTCTTCCACTGCCCATTTTCCCCCAAATTACCCAGGGGCCCCTTGTTTATTTCCATTTCTCCCCAAGTGATGCCCAGAGCAACGCTCGCCAGGAGCTTGGTAATTAGGCCATTACTGCAAGCTGCTGGATTGAGAAGCAGCACATTTGTGAAATGCCTCATCTAGAAAAATGGTAGTAAAGAACGCACACGTGTGCGCTGGGGGGGTGGGGTGGGGGGCGCACACGCGCTCTCAAGTTCGCGCACTGTGGCTCCTCCCCCGCCACATGTACCCCAGGGCAGGGGGACGCTATTCCTACGGGACCCGAAGGCTGGCGATGCTGCACGAGAACCGTCACCGCTCCCGGCTGGCCTCTGGCCTGGGAGCGTGTCCACAGGAGAGGCCACAAAAGCACTTCTTCAGCTGCCAAACGTTCCCCATCCCGGATCCTGTGCTCTCCCCACAGTTACTTAGGCTGCGTCGACGTCCAGGAAGGCTCATTAGGCACCAAGAGGAGCTGCCGCTGCCTGGGGAGACGCTACCATTAAGTCTGCATCGCATCCTCCACGCAGGGGCCTCTCTCTGAGTCTCAGGATGCTGCCTCCCGGCCCTAAACATGCTGTGTTCTTGGCTTCAGACACAGAGGGCATTGGGGAGACAAGACATCAGCACAGGGCCTGGGAGTTAATTCTGTCTAAACATACAATCTAGAATGTGCAGGTGCGGGGGTGGGGGGCGAGGGGCGCAACGGGACGTGTCCTGTCGGTTGTGGCTGGGTTTTAGGAAAGATTCTGACACACGTATGTGTGCACATACGCATATGCACATGCGCACTGCACGCCCACAGGGATATATGAACACGTCCTGGGGCTTATTATGGGCCCAGTGCTTTTCCCGTGTTGTCTGTGGTCTGATTCAAGCGTCCAGGCAGTTAGGGAGCTGAGTTCTTCACTTCTCCCTCTGGAGAAGTCAGCAGGCCTCCTGGCCCAGCTCAAATGTCCCCTGGACATTTGGGAAGTCTCATGGCGTCCTCTGCACCTTGCGCTCAGAACTGCTCTGGGGGCATGGGGACACAGAGGGATCGTGGAGGGGAGAGGGAGGACAAACCCTGGGGGGGGGCGTGGCCTCCTTGGGGAGGGGCTGGGGGACGGGATTTCTTGGAGGGAGGGGTGGGAGGCGGGACCTCCTGGGGGGAGGGAGCTGGTGGTTGGGACTTCTTGGGGGTAGGCCATAGGACCTCCTGGGGCGGAGGGGCTGAGGGGATGGGAACTTCTGGGGGGAGGAACTGGGAAGGCCTTTCAGCTTGCAGTCCTTGGAGGCTCCCCCTTGTGTCCCTGCAGACACACGTGTTCCCAGGACGGCCCTGCCACCTCTTCGGTGCACGGCTGGCTTCTCTTGGCTCCTGCAACACCTGCCTCGGGGTTCTCCATATCCAACCGTGCCTCCCTCTCCGTGGGCTTCCTCGCCCAGGTCTGGGCGTGGCCATTCCCTCGGGTGACCTCACAGAGGGACCATCGGGAGTGGTGTGGGGCCTGGGGCTGCCCCACTCCAGGACTCTCTGCCCCTTTCTGTGGCTTGATTTTTTTCCCTGGCGCTCTTCACCACCGGATGGAAACACTTCTGCGGCTGCCCGTGGTTTCCTCTTCTCTCTGTGCTCAATCCCAGACCCGTGGAATCAGGGGCTTGCCTGTCCCATTCAAGGTCACATCCAGTGCCCGGCAGGGTCTCAGGCACAGGAGGGCTCAGACAGTTCTCTGTTGCCTCAAAGAACGAAGAGGTGGATAGACCACACTGAGCTTTTAATTTATCTGTCCTTCACACCAGACAGAACTTCCCAGGAGCCCCACTGGGCACTTCTGGTCCCCGGTAACCACACAACCTGTGGTGAAAAATGGTTGGTCCGTCCAGAGCTTCCCTAGTGTCCATGCCCGCGGATCACCTGGGATGTGCGGGACCAGGGCGGGGCCCCGGAGTCTGCATTCCCAACAGGCCCCAGCTGCTGCTAAATCTGGGAACTGTACTTGGGCCTTGAAGGCTAACATGTGCTGTTAAGTCAGTGAGCCCGAAGGGTCGGTGGGGGCCCCAGCAGCTCTCTGCACAAGTGCCCACCATGCCGGGCACAGTTTACCATCTGAACGCCGCCCCTGGCCCACCTCTGCACCCCAAATTTTCTGAATAAATGACCGTATGAACGACACAGAGAATGGGGTGCTGCGCACCTCGGGGGATTTTCGTGTTAACGCACGGGAACGAATCTCCCCTCCCCTCCTTCCTGCTCACCCGGAACGTCCATGAACACTGAAGCTTGCGAAGTCCAACGGGTGGCTTCTGTTATCATTGTTGTTCATACTACTCACTTCGCTTTTTGCTAGGCCCCTTCCCCTGAGCATCTGTCCTGCCTGTCTGTCCATCCTCTGTCTGAGCCCAGGACCCAAGGTTCCGGGCTTCCTTCTGAGGACCCCGACATCCGCCCAGAGCGAGCTGCTTCTGGACAAGCGGGAACGTCCATTTTCCACTGGGGGTGGATCAGGGGTCTGTCTCTTGCTGCACAGGGGCCGTGCTTGAAAGGCAGCAAAGGGAAACCCTGTAATCCAACCAGTGCTTTAGCGTGTCAGTGATGCCACTGGCCGCGTCCACAGCAACCTGCTTCTCCACGAACTGGGAGGACCGCGGTCAGATGGCACCGGGAGTCACAGCCGTGATCCGGGCCCAAGGTTGTCAGGCGTGTTTACTCAGAAGCACCCCGTGTGGGCCGGGTGGCCGGGCCTGTGCCGTCTGCCTGCCGGGGAGCCTCGTTCGGGGGAGACGCGGTGAGGTGGGACAGGCAGGGCAGTCAGATGTCCTGCCACTGTCCCTCCCATGACGTGCTCTTGTATCTAGTATTTAAGAAAGAGCTTTCTCGACAACTGTGTTTCCAGCCCAGGTTATGTGGCTGCTGTGGGCTCAGCGTGCGCCGGGGCCACGCCGCTGAACTTGGGCGTAGGCTCACCGAAAGGTGGGGGCGTCTGTCTCCTGCAAAGACTCAGTGGCCGTGAGTGGGACACCGGCAACACACCGGCGAAAATCAGCTGCTGCCGGCGAGGTGCTCCGATGTCTGCTTTCAGCCCCGCCCCTGGCTTGGCTGGCTTTGTCGTGGGGACAGGCCTGGAGGGGGTGCCTGGGGAGGCACAGGGAGGCAGGCAGCAGCGGGGATGCCTCTGAACAGGCCACAGGAAGGGCACAGCTGAGGTGCTTCCCCTTCTGCACCGTCAGCGCTGGCCGGGTGACAGGCCACACGCCCCGGAGGTGCGTCGGAGGGCAAGACAGAGACCAGGGCCGCGTCAGGGCTGTGCAGGTACGGGCGGCAGAGCAGAGGGGGTCGGGAGACCTGCCTTGAGGAGGGACAAACAAGCAAGGTGTTGAAGGTAAGCATCGGCTCACTCACTGGAGAGCAAGCGGGGCTGAAAGAAAAAAGCCCAGGACGTTATGCTGACTAACGGCTGAAGCTGGCCAAGTGCTTCTTTGGGGGGAACACCACGCCGGGGGCTTCCTGGCATTTGTGTGGCGTATTCTCACTCAGCTCAGTGGTTCCCGTGACAGAGACAGGGGGACGGAGGCTCAGCCCCGGCCCCGCAGCGAAGAGGCAGAAGATCTCTGCCTGGCACCAGAGTCCTTCCTGCCCTAAGACAGCTGAGCCTTTGCAGTGTGGAGGCTGGCATCCAGCCACTGCCCGTCAAACCTGTCAGCTGCCTGCACCCCAACATCCTTCCCCAAAATTAAACGCCGTAACGCCTGTGGTTTCGCGCAACTCCTGCCTCTCACCACGCCCTCTGCTGTGCATGTCGGCTGTGCGTCCCCGGGCCTGGGCCGAATTCTACATCTTGTCCAATAGTTTTCTTCGTGGCATTCTGGGAGGCAGCCGGTTCTGAGAAGCATCTCGGCACAGTCAGACAGTCTGTTCACACAGAAAGCATTCTTAAATTATAATAAACCCTTCACGCTTTCCCCGTCATTAAAACGGTGTACCTGTCACTTCGACTCAGGAACCGGTGGCATCTCCTCGGAAAGGCTGCTTCTCTATCCTGTGGCTAAGACTCCTTCCTTTCTTTATTTTTGAAGCAAGAGCACAGCAGTGCAAGACTGCTCCTGTGTTATGCATGGTGAACTGAAGCAGGTTTCTGCTTCAACCAGGATCAGGGAGAGGAAGTGTCATCGACAGAAAAGGAGGAGACAGTGGGGGTGAGAGGGAGAGACAGAGCGCCTTTAGGAGCGAGACAAGCACAGAGAAGTTTCTAGATGCTTCTCCACTGCCATATTTGTCACCAGGACGGGGCGCACGTTCACAGAAGTCTATGGTCTTGCAGGGACACGCGGTCAGTAGTCATGCCCCGTGTGTCCTGTGGGCGCCTGGGTGAGGCTGCACCCCCGGTTTCCAGAAGCCCCTGCCCGTGTGGGGGTGGAGGGGGCTGCAGGCTCTGGTCGTTTCCCAGTTAACACAGTGCAGCTCTCCACGGAAGAATCAGGAGGGGAGGCCTTTCAAAAGCACTCATCAAACACCGGTGGGGTGCACAGGGCAGGGCACTGATGCATTAACTCAAACGGTGGTCTGCACAGCACCGGAGAGAAGGGCAGAGCCCAGGGCCCGGCGGATATGCCCGCCCTCTGCCCCCTCTGCAGCCCGCGAGGCCCCCCAAGAGAAAGGGGAGCCACAGCTCCACACGCAGCACCTCGGGCCCCTCACCGGGCACATGAGGCTTCCCCGGCCTTCCTCCAGCAGCCCCAGCCCCGGGCTCAGGAAGCGGCATCATCTCACGCTCCTGCTGGAGCTGGGGGACGTCCGAATACCCAACTCCGAAGTCTGTGGCTACTGCCGGGCGAGAACCCGGCGTAAGTGACGGCACGGGCTGCTAAGGTCCCCCCTCCCTGGAAACACCTCAGCTCTTCCAACAGAAGACAGGAGCAAAGCTGGTCTTCGCACAGTACCTCTGAGGGCGCCAGGGGGTGGGTCACACTGGCCCGGAGGGTGGGTGCAAACAGCAAGAAAGGGGCTTCAGGTGATGCCACGCTGAACATGTCAGCACGGTCACGTCAGCTGAAGCGGACACGGGGACACTGGGGCATCCTTCAGCTTCTCCTGTCCCCAGCCGCCTCTGAACACGTGCTCAGTGGCCCCAACATGCTTCGTAGCCTTTCCTGACGGCAACAGATGCTGGAACCACAGGTGCAGGGTCCCCCAGGAACAGCTGGTGCCAGGAGCTGGTATTAGCTGGTGACCCCAGAACCAATCCACCCAGCCGGGAAGGTGCTGGCCACGGACAACCAGCTCAGGCCACTTTGCATCAGAGGTCATCGCGGGCCGGCACAGGACCCCCAGGGAACCAAGTACACATTGGGGCGAGTGGGGAAGAAATGCAGGAATGTGCCCAGATGTTCTGAGCTCCCCAGCCCCCTGCTCAGAGCAGCTCCTGTGCACCCGAGTCACGGATGTACAGACCCCACCCCAGGCTACGTGAAACCAAAGGCAGGGGCCAGCTGGGAGCCCCATGGGAGCCCTTCTCACCCCACTGCCCAGTGGCTGCAGGGGCCATCCCACCCTTCATGGCCACTCAGCTCACCCCTTCCCCTCCGAGGGGGTATGGGTCCAGCAGAAGGGAGATACAGAGGCTTCAGACAGGAGGCAGCCCGAGGTGGGAGGAATGGGGTCCTGGGGTGGGAGAGTCTTAGGGGTGCATGACCTCCAGAGGGGCTCCTGAGGGGACGGTGCCACATGTCAGTCATGTGGCCACAAGGGGAGCCACGTGGCACAGCCCGTGATTCCCCACGGCACACCGCGGTTGAAGACCATCCGAAAGAGCATTGTGTCAGCGCCCCTGGGAGATCCAGCATTTCCTGGCCCACCGCCGGGTCTTGTTACTTAACACGCTAATGAAAACACGCTTCTACGTCACAGATTTTTTTTCACGTTTCGATAACTACCTGCCAGTGTGATCGCTGGCCTTGTGATGCTGGCCTCAGGTTTTGCATGTGAAGGCACGGCTCCGCTGGGGGGAGAGGCACAGGCTGCACTAGCCGTCCAACAGGGTCAAGGGCAGAAAACGGCCTCAGAACGAGAGGCGCCGAGGCCGGAGAGCGTTGGCGATGCGGGCGGTGGGGGGCTGGGAGGGGGAAGCCTGGGTGGCCCCACGGAGAGTCACCGTCCCCATCCACAGTGTCATTCTGCGTCACTATTACTAAGCAGGGGAGGTCCTGGCACCTGCTCCATCCAGGTGACAACTGCGTCCCCAAACCCTGACCAGAGCTGGTGCTCGAGGCCCAAGAAATGTTTGTGACTTTAATGCTCTCAAGTTAAATGTTAAACGACTTTAATTAAATGTTAGCCACTGTTTTTATCACAGCAGCACTATTATGCTCTCTCCTCCTCCACCCACCCCCTTCCCTGCTGACACTTGGGCAGAGTCGATGGATCAGCCCTCCTTCCCTTGATGAGACCCCTCCCGCAGCTCCCGAGACCGGTCACTTCAGCCTGCACCTCCCCGCACACCCCTCCTCTCTTCAGGCCAGGGGTCGGGGCATAGGGGTCAGGCACCGTTGTAGCGAAGCACCCCCCCCCCCCCACCCCGCCTCCAGGGCCGCATGAGCGCAGCACGTGCCCTGGACAAGCACCGAGCGCGCTCGGCGCCCGGCTCCTGGGAAGCCCGCTCTCACGTGTCAGCACACAACCCTCTCTTTGCTTGTGGTGCTGGGAAGTAGTCCCAGGGAGCAAAAAAAACCAAAAAAAAAAAAAACAAAAAAACAACCAAAAAACATCATAGGGGCTGAGGTCAAAACTACTTTGTCCCGGTGCTTAATGCCATCTGTTCCCCAGAGACTGCCCAGCGCCACCCACTCAGACCTTCCCGTGCACACTGCAGGATTCGTTTGCTCTGGGGCTGAACTCTGTAATGGAGAGGCCATGGGCTCCCGGAGGACCATTCCCCTGCAAGCTCACACATTCCGGTCGGGAGCGCATGGCCTCTCCTTGCCCTGGGCCAGTGGAGATTGGATTTTTATGGGCAGACGTTATATGGGGGAGGGTTTTATGGGAAGCCATTATGGGGACATTCATAACAACCAAGCCCACGGTCGACTTCTCAAGTCAGAGGCTGGGCCAGGTCCTCGAACGTTCAATCTTTCTCACCAACGCGCTCCTCAAATGCAGTCCCCAGAGTTAATCCACATGGCGTGGTTTTGCTGTGTATAATACACCACGTAGGTTGGACGGTCAGGGACGTCTTTGACATCTAAATGAGCCCCCGCTTCTTCCACTCTCCACGGTGCCTCTTCTAATGTTTTTAAACACTAAAGAAGAACCGACAGAAACATCTTCCTGAGAAAGAAAGGCTAACTCTCGGGTGGCCCCCATCATTTGCTCTACGGGAGACGCAAAGGAGGACTGGAGTTCCCACCACTTGGCAGGGTCACCATGGAGCCCCTTTATCCCTCCTACAGGCTTCTCTGTGGGGAAGGGGATCTGGACTCAATGCAGGCAGTGTGAGAAGCCTTGGGAAAGGCAGCCCGGCACACACTCAATGTGAGCGCACCTGCTCGGGGAACCTCCTGGGGCTTTAAGGAGACCCAACACTGGGGTCTGGGCTGAGGCTACCCCTGAAGGCCGCCCCGAGTCTTGTCCTTCCCATGTGCATGGCGTGGAGGGCGGGCGAGCTTGTGGCACACAGCTGGGGGCACACCCGGATGGACGCTGGCACCAGGGTCAGTGAACGCAGGAATGCTTTAAGGTTGACCATGACGTCGGGTCTAGGTGTGGCCAAGGTTTAGGGTGGTGGGCGGGCTCTCCCTGGAGAGGCAGGTGGGGCTCCAGCATCTCTCTCACACACCACCCCCCGTGCTCTGTGCTGCATCCGTGCTGTTCCAGGCCAGAGCGGCCGTAGGTGTGGGCTCCCTCCTCGCCACCGTGCGGGGCACAGAAAGAAAGTATCTGCACGTGACGTATCTGATAAGGGATGTGTATCTAGAATGTACAAAGAATTCTTACAATCCAATAAGAAAAGATAAATAACCCAATTAAAATAGGGCCAAGGACTTGAATAGATATTTCTGCAAAGAAGAGATCCAAATGGCCACTAAGCACATGAAAAGATGCTCACTGTCCTTAGTCATTATGGACCCATCCAGAGCGTATCAAAAAGCAAATCAAAACCCGAGACACTATTCATACCTGTGAGGAATGGGTATGGTCATAATAACAATAAAAAACCCAGAAAATAACAAGTGTTGGTGACTGTGTGGAAGAGTTAGAACGCTCATATGTCCCTAGTGGGCTATAAAATGGTGCAGCTGCTTTGGAGAATATTTGGCAGTTCTTTGAAATGTTAAACACGGAGTTGCCATACATGCCAGCAATTTCACTCCCAGGTATCTACCCCTAAGAACTGAAAATGTATGCCCACACAAACACTTTGTACACGAATGTTCCTAATAGCGCTACTCATAGTAGCCCCAAAATGGGAGCAACCTAAATGCTCATCCCCAGAATGGATTGGCAGGATGGGATATATTCGTTCTGAATGGCTGTGTAACAAACGACCAGAAACTTATGGTTCTGTAGGTCGGAAGTCTGAACCAGGTCAGCAGATTCCTCATGGAGGCTCCAGGGGAGAATGTTCCCTTGCTTTCCCAGCTTCTAGGGGTCACCTGTGTCCATTAGCTTGTGGCCCTACATCCCTCTGGCCTCTGCTTCCAATGTCCTATTTCCCTCTCTGACTCTGACCTTCAGCTTCCTTCTTATATGAGGACACCTGTGGTTACACTGGACCCACCTGGCTAGTCCCAGATAATCTCCCCATCTCAAGGTCCTCACTTGAATCTCATCTCTAAAGTCCCTTTCACCATGTAAGGTGACATAGACACAGCTCTAGGTGTTAGGCCGTGGACCTCACGGGGGGCCGTTATTCTGTTTACTACCCATCCAATGAGTGTACAATGAAATACTCTTCTTCAGTAAAAAAACAATGACGTATGAACACACTCTTCAATGCACATGGACCTTGACAACAGTATGCTAACTGAAAGAAGCCAATCACAAAAGACCACATATTTTATGATTCTATTTACATAAGACATCCAGACTAGGCAAATATACAGAGACAGAAAATATACTGGTGGTTGTGTAGAGCGTGTGTGTGTGTGTGTGTGTGTGTGTGTGTGGTGTGTGAACGGGCAGTGAGAGGGTGGTTAGAAGGAGGATGGGCAGTGGCTGCTAACAGGTGTGGGGTCTGCTTTGGGGTGATCAAAAGGTTCTGAAGTTATATTGATGATGATTGCCCAACTCTGCATACACCAAAAACTGTGAATTTTACATTGTGAAAAGGTAAATTTTTTGGTATGTGAATTTTATTATAACAAAGTTGACAAAAAAGAGGTTATTTGTCTTTTTCACCATGATGCCTTTGCACTGATGGTAGAATGGTGGATGCCATGGCAAAACCCAGGCTAGGGGCTCCAAACAGTAATTGGCACTCAGTATGTTCTTCATCACCGGGTCTTTACCGGGGTGGGGGGTGGCGGTGGATCATTTCACTAAAGAATGTCCTGGATGAAACAGACCAGCAGAAATTAGTTTTGCTAAATCTTGACTCAAACACATTCCTTTCCATTATTCAGTGAGATGAATGGGGAAGCAGAGGTGAAGGACATACCAAAGTGCGGTGGGTCAAGGTGCAAAGCACTTGTGTGACTTTTGAGTTACAAGCTGAACTAGCCACTCTTCTCGCAGAAAATTATTTTTACTTAAAAGAACAACTGACAGACAAACCATAGTTAGTCACATTTGAATGTTTGGCAGACATTTGCTTGGAAATTAACAAAGTGAGTCTGTCACTTCAAGGAAAACAACTGACAATATTTATTGCCAATGATAAAATTAGAGCTTTCAAGCAAAAATGAGAGTTTTGGAAAACTGGTGTCTGCCATTGTGAGCCTGAACAGCTTCCCGGCAATTAAATATTTTTCTCATGATACTGATGGTGATATTAATGAGTGAATTTTTAAAAATATTACAAGATGGAAGATATGAGAACTCAGAAAACCAACAATTTCAGAAGACTGAATCCATGTAATCCATGGATTTTGTAATCCATGATGTTACAAAATTATGCATGCCTTAGAGATCCATTCAAAGTACAAGATAAAACAAAGTAGGAAAAGTAGTGTGATGGTTTTAGCTTCCATATTGTAGCTAAGCCTTAGGAAACTAACACTTGTTAACTTTTGGTGTAATATCAAAGAAAAGAACCCATCGTTATCTGAAAACGGCATTAAAATACCTCTCCTTTTCCATTTACACATCTACGGGAAGCTGCTGGGTTTTTTTTTTCCCCCAACCCAAACAACATACCACAACAGAGTGGATACAGAAGCCAGACATTAAAGAGATTTGCAAAAATGTAAAATACTGCCACTTTTCTCACTAAAATGGTTTTGTTTTTCACAAAATGTGGTTAGTTTTCATAAAATACGCTGTTTATGTTAGCATATATGTGGTTTATTCTATGTTTAAAAATTTTTTTCATGTTTATTTAGATGGGAAGGGGCAGAGAGAGGGAGACGCAGAATCCGAAGCAGGCTCCAGGCTCCGAGCTGTCAGCACAGAGTCTGACACAGGGCTTGAACCCACGAACCGCGAGATCATGACCTGAGCTGAAGTCGGATGCTTAACTGACTGAGCCACCCAGGCACCTCTATTCTTCTTACCTTTAAATGAATTAATTAATAACTATTTTTCAAATGTCTTAGTCTTGATGTCTACTATTGTAAATACCAAAAAATGTCACCTGTATATGCAAAAGGTCTTTGGGCCTTCAATAATTTTTATGACTATAAAGGAGCCCAGAGAACATGATGCTGGGGAGGCGCTGGCATGTCTTGTGGGATGTCAGCAGAGATGGAGCCAAGCAGGAAAGAGTAGAAGGAGAGCATCCGGAGCACTGGGCTGAGGAGATGGGCTGCCAGCCAAACAGGGAGGTCAGCGTGGGCCTCAGAGGGAGTGCTGTGGGCTGAAGCATGTCCCTCAAATCTATATGTTAAAGCCCCGACCTCCAGCACACAGGACATGACTGTGTTTGGAAATGGGCCCTTTACAGAGGTGATTAAGGTTAAATGAAGTCATATGAGTCAGCCCTAGTCCAAATGACTGGTGTCCTCATAAGAAGCAGATATTAGGACACAGGTACACACACACAGAAGGATGACCACGTGAGGACACAGGGAGAAGATGGCTGTCTATATGCCAAGGAGAGGGGCCAGGAGGAACCAACCTGCCCACACCTTGATCTTGGACTTCCAGACTCCTGACCATGAGAGAACTCACCTCTGTCATTTAAGAACCCCATCTGTTAAGGGGACCTGAGCAGAGTGATATGGGGAGAGTCACAGAGTGTTCAAAGGGACTGAAGAAGTTAATCAGGTAGATAGGAGGAGGAAAGGTGTCTCAAGTGCTGGGAACAGTGAAGGCAAAGACCTTAACATGGGAACAGCACATGTGACTAAGCTCCAGAGAGGCGGGTGGAACAGAGTGATGGCGAGAGCAGGGGGCAGAGGATGAGGTGAGTGGGAGCCGCTACAAAGACCACACTCTGCTTTGAGTTAAATGTGGACCCTCTGCATGACTGGAGCTGACCAGTGAGGTAACCTGGCTTGAGCTTTGGTAGGATCCCTCAGTCTGCCATGCTGGGCAAGGACCAGGGTCAGCAAACTTCAGCATGCCCACCACCATCTGATTTTGTAAAGTTTTATTGGAACTCAGCCACACCATTCATTTACATGTTGTCTGTGGGTGCTTCACACTCCAATGGCAGACCTGAGCAGCTGCAACAGAGTCTTATGGGCACCAAAGCTGAATATATTTATTATGGGCCTTTGATGCGACCAGTCTGCTGATCCCTGGTATTGACCATGGGGATGAGTGTGGAGTCTGGGAATCTGTCAGAAGATGATTTTATCCCTCATGCATAGCGTGCTAAGAACTGCTCTTGGGGAGTGACCGCAGCAAAGTGGTAGAACAGGAAGCCCCTGATCCTTCTTTTCCTATGGTGACAATGACTGTACAACAGTACATAGGTAAATCTCCTTTGAGAAAAATCCAAACACCAGTAGGGTAAGAGGTTCTTGCATCCCAGACGAGCCAAGAAGTACTACATCAAAAGTGGTAGGAAAATTCACGGTACTTATTCTTCACAATCCCTCCCCTAGCACAGAGCGATGTGATGGAAAGAAAACTGCCAACTCCTGGGTTGGGAGGGGAGAAGAAGAATGGAACGTAATTCAAGATTCTGAGTTTGGGGGGCGCCTGGGTGGCGCAGTCGGTTAAGCGTCCGACTTCAGCCAGGTCACGATCTTGCGGTCCGTGAGTTCTTGCCCCGCGTCGGGCTCTGGGCTGATGGCTCAGAGCCTGAAGCCTGTTTCCGATTCTGTGTCTCTCTCTCTCTCTGCCCCTCCCCCGTTCATTCTCTGTCTCTCTCTGTCCCAAAAATAAATAAAAAAAAAACGTTGAAAAAAAAATTAAAAAAAAAAAAAGATTCTGAGTTTGGGGTGTATGTGTGGCCGAGAGAATGGTTTTTGTTTTCCCTGAATCTAAATGCTGACATGTATGGGAGCCAGGTTGGAAGGCACTGAGAAGAAAAGAGATCCCAAGGCAGTCTGGCACCAGAGAGGCTTAAGTGCTACAGACAGAATGGGGGGGGGGGGGGCACATGCTGAGTAGAAATAGATAAACCTCAACTAGGAAATTACATATAGCAGCCCAGAGAAGATGCCCTCCCAGAAAAGGCTTGAGAGGCCTCCAGAATCTCTCTAGCAACCTACACTGGTGAAAGTCTTCTATGTACTAAACCAGATTGTAAAGACTGAGGAAGGTGGTTTTTTTCTCCAAATGCTGAAGTCCCAACGAATGATAACAAAATAAACAACAGAGGGAGGGAGGGAGGGAGGGAGGGAGAGAGAGAGAGAGAGAGAGAGAGAGAGAGAGAGAGAGAGAAAGAGAGAGAGAGAGATAAATGTGGCCCAATAAAAGTAACAAGTTAAATCTCAGAAAATTAGCCTTAAAGAACTGAAAATATATAAATTACCAAAGAACGCAAGAAAAAAAACCCCATCATTATCAAGAATAGTCAACGAAGCAGAAGATAGCACAGAAGAACAACTAAATGGAAGCAGGAAAATGATGCATGAGTAAAATGAAATATCAACAAAGAGACAAAAACAGGGAAGAAACAAACAGAAATTCTGGAGCTGAAGAATACGATAACCAAACTGGAAAATTCAATGGAGGCGTTCAGCATCAAACTTGAGGACAGAAGAAAGAGTCAGTGAACTTAAAGACAGGGTATATTCAAAACTATCAACCAGGAGAATGGAAATAAAGCAGAATGCAGAAAAGTGAAGAAACCCAAAAAACTTGACACCATCAAGTGGACGATGACTTATGAGAGCCCCAGGAGGAGAAGCAAGAGGGAAAGGGGTTAGAGAGCTGATCTGAAGAGATAATGGCTGAAAATTGTGAGGGGAGAAATGGACAGGCAAATTCAAGAAACTTAAAGAACTCCAACTAGGATGAATCCTGAAGACCCCTACACTGAGGCACGTTGTAATCAAACTCAAAAGCCACAAAGAATCTTGAAAGTAGCAAGAGAAAAGTGACTTGTTGCCTACAAGGGAGCTCCCATAAGATTACCAGTGATTTCTCCGCAGAAACCTTGCAGACTGGAAGGGAGGGGTGTGATATATGCGAAGTGATAAAGAACCTGCCAGTTTAATCAAGAAAACTGTTATCTGGCAAAACTGTCCTTCAAATATGAAGGAAAAACTAAGACTTTGTCAGACAAAATTAAGACTTTAGCAGATAAACAAAAGCTGAGGGAGTTCGTCCCCACTGCAAGAAACACTAAAGGGAGTCTTTCCAATTAAAAGAAAAAGATACAGTGATACAAATTCACACGAAAATACAAAACTACCTGGTAACGGTGCATGTATAGACAAATGAAGAAACCCATATACTGTAACGTAGGAGCACAATTCTAGCATATTATTAAAAAAAAAACAAAAGCATACAAGGTAACTATAAATCTATGTCAATGGGTGTGCAATATTGAAAAGGGTAATTTGTGCCATGGTCACATAAATTGGGGGGTAGAGATGTAAAAGAGCTTTTATATGTGGCTGAACCATTATGCTCTTATCAGTTTAAATTAGATTGTTACAACTTTGTGTTGTTTTATGCAATTGAGATAGTAACCACAAAGAAAACACCTATAGAATGAACCAACAGGCGAAGAAGAAGGCAATTTAAGCGGCCCACTACAAAAACTGGGCCCACGGGTGTCTCAGGTCCTATGTGAGTCTCCTAGGGAAGGCATGCAGCTGGATTCTGGTGTTTTCTCTGGTTTTACTCACTCAGCCCATCTGTGTGTTCTCACTGGGGAGTCCCCACCTGATGTGGCTACTGATGGAGAAGGACTGATTAGCGCCATTTTGTGAACTGTTTTCTGAACATCTTGGAGCTTTTTTGTCTCTTCTTTCCTCTCTTGCTGCCTTCTTTTGTGTTTTCCTGATTTTTCTGTAGTGACACATCCTTAGCTAGGCCAAGAATAAAATGAGAAAAGACTCACATAACTAAAATTAGAAGTGGGAGGGGGCGTTACCACTCATGTCGCAGGATTGAAAAGGATAGTGAGAGAACATGATGAACAGCAAAGCGGATTACCTGGAGGAAATGAGCGTCTTCCTGGAAACAGCCAACCCACCGAAGCTGAATCACGAAGAGATCTTACAAGGCTCTGAACCGACCTACGACTAGTAAGCAGAAATGTACTCAGGAGCGAGGCGGACCCCCGGCGCCGGCCCGAGGATCCCACTTGAACGCCGCCTTCTTCGAGCTGCTACTCTGACAGAGGAATGATCCGTCATTTCCCAGAGAAGGGCTGTGGGCACAGGTCTGTGTTCAGTCAGAAGGCATCACGTGATGCCAGCCTCCTCCAGGAGCCGGCTGTTGCCGGCGGCCCTGTGCTGTCTAGACGCACGCGCAGCAGTGCGGGGAGATCAACTTTAGTGTGCTCCTCTCAGGGACTAGGTCTTCAGGCTGCAAGATCTGTCCTTCCAGAACATTCCCTGCTCTGACACCACCAGGGCCACCTGCTGCCAAGAGAATGACGCGATGGCCGCCCTCACTCTGACCCTGGGTTCTGGCCAGCGTGGGGTACTTACTGTCCCCTCCTGGCCTGCCCCCTTCAGCCCCTGAATTATAAGTGTTGGCTCAGACTCAGTTCCCCATGGAGCTCCAGGGAGTCTAAATGTGTAGCTTCCTGCTCCTGCCCCTTCCCCCCCAGCCACCCTCTCCCCTGGTCGCACCCCATCTCCCCCGCTCCCCCTGCAGCCCTGCTCTCTGGCTCCCACCTTCTGCCATAGAGAGAGTTCTCACTTCTTGGGTTTCCAGCTGGCTCTCTATTGGCACCCATGGGCTCTGTCTGGTTCTTTCTGCTCCTGGAACTGGCCCCCTGCCTACGTCAGTCCTCCCTCCAGGCTGTTTTCCTGGACGTGGAATGCTTTTTGCTTTGCGAAAGCCTCCCCTTCCTTCTGGTCTCAAATTCAATGCTGCTTCCCGTGAGTGCCTCCCCAGGACAGTCACCCCTTCGTCACACCCTCCTTGCACTAATTTTCCCTGGAGTTTGTCGAGTGGAGCCATTTGCTGAACAACCATCACAAGCTGCAGGCTTTGGGGAAGGCAGGGAGCCACAGCAGAGTCCCGTACTGGGACCACCCCCCTCCCCCCCCCCCCCCCCCCCCCCACCAGCCCAGCAGCACAGGAAGACCCCACGTGGCCACCTGCTCTGACGGATTCTTCAGTGAGCAAGTGCTGGGTGCGGGCAACCCCCTGGGGGTAGGAGACACAGCACACCCTCTTGCGGAAGGAGGGGCCAACCGCAAACACACAGGGTCGTCTAAACCTTCAGATCGTGCTGGGCAACATGAGACAGAGCAGGCTGCCCCAGAGCAGGCTGGGGCAGGGGAGGGGGCACCCCCAGGACACAGCCCGGGCCGGTCAGAGCCGGGCTTTCCGAGCGGACACCCTGCCCCACCTGCTCTGATGCGCACAGATGTGAACACACATCACGTGGGAGCAGGGCCGCGGACGCGACGCGGCCGGGTGGAAAGGCAGAGGGGAACAGGGTCCCGGAGGGGCTGGGAGCAGGTCCGCTGAGTGTGTGAGTGTGGAGGGGGTAAGTGAGGGACGGTCCCCCCAGAGCAGAAGGGCCGTGTCCCTGGGACTCTGGAGGACGCTGTCCAGGAGCACCTCTGTGTTCAGCAGGGGCAGGGCAGACCTCGACGTTGGGGCGTCACAGAGCCGTGACCGGCCTCATTCCTCAGACTGGGGCCTGGAGACCCTGAGACTCCCAGCCGTCAGGCCTCGGACAGGCTCAGCACACACGGATTTGTTTAAAATGCCACATTTTTAAAGACAAAATACTGGAGACGTATCCCAACAACGTGACAGGACACCATCCGGACGGCGGATGGCGTGCTAACCGGAGTCTGCCTCTGACTCCGGCCGACTGAGCGGAATGTGGAACACGCTTCCCCGGCCCCTCCCCCACATATTAACGTGAACAGAGTCCCTTAGGTAAACGGTGGAGGGGCCGCCCCGAGTCGGCGTGGGTCCAAACGACCGCGGCTGCTGACGCTGAGGAGCCTCTCCTCAGGGTGTGAGTGGAGGTCCCTCGCCCTTCTGCCTGCACCCTCCTGCCCCGGGTGCTGGAAGGCCTGTGGGAACCACCCGCACTCCCCTGCCCGTGGGCCGCACCCCTCCTGCCATCACACACAAAGCCAACCTAAACCAGCCTGCAGGACACCCCGCTCGGGACCACCTTCTGGCCTCCGTGTTCACCGTCATGTCTGCCCACGTCCTTGAACAGCGGCCGGCCTCCCCACTCCCCCCTACTCCCCCCACACCAGTCTCCCGCAGCAGCCAGATGACCACAGTCACCAAAACCATCAGATCACCGAATTAAGTGTGCTCAAAGCCCCCACGCCTGTGCCTCACCCCGCTGTCCTCTGTCCATGGAGCCCACCGAGCTCCCGCCCGCCCCACTGCACCTGCCTCTCCCCTGCCTGACGCCCTCGTTCTCAGCCCGCACGACCAGCTCTCCCACCTGTAGGAATGTCTGGCCTCCCCTTCAGGGAGCCCTGTTCACCCCACTGGCCGTCTCAGCTCCCGGGAGCCCTCGGTGCCGTGGACCGAAGTTCCTGTTCATGGAGCTGGCTGGCCCGTGGCCCATTTCTCTCCCCCAAAGTTCTGGAGTCCCCAGGGCTGGAAGTTCTGTCTTTCCACTTGACCCCTGAACTCTTATGATCTAGCACCTGACCTGTCATCCCACAGACGGCTGTGAAAGAACAAAGTAAGTTCTGGATCATTCTGGTGGGCTCACCTCTGTCCCTGTACATTACCTACTGAATTACATACGCCACAGGCATATTGTCACCAAGAGAAATTTCCCAGCAGCGAAAAAAGAATCTGGGAGTATCTACATTGGAAACAGTTCAACGAGCAGGATGAAAGGAGGCCAGCTACATACATCCCTTCCCCGAACATTTGAAAACTCAGATGAAGAAATCACTTTGGATTCTTAAATCCAACTTGAACCTCTTTGTTTTAACGTCCCTTGCTGCTTGGGCAGGAGGCTTTGTTCCTAAGACACGATTCGAGTCTTATGTATGCCTCCACGTGAGTACAGGTAACTCCAGGAAGCCTGTTCGGCAAAAGTTAATCGGAAATCAGAGATTACGTTTCCCTTTATGTTATGCACACATTTAAAGTCATGAAGGAAAATTCTAAGCAAATAAATCATGTTTTACAAATTACTAATACCCAAGGAACAGATTAAGATGTGCAATGAAATTACGTTCAAGTCTCAGACGTACCGGTACACACACATCTCTGATCTATTGTCAAACGCTCGAAATAAAACAATTATAGATGTTCGCGTATATTCATCTTCTCCTGCGTTTTCAGAGCCGAATGCCAAGAGTCTGCTCGGAGCCGCACAAAAGATAAAACAGGACGAGGTCTCAGCCCTCGGGGCGCACAATCAAAGTGAGACAGATAAAACAATTCAGACATGAAATACATCAGCTGAAAAGCCTGTTAAAATTTATGAGGTGCAAGGTTTTGTTGGCTTTTCCAGGGAAAGGCAGACCCGCGAGGGGAGCCAAATGACGGAAAGCCGCCGTGGACCAGGGTGATGCAGGGGAGGGCCTAGTGAGAGACGCCGGGCACCTGGGGCCGTGGCAGAGAAAGGGCGCCGGGCCAGCGTGCGGGGCGGCCCGTGTCTGGAAGAGCAGGGACCCCAGGTCAGAGCGGATGACTCAGTTTCCCCGTGGGGAACGTGCCTCGCTCAGATTTATACACAGAGGCACTTGTACCTGGAACTGGCCGCTCCACGCTGAGTTCACGCTCTCCGCTTTTCGTGTCCCCTCCACAGGGCTTGAGTACAGGCTGGTGCTCCGTGTGGGTGCAAATGAACAGGGAAAGAGTCCCTGCTGCCTGGCCCCTCACCCTCACTCTCTGCCCAGACTCTGCTTCTGGAATTCCCGATCGCGGGGCCTGAGACCAAGGCGGCCGTAGGAAGAGGTCTGTCCTCCTCCCAACGGGTCAGCGTTAACGAGTTTAGACCGTCTCCGAAAGCCACCTAAAAATCTAGAGTTTTCTCAGTTTCCTGGGTCAGCATCTCCCCCGATTGTGGCTGCAATTAATAGGGATGAAAGGCAGCACTTGCAGAACGGCCACGGCACGCACGACGCGTGGCAAAGCGCTTCCCCGTGCGTGTCCCGGAAGGATGCCCGGCGCGTACCGCCATGGACAAGCAAGTTCTGCGTGACAGCAGTACTTGGGTTTCTAAAATGGAAAACAAATCTGCACACTTCCACGTGTGTTTGTACCTGTACAGGAGAGCGAGCACACGAGACGGAAAACACCGGCCGACTCCAGGAGCAATCGATCGCGGGTTGGGTGGGTGTGTGGCGGGGCTTGTGGGTGGCTCAACAATGGGAAATCACTCAAGTGTTACTTGTGCAATTAAAAACGAATTTAAAACAATAAATATCAATGAAAGCAGCTGCTTTCTGCTGCTTAATCTTCCTTCAGAAAAGGTGCTGAGCACCAGGTGGGTGGTGAGGCCGGGTCTCCCACGCCAGGCCCTGCTGGCCGGGGGGGTCACAGAACCACCGCCTCCGCTGCCCCCCCCCCCTCCCCGCTCTCTGCCAGCACTCACTTCTGACAAGATGACTTAAGACCAAGGGCTCGATGGGAAGACGGGAGCCCTCTTCCCAGGTCTCAGAGTCAGTGTTATCTTGGTTAAACTGATTTGGAAATCAATACAAAACTCCAGCAGGGGAAGCACTGTGCCCAGCGGGGCAGGCGTCCCCGGGCCTCTGCAGGCGGGGATGTGAGCAGGAATGAAAGGGGCAGAGTTAGGTGCACCTGCCTGGGCTCTGCCCGGTCGTTTGGTGCCCCCACTTCAGGCTGCCTGGCCTCCCTCACTTTCCTGGAGGATTGCTCACTCTGCCCTCGTCGGGGGACCTGCGTCCAGGTCTCCCCAGGGGCGCCTCTCCTCCCTGTCCCCCCTCCGCTCTCTCCCAATCTCAGCCTTCCTTCAGCAATCAGATGAAGACCCCTGATGCCCAGAAGCTGAGAAGCCACGTCTACCTTCTCCAGTCCCCGTGGACACCCCTCCCTGCACCTCCTTCCTTGGTCGTGGGGCCCGTGGAACGGAGGGAGAGCGGATTCTCCCTCCTGCACTCGAGTTCCTCGGAGGATGCCTGCTTTGTCCACTCTTATCCCTAGGGTTATGAGCACACAGTAGGCACTCAGGTCTGTTCAACAAATAAACTAATTACCGCAGCACAGCAGATGATTTTAGAAGTAGTACTTAATTGCTTTGTGTGTTTCTCGTCTCCCATAACCTGGTGAGTTTCCCAGTGGTGGGGTGGTGGGGGACGGAACATGACCTGTGGTCCCAGGCAGCCTGGGTTCAGATTCCGGTGCTGCCACTCACCGGCTGGGCAACTCTGGAAAAGTCACTCTGGCTTCCCATGCCCCTGGTTCCCTATCTCAGAAGGTAGATGCTTCATAGGGCTCATCTGTGAGCATCAAGCACATTCACGTGTGGGAAGGGCTTTGGATTGTGCCAAGGGACCCATCAGTTCTGAAGAGTGTTCGCTGTAGTCTTCATCACCATCAATGCCATCATCAACATCGGCATCGTCACCGTCTTCCTCATCACCATCATCACCATCACCATCACCAACATTATCACCATCATCGCCATCACCACCACCACTATCATCATCACCACCATCATCACCATCACCACCATCAACATCACCACCATCATCACCATCACCACCATTATCCTCATCAACATCTCTAATGTTCCACCAAGTTCCAGAAGGATCCCACAGTTGATCTTCAATAAAATCCTATTGAGTTGAATTTGACCAAACAATCAGAAAGACAAAACTTCCTCCGAATATGAAAACTGAAAATTAAGGAGGAAGCGATACCTAAGTAACATACACTTTGCAAAATATAAATGACCTCGTATCAAAAAAGAAGCCGGCACCAAAACGAGACCCTGGAAAACAGAGGTGATTTGGCTGCTGGGTTCATCATCGAGACGACAGACAAAGGAGAAGCGGAGGGAAGGCAAGGACAAGGGGTATTTCTGCAAGGTCAGAGGAGAGCCGGCCAAAGGCACTCAGACCCGCGATCCGGGCCTCAGCTGCCCCACACAGCACTGGCTCGGGCAGACGGTGTTTTCCAGCAGAATCATTTTGTTGGAATGTTTCAGAGCAGACCCGTGGCTGGGTTCCAGCCCTGCTGCTTACCACACCGAGCACCCTGGGCCAAGATTCCCGAGCTCCGGGCCGTTTTCCTTATCTGAGCCGTGCAGGCAGAGCAGTGGAGGGAGCCCGGTGCCGGCACGTGACGAGCTCTCAGCACTGGGACGGCTGTCCGCAGGTGAGGGAGGGGACAGAGGGTGCTCAGAGGTGACCCCCCAGGGAGACACCATCACTCCTTCCAGGGAAGCTCCGGCCTCACTCAGTGCTCTTCTCACCAAATCTCGCGGTGACCCAAGGGCAGGCAAGTGCGAGAGCCGGAGGCCGGGACATAGCACCTCTGTGCCATTTGCCTTGGGACGCGGGGCCGTCTGGGGGCACGGCGGCCTGTACGGGCTCTGGGTCACTGCTGCCACTGTCTTGGGGCTGTGTTCCCAAACCCATTCCCGCAGCCCCTGTCCCGATCCAAGAGGCCCACCTCTGCCCCCACACACATTCCCACAGGCATCTGTCTGGCTTAGCCCACATTTTACTACTGTCTTAGTGAAAATCTACAAGTGCATCTGTTCAAACGCAACACCTCACCACCTTCCCCTTACAGTGGCCAGGCCACG
Source organism: Herpailurus yagouaroundi (assembly GCF_014898765.1). NCBI lineage: Eukaryota > Metazoa > Chordata > Mammalia > Carnivora > Felidae > Herpailurus > Herpailurus yagouaroundi. Next base: position 10,821,597 of record NW_024412463.1, on the reverse strand, counting down.
TGCTATTGCCGGAGACAGAACCACAGGTGACATAGGACCTGTCACTCCCCCTGAGTGGCCATTCTAGCAGGAGAAACAGACTATATCAATCTGCTAACAGGCCAGAGAATTAGTGTGAGAAGAGCCTGGGACAAAACGGATGATGTGACAGGGCCGGGGTGGGCCAGCGGGCATACCAGCCTAGACCTGCAGGGTCTGGTGCAGCTTGGGTGCCCGGAGCCCAGGACAGAACATTCCAGGCCCCGGGAAGCCTAGCTAGAGGGCTGGCTGAAGCTGGACCATTTAGAGCCCTGACAAGGAGTTCACGGCTTTATACTGGGAGCACGGAGGACGCTGCTGGGAGGGCTGAAGCAGGGGCATGTTGTGAGCTGGTGCATATTTAAAAGGTCGCTCTATTATTCTGAAGGCCTCTGTGGTCATATGGTCATTCTGTGCTGCATGTGGAGCAGGGAAAACGAGGAGGGGGCGGACGTATAAGGTGGGTATCACGGCAAGGAGGGGTCGGGCCACCGGGGAGGCAGAACCCCTCGAAAACCAATTCTCGTCTGCTCGTGTTGTCTGAGCGGAGGCTGTGGGTGCAGGCACCAGACCGGAAACGTGATGTGAGCATAAGGCCAGAGGGTTAGGCCTGTGGGAGGGAGCGGCCCTGCGTCAGGCGAACCGCCCTGATTTGGACAGTAAAGTGCCAGGAGGGTCCGGGGGTCCCTGGGGGGGCGGGTGTGGCCACGTTCCACTCGGGTATTTTTAAGGAGCCCCAGAGCACGCAAGACAGAGCCTGTACATGGGAAGATGTTTAAAGAAGGGAAACCGGATGCGAACAGCAGCCCCAGAGTTGATGCTGGCTGCAGGAAGGTTCTAGAATACGTCACTGGCCAGATGGGACGGCCCAGAACGGAGACACATTTGTTTGAAAAGGAAAATACTACACCATTCTACATACTTTTTGTTCTCTGTGAGATGTTTCCACCGACCTCCCCAGAGTCCCTGGAGACCAGAGTCCTGCAGGTGTGTGGGTTGGAAGCTGCCACGTTAACATAAATGTCATGGGAGAAGGTCTGCGTCCCCAAGTGACCCCCCCGTACATGCAGACGTGCCCACAAGGGTCTTCCCTAGAGGGGCCTCAGCGTTTTTTTTTTTTTTTAAGTTTATGTATTTATTTTTAGATAGAGAGGGAGCACAGTGGGAGAGAGGCAGAGAGAGAACCCCAAGCAGGCTCCGTACTGTCAGCACAGAGCCTGATGTGGGGCTCAAACCCACCAACCGTGAGATCACGACCTGAGTGGAAATCAGGAGTCTGACGCTTAGCTGACTGAGCCACCCAGGCGCTCCTGGTCTCAGCTTGTAATCCTGAGATCAGGAAGGTCCCCAGAAAGGTTATCAGAGGGATGGTAACGGGTCCAACATGATTCCCAAAGTAAGGAGTCACTGAAGCTCCGTGTCTCCTACCCCAAGCTCGTTCCCCTGTCCTGCCAGGGTGCCCACGGGCCCAGCCTCCCAGCAGATGTCCACGGTGCTGCTGAACCCTGGGCAGACGCTCTACAGGGCAGGGCAGGGCAGGGCAGGGCAGGGCAGGGCAGGGTGGGAATGAGGTCCGGACGGGGCACCTGCTGACTACTGCCCTGGGAAAGCTGACGTGCCCTGTCCTGATTTTCCAGGGAACAGGTGTCATTTGTCACATGAGAGGCACCCTTCCCTTGTTGCAGGGATTTTTTTTTACAGCGGGTGCGGTGGCCCACGCGCCCGTCACTCAGGTGCCACGCCTACTCATGAAGCGGTAATAACGCATGCAGGGTTTGTTTGTTTGTTTTTTTAATAGCATTTGCCTTGACTTCATACGGATTCCTTTCTTGCCGACACAAGAGTGCGTAAATCAAGGCCTTTACCCTGGGTCGTGTTCTAGCCCGAAAGGGTACGCTCCAGCAAATCAGCTGCTTTCTAGCTGATAACGACGCCGCGAGCACGGAAATTGCGGGATGAACGTCAAGAGCACAGATGCTCATTTCACAGTTTTCTTTATAATGAAAGTGCATGCAATTTAATTAGCCATTTTATTTTACCAAAAAAAAAAAAAAAAGTACATTTTGGCTCTGAGAGCTTCTGAAGGTCTCCTAACGAGGAGGGACGCTTGCATTCAGGACGAGCCGCCAGCCTCACACTCCAAGTTTCCACGTGAAGGCAAACGCCACCAGCGCGGCACCGAGGTCTGCAGCCCGGCCCGGCCGGCATCTCCAGGGGCCTGAGCTCTGCCTTGGGCGCCCCGGGGAGGAGGGTGTGGGGAGTAGGCCACACGCAGGGGACCTCGCACCTCTGGAAGGGTGGACGTTGCCGCGTGATCCGGGAGACAAGGGGAGGCAACGCCCGGTGCAGCTGGCCAGCCGTGGGTCCTCCCGGTGGGTCCGGTGGCCCGGGGCGGGGGTCCCGTAAGCATGAGCCTGAGGCCAGAAGGAGGGTGCTTTTCTCATTTTGTGGCCTCGCACCCCCTCTGGGAAGCCCCCACCCCTATTCTCAGGTGTGGGGTTTGGGCAGGGAAGACCCCCGTGTGGTTGGGCGGAGGGGGCTCAGACTGGTTCAGGGACCGGGCTCAGGCCTGGTCGGGGGATTCGGGGAAAGAGAACCAGTTGCTGGAGGTGTCGTCCTGTCATCCCCTGTGTGGGCGGGACCACCACCTGCCCGGGGACAGGTGTGTGGAACCCCAAACCGAGGACCGGAAACACACTATAACGGGGAGGATGAGGGAGACCGTGTCTGGTGACATCACCTATCGTGCACGGACCTTGAGTTTGGTCTCGTGTCCCTCACACCGCAGACTTCCAGCTGCACGGCAAGTGCGAGCAGGGTGTGCGGAGAGAGGGGTCCCCGCAGGACCCTGGGACGGCCGGCACCGCCTCCTCGGGTCCTGGGCTATGGTGGCAGGTCCAGAGCCACAGAAACGTCCTGCCCTCGATGAGCTACCGTTCGCTCACTGCGCAAAGTTCAACCAGTGGGAAGCGCGCACATCCCCGGGGAGTTTGCATTAATTTACAGGGAGAGCCCGCGGCTACACCCAGTGCGCTCTCAGAACGCTGTAGCACAGAGAGCGTCCCACAAGGCCCAGCCTCAAATCTTGTAGAAAACCCGGATCTGCTCGTTTCCGCACAGCGCCCACATTCACCCCGCCCGGACCGGAGCCCAGGACAGTGGGGACAACAGTGTCTGTCTGGGGATGGGACCTCGGTCCTCCCCTGCGTGTGGTGTTCCATGTGGGGCGTCAGACCGGGAGTCGCTCGGCGGAGGGGCCGGGATGCGGAGGGAGCACCGGGGTCGCCGGGCTGGACAGGATGCCCCACGGTCCAGAGGGGCCCGTGCAGGGGGAGGCCGTGGGAGGACAGGAGCCGGCAGGGAGAGAGGCTGGAGGGAGGAAAGGAAATTACAGGGGAGGAGACGGGAGAGGAAGGAGGGCCTGCTTTGCAGGCTCCCAGCTTCGCCTCAGGCTAGCTTGCTGCTAAGACGATACAGGGAGGGAAGCCAGTGATCAGAAATGTTAATTATGTCAGGACGCAGGCCTCCTCTAGAGCAACTTCTCGTTCTCCCGGGGGCCGCCCAGAGCCACCACCAGGACGGTTTAATCAACCACGGGTGGGCGCCTCCTCCCACCCACGTTGTAGGCTTCCCGAGCCCGCTAGAACAATAGAACAATAGGCTGCTTTTTGGAAGGCCGCCTGCCGAGTCTGTCCGCCCTCCCTGGGGACCCAGACCCCAGGCCCGTGGCTGCGTCCTAGGAGGCGAGAGTCCTCTCAGCTCCTGTAGACGACGGTAAAGTATTTTCCCGGCACAGGTCTGTCCACACCCAGGACACGGGTGTGGACGGCACAGGTAATGGTGTGCACCTGCTTCTCACGGCATCCACTGCATTTTCCGCGATGACTTTTAATTTCCTACCTCACTTTATGGCTCTTGCAATGATGTCCTTGTCTGGCATTAAAAGTAAATACACCTCAGGGTGCCTGGGTGGCTCAGTCGGTTATGCGTCCGACTTCAGCTCAGGTCATGATCTCACGGTGCGTGGGTTCGAGCCCCATGTCAGGCTCTGTGCTGACAGCTCGGAGCCTGGAGCCTGCTTTGGATTCTGTGTCTCCCTCTCTCTCTGCCTCTCCCCTGCTCGCACTCTGTCTCCGTCTCAAAATAAATAAACATTAACAAAAAAAATACACCTCCCAAGACCCTAGAGTCCCCAGGCTTAACGAAGTTCATTGTGGATGCACGTTTTCAAGCTTCCAGAGGGAGTGCTGAGGGGCACCCTTGCTTCTACAGAGAGGTGGGTCCCCTCCGCACAAGCCGTCCTGCGCAGCCGGTCCTGGGGAGGCCCGTGGCCAGCGGGGTTCTCCTGGGTGCCGATGCTGGCTGCACTCCCCCGGCAGGGATGGATTAGTGATGCCTGCCTCAGGTGAGGGCTGGGGAGACGGCTTCCCCACTCGCAGCTCTGTCCAGGAGCCCGGCTGGTCCGCAGGAAGTAGGGAAGCCCAGAATGGGGGATTATGGTGGATGGCTGATGCGTTCTGGGCTCAGTACTGTCAGCACCGAGGGGTTCTTTATTCTCTCCCGACCCTGACCTGCCGGCTATGAACACTATCAGCCATTAGAAGGACTGGGGTGGACAGAGTTTACCACCACGGGCACAGGACCCAGTGAGGACGAACCCGAGGCGCTGTCTTGCGGGAAGAAGCTGTGTTTTATGTCCACATACGCACACAAAATAAAAGCCAAAGTAAAACCCACACCGAGGAGCCCAGCTCCCTGCGCAGCTTTGGCAGAGAGCCCGCACCCACCCGCCCTGGGCTGGGACCCACCAATCCTGGGGGTCCGCCTTTTATCTTGCCTCCCACTGTCGCTTCTCCTTCTGCCCTCCCTCCCTTTCCAGTCCTGACGGTGCTCCTAACACGGGCACCAATTCTCAGAGCCAAAACCCCTCACCAGAAGGGCGGGTCGCCCAGGGGTGGTGGCCCCCACCTGTGCTCCCAGCCCTGCCCCACGCCACCACCCCGCCCCTGCCCCACCTCTTTGCGGGAGTAAATCCCATTCCTTCCTGAGATCTCAGGTCAGGAGCCCCCAGGGACGCGTGTACCAGTCTCCCGTCGGGGTCACCTCCTTTACCGTATGCTCTACGGGAATCAGCAAACGCTTCCTGTAAAGGGCCAGACCGTACAGCGGGCCACGCGGTCACTATGGCAATCACTCCACTGTTGTCCTGTGAAGGCAGCTTAGCCAATGAGACCTGCACAAAACAGGCAGAGGAGCGTGATGTGCAGACCCCCTGCTCTGTAAAATCCATGGGGCTCTCTTCCTTCATTCCAACATTTTATTAATGGCAGAGTCTCTCACAAACAGATTTAAACTCCATGAGAACAAATTCATGTCTTTCTACCACCATTACAGCCCATCTGATACATGCTGGTGCCAGGTGGCCCTGAGCCTGGCACTAGAGCAGTGTGCAACCCAGAAGCATGTATCCTGGTTAACACTGCCAGGGAAAACCTTTCTCCTTCGCCCTCTACTTAAAACTTGGGGATATGTAGGCTTGAATTGATCACTGCCAGCTTGCTTCCATGAGGGGAGAGCCTGACTGAAAGGAGCCAACCTGGAGGTGGTGGACATAATCATGAGGACCGCCTCAGCCCCTGGATCAAGCCGTACCTGAAGCCGTCCCCAGGATTTCTCTGTTATACTTAAGATTTTGTGCCAGCCATTGGAGTTGAGTGTGGCCACTTCAAATGGAAAGAGCCCTAAATGAAGAACTTGATGAGTAAAACACAGACCTCTGACCCCACTTCAATGCTTTTCCAGTGCCTCATTTTTTAACTTGTAGAACTCTCCATGAGCTCCTTATTACGTTACAAGCCGTGAAGGTTGTCCCTACTCTATCCTGAGAAGATCTTTGCCCAACAAACTCTCCGCCACGTTAGTTTATCCCTCGCTGGAAGGCTGCCCAGGGCGTTTAACTAGCTACTGTTCGGGCATATGGCAGTTGACGCATCTATAAGAATCCTGGGCTGGGTCCAAGGCCTTTATGGGTGAGGCCAGAGCCCACAGAGAAGAGCATACAATCTAGTTCTAGAACAGGGATGTGAATACACCCCTCCAGGGAACAGCTGGGCCTTCATTCACAGATTCCTGGCCCTGGGAAAAATGAATGAGACTTTCTCACCTGACCAGAATTTACCGCTTCTCTTGTCTGGTTCAATGACTGGAGCTCTCGGAAATGCTTTTTTTGTTTTTTTTTTTTTCTTAAACTGAAAATTATTTTTCTCTCTAATTAAATAAGATGCACAGATTTCGGTGGCATTCTCAACTGGGAAGAAAGGCAGGAGAAGGGAAGGAGGGGGCGGTGGGGCCAGGCTGAACGCGACAGCGTGAACTGTGTATAAAATTTATCTCCCGGCAGCGATTTACCGGCTGTGGCTGCCGTTCCCGATGTGCTCCGTGGTTTCCCCCATTACATTAAAATACCTCCATCCATTTTCATTTCATTTGCTCCTCGGGGCTCACGTGTCTTCTCCCCAGCACATCCTCGCGTGCAGAAAGGCAGGCACATGCGTTTGCCGACTCAGAGGGTGAGCGCACAAGATCCCCACCGAAAATATTGACCTTGGCGTGGTTACAAGTGAGGAGATGCTCTTTTGAGTCTAACGTGTGGGCTGGGCTCCTGCCACGAGGAGCAGGGAAGGCACCTTCGCGGCCGCTGCCAGGGCTCCCAGCCCGCGGGCGGCTGGCACGGGGCACCGGGCTGGTGAGAGGCGGATCCTGGAGCGCGGGCCCAGGGCGGTGGTGCTAATGGGCTGCGGGTCCAGCTGTAGCCGGCCGGCTCCCCGGGCCCCCTGACCCGTCAGGAGCTGCGGCAATTAAAGCCACGCCTGCTGCTTCTGCAGAGCGAGGGCGAGGCGGGGAGGCGGGCAGAGCAGCCGCGGGGAGGGGAAGGGCTCCTGGCAGTGCGCGAGATGCTATCGGCACACAGCCTTCCCTCCCATCTGTGCGGGATGTGAGTTCCCCGAGATCGTGTCTGTGTGCAGTTTACCTACGTGCACAGCCGTGCTTGTGCTGTGAGGGGGCCTCTGCCTTACGAGGGCCCGGAACACACAGGCGGCTGCCGCTCCCCCTTTGCTAGTAACACAGGAAGCGCACTAACGGCAGCGAACGAACGCGGGGTGTGCGGAGGGCTGGCTCCCGGCTGCCGACTTGGGCTCATGCCGCTCAGCAAACACCAGCGGCCGGGGGGGCCCCTTGAACGGTGCGCGCCAGAGGCTCCCTGCCTGGCCGTGGGGGTGCTCACCGCTGCTCACAGCGCCCGGGGCCCCACCCAGCTGGCTCCGCATCTGTGACACGAGGGCCTGCGGGGTCGGGCTCGCATCCCGAGGACCCCTCGAGTGTGCCCACACGCTCGCCAGACCGAAGCCCCGGCCCTCCTCAGTGGGTCGGGTCCAGCAGCAGCGATGATCTTCCTCTCTCAGAAGTGCCACGCCAGGGGACATGTCTTCGCACAGGGGTCTCCAGATGCTCAAACTTTTTTTGGTTTCTGAAAGGAGCCAATCCCAAGGCAAATGGCAAAATAGTCACGAGCACCGCCTGGGGCCAGGGGCTGCAGCGACGGGGACTTTTCACCCCTCCTCCGGGAGGCTAACGGGTGATGCTCCGTGGGCTCCTCTCTGGTGGTTTCTTGCTTCCCGGGGCCCAGGGCTCAGCTGGAACCAGAAACCCTCCCTTGGACCAGCTCGCTCTCCCTGATTCTGCACAACGTCAGGACCCGCAAAGGGCTCCCCCAGCGTGCTGTCTGCCCTGCCTGCCGAACTTCCTTCTTCCTCGGGGCTCTTTAGAAGGTGGTACCCCAGGCAGCGGCCCTCCATCCTCACCGCGTTTAACTGCACGGGACTGTTGTGCTAACCGACGCGCACTGGTCTTCTAGCACCTTCTCACTGTGCAAAACTGGAACTCGGTGCCCACCGGGCACTCCCACCCCACCTCCCAGGGCCTGGCACCCCCTCTGTTCTCTGTCGCTGTGGTTTGGGCTCCTCCGGGGACTTTGGACGAGTGGAATCACACGGTATTTGTCCTTCGATGTCTGGCTTATCTCGCTGAGCATAACATGAGCAAGGTTCACGTGTGTCGCGGCCCCTATCAGAACCCCCTAACTTTTTAAGGCCGGGTAATACCACAACGCGTGAAAACACCACACTTGGTCGATCTACTCAGTGGCCCACGGAGCAGCACTGTGCATTTCTCTGCGAGGGATTTTCACCAGACCCACCCTTCTGGTTCACACGTGGTTTAGGCTCAATCTTCCCCGAGCTCCCGTTCGTGTCATGCACAGAAATGACTGCTCTTGGCTGTGTGATGCAGACTGAATAGGGACGAGGGACATACGCAGCCTTTACAGCTAAGAGCTGCACCCCCCCCTCCCGAGGCATCGTGTGTGAGAGGGGAGGGGCAGCACCCGCCAGGAACCGGCCCGCGAGCGGATGGATGCTTCCAACGGAGGCAGGCAGGACCTGGGGAGCCTCCTGCCCAGGGAGTGGGGGACAGGCTCACTCGGCCGCCCCTTCCGCCACAGCCCTCAGGCCGGGTCAGCGGCACCCATCCGGCCCAGGTGCCCATTCCCAGGTGTGCCCCGGAGGTGAGCCAGGTGCCCGCTCCCAGGTGCTCACTCCCAGGTACCTGCTCATTCATTCCCACAACAGCAATGCTAACACACGCTCCCATCTGAGAGGCTCAGCGTTACTCCACGTGGAGGAAACCCGCAGATTTACCACTGCCCGCCGTCCCCTTTACCTCTGGGAACTTGACTGTTTAACTCCAGGAGGGGCACTGCGTCTGCCCTGGGCCTGCCTTCGATGCCTTTCTGGATCGCTCCGAGGGTCTCAAAGGTGAGTGTGCTTGCAGGGGGCTGCACACGGAAGGACGTGCGCTGTGCTCAACGGGCCTAAGGGGTGAAGAGTCCCCAGACTGTGTGCACATTTGGAACCTCAGAACGTGACTGGGGTAAGGGTCTTTGCAGAGGGACTTGAACCAAGGATCTCAGGGCGAGGTCGCCTGGATCAGAATGGCCAACGTCTGGAAAGTGGAGATCTGGAGACAGACATGGGCACCCTCCTCTGAGGCCACTGGGGACAGGTGGCCACGCAAGGTGGGGGAATGGGACGCAGAAGGTGAGGGCAGGAGGAACGTCACCTTGCGCAGGTAGGGGGGCTGAGGAAGGAGCTAAGCTCGGTCCCCAACAGGTCTGGCTGCATGCAGGACCCGCATCGTCTTGACAGGTGCTGAACCTGCCTGGCTTCAGCTTCACATCTGCCCGATGCTACGGCTGCAAAGTGCCTTAGACGGAGGTCATTATGGGGCAAGAGCACACGATTCCACGGCGCCGAGGTGCCGGGGACGCAGCTGGGGCTCGGCGGGTGCACTGCCATCGCTCCCCGAAGGAGGGGGCTTCGGGAAGCACTGCATTTGCACTCAGGCGGGGGCGGCCTGGGCTGGGAACTACGGACATCCAGGTTTGTGGCCGCGAGACTGGGCCACGGTTACTCGACCCGTCAGGGCAGGGAGAGGACCTGTTTCGCGGGACGGATGTGAGGATGGAGTGTGGTGGCGCCCCTAAGGCCCCAGAGCAGACCCTCCGGCCTGCCCCGCTGTGCCCGAAAGGCAGAGAGCAACCAGGAGCGGATGTGTCCTAGGTGCTGACAGCAAGATCCGGGACAAGGCAGGGAGAGGCAGGAGGTACCAGCTGGAGCCTGGAATCTGCAGACTTGCCCCCTGTGGCCTTCCGTGCCCACGGGGACCCCCTTCCTACAGCGTGCCAAGGAACCGAAAGCTGACCCGTAACTCCACAAGCGTCTGCGTTTTGCATGCGGCTTCTTCCCTGGAAGGAGCAAGGGGGCGTCGGGGGTAAAAACAGCTCCAGAGGCCACTAGACAGTGCCAGCCTTGGGTGCCCACAAGGTCACGCCCAGATGTCGCAGGTCAGGAGAGGCTGTGCCTGGGGCAAGGGGGGCACGGCTCTCAGCAAAGCAGGCTGGGCCTGGCCACCCCAGGGAAGGCATCTCCGCTCGGAGCCGAGATGCCCACGCGTGGAGTTACGGCATCGGGCCACGGGGATTCGGCGACTGGGGTCCTGCCGGGAGAGTGCTATCTCGTCAGAGCCTGCATCGGCCACTGGGTGATAACTCGCTCTGCTGCAATTTACATACAAAGACAGCTTATTTAACTTTTTAAATTAAAGCTTAAAAGCCCTTAATTAAAATAATAAATCACAGAACCATTCCCATGGCAAGGTGGCAGTAGCTGGGTGGATTCTAGATTCCTCTCATCAACCACGCAAGGTCTGGATCGCAGCATCATGTGGCCACTCTCCCCGCCCTGCAGCCTGGACCCCGAGCGCTGATCCGAGTTCAGGTCCCGCCGCGATGCCCCTGCTACACAGGGCGCACGTGGCCGGCTCCCCTCTGCCCCTCCGGGTTTCTCGGACAGCCACTGTCCTAATAGTCGAGAAGCCCCAGGACAGTGCCCACGGCCAGGCACACCCAGTCTCTCTCCCCCGGCAGCCGGTGGGCCAGCACCTCGGGAGACGGCATTGCCACCACCCTGGTCCCGGCCACTCGGCAGAAAGAGGGAGCTTCAGCAGCCAGAACCCGGAGAAGGGCTGATTCTGGAGCACAGGGAAGGCAGTGTAAGCGTTTGTGGGGTTCTGTGTGTCTGCTCCTCTCTTCCCGCCCACGTGATAGGAGCAGGATCCACACAGGGCGGGCTGCAAACTCTGAAGCACGATTCACCTCTGCTGTACTCGTGGAAGAGACGATGAGGACAGTCTGCAGTGCTCCAAGACCATTTTGTTTGTAAGAACAGACAGCAGGGCAGGTCTGGCTCCCGGGCCGCAGCCAGTGGGCAGAGCCCGTCAGGATAAGGTGCACCTGCCCACCATTCGGTTTCGTGGGAAACACCCAAGGAACGGACCCCCTTCCATAATTCTGCTGCACACGGGACACGGGGGGATGGGGGTGTGTGTGGGCACCGGAGCCTGAAGCTCTGGGTTTGCATCCCTCTAGCTGTGTGGCCCGGGGCAATTGCACACCTGAGCTGTGACTTAGCTTCTCGGCTGTAAGATGTGGGGCTGCGGAGGGGACCCCAGCGGGCTAAGCCCAGGGGAGCGCTTAGCATAGCTTCGGCTCAATTCCCACCGTACAGGAGTGGTTTACGTGCCGTCTCAGGGTCTTTCTCTCTGGTGTCACAGCACACACGGGGGATCAGGATGGGAAGGGGATTGGTACGATTCCCCATATGTACTGTGACATCAGAGACAGAGAATTATTCGCTGATGAGTCCGAACGCACCCAGGGTCTCAGGGCAGAGGAACGACTGTGTCTGGAAGCAAAGGAAAGTATGAGTCTTGAAATGCTCGGATACTTCCAGCGACTAACCCCTCGGGGATCTGGGGAAGGGGATGGACAAGTGCCCACAAGTCCCACGGTCCCACAGGTGGGTGGCCTTGCCGTCCCCACCTTCCAAATCAGAAAGTTAAAGCACAGAAGCAGTAGGACCGGCTAGCCAGGGGTGGGCAGCAGCGTGGACCCAGGCAGCGGGGGCCACCCCTTCTGGACGGACGACATCTAGAAACATCCACGGAACAACTTTTACTACAACGGTTACGCGCACTTACACATTAAAAAAAATGCCTGCATTGATTAAGCGTTGCTCCCAAAATACTACATATTTTTTAAAAAGGCACCCGCTCTTAAAATTTTGTTTTTAGTTTACTTATTTTGAGAGAAAGACAGAGAGAGCGAGTGGGGGAGGGGTAGAGAGAAACAGAGAGAGAATCCCAAGCAGGCTCCGCACTGTCATCGGGGAGCCCAGGACGGGGCTCGAACCTACGAATTACAAGATCATGACCTGAGCCAAAAACCAAGAGTCGATGCCTAACCGACTGAGCCCCCCCCCCCACCAGGTGCCCCAGGCACCTGTCCTTTAAACCTGTTACCCCAGACTTGGTAAAGCACCCAGGGGAGAAGGGGCCCTGTCTGCTGTGTGGATGCCCGTGGGCTCCCAGGCTGCAGCCACATGGAGGTCTTCTGCCGTCTGGGTGATGGGGTCACAAGCACACGGTGTGTGGGGCCGGGCGCCTCTTCCCTCAGGCACCGCCGGGGGCTCGGCGGCCAACAGGTGACGGCAGTGCAGGTGAGTCAGGCTGGGAAGCCAGTCAGAAGACGCCACCAGGCGACAGGTGCGCTGGTTCGGATGTGCGGGGCCCGAGGGTCTCGGCTCTCCCGGGCGGGCCAGCTACGCGGCCCACGCACGGCACGGATGACTACGGGGATCGTTAACTGTCCCGTGGGACAGCGCCCACACCCCCTCCTCCCTCACACGTGCTCCCTCGTGCCGGTGACACACAGGGGTCCTCCCTCCTCTCAGCTCAGGCTGTCCCAGCGCACAACCACGTTTTGTTTACCTCTTGTTTCCAGGCTGCCCGACAGGGAGGAAAGCATTTAATCTTTAAAGCCACTTAGCACAGCTGGTGACTCATCAGTGAGGGGACTTGAGGCTGGGCCGGCTGGCAGCTGACACACCCATCCAGGCTGCGGCCACCCCCTCCACGGGTCCCCCCGCCCCGTCCACACGCACCCCCGCCCGCTCCATGGGGACTCCCGTCCTCTCCACGGGTCCCCCACCCCGTCCACGGGGACCCCCACCCTCTCCACTGGGACCATCACCTTCTCCACAGGGTCCTCCGCTCCCCCCATGGGGACCCCCACCTTCTCCACGGGGACCCCTGCCTTCTTCCCCGCCCCCGTAGAGACCCTCCCACCCCCTTCATGGGGACCCCTGCCAGCAGGAGACCCTAGAGTTTAGAGGGCCGCCGCTGTGCGTGTGACAGGGAACCTCTATGGGGTGCAGGTCAGTATGAGTTTCTCTAACCACCTTTACATAGTCAATACCGACTCCAGGTTTCTTCATGGTGGTCTTCCTTCTTTGTGCCTCAGTTTCCTCATTTGTGAAAGGGGAACAGTAATAGTATCTGCCTCCCAGGTGAGGTGAGGATTTGATGAGTTAATGCCACTCGTAGAATCATGAAAGACATTCAGCGCCGGCTGGCAATGACCTTTCATTATGAGGGAGTGTTGACATCTGGTGAGGGAAGGGGGGGGGGCGTGACTCTGGTCCTGTGGCCACGGCACGCTCAGGGCTCCCCAGCGCACAAACGACGCAGGACCTTCATTCGTTTGGCACACGTTCACGGACCACCTACCACACTGTGCACGGCACGGTGGGTGGAACAGACCAATCCCGGGGTTACAGAATGAGGCCTCAGGGGACGGTCGTCCGGTCACAGAGCATACAGTGCCTGCTTCTGTGCCTTCGGCCTCAGAGCAAGAGAGAGGGTCTAAGGGGGAATCTGATTCCCACACTCTGTCCCCCCCCAGGGCCCTGTTTGCACTGAAAGTGGGTACGGGGAACAGAAATCGGGCTTCGGGAGCAAGGCACGGCCAGTGTGACCATCTCTGAGAGATGGTCCTGGATTCGGGTCAACTCTTCTCAGGGACACGATTCCTGGCGGGAGTTACTGAGCATCCCTGTGAATCCTGGACACCGCGGAGAACCGGGTAATCTTACGCCAGAAACCACCACCAGCTAGACGGAGTGAGAGAGATTCCGTTTCATTATTAGCCGATCATCACGGGTGGCTTGAGTATGCTATTACCACACTGGTAAAATTCTGTTCCGAATTTCACAAAAACCAAAATACCAACCTGGAAACATAACTGTTCTCATCGAACCGGCAATTTCCGAACAAGCCCCGACCCACTCCAAGAGCCACTTGATGGTCACGGCTTGAAATCTGGTTGGAATTACCTTGATAATAATACAGCCATTCGTTTAGCAATGGTGCACCACGCAGCTAATGGATCTCGGAGGCCTAATTTCTAGAATCTGGTGCCGCACCGTTATCGTATGGCGGGAATTAGCGACGCTTCACCAGAACGGAACGGCCCGAGTTTGTCTCTGCGTGATTAAAACACAGGTAGTCGCGCATTAGTGTTGTTAACAAGACCGTCCATTCCAGCCGGGTGATCTGTCCAGGAAGGGCAATCCGCCGGAGCTCAGCGCTTCCTGCCACCTGGAAATCCACGCGCGTCCAGACGTGGGGAGGCTCGATCTGGAATAAGTCTCTACGTGGCGGCTGTCTGGCCCGCGGATCCCCGCGAATGTGCCCTCTCCTGTGCTCCTGTGAGCTGTCGAGAAGCTCACCTCCAGCACCGAGCCGAAGTCTAGCGTAAGCAGGCCGCGGTCACGGAGCACGTGAGCCTTGCGTGACCCAGGGCCGTCGTGCTGAAGTCGCACAGGACTAAAGGGCTCGTATTCCAAACGTGGAACGGTAGCCCTCAAGGTGCATCAGACCACCACCCGGCCTGGGGGAAGGGGTCACGCCCACTTGCGAGCTGCTGTCCCTGGCTGCCTCTGTGCCACAGGCCTGAAGTGCTTCCTGTCCGGCCCTTTTCAGAAAACATGCCTCGTCCCCTGTCTCAGACCGCCGGCCCCCCCCCCCCCCCCCCCCCGGGAGAGCTGCCTGGTGAAGGCAGAGCCGGGAAGGAAGCCGGGAAGGAAGGAAGAAGTTGTGCCTGTGAAGGCACAACTGTGACTTTTACGGATATTAGCTCACCGAGGGTGTCTGCTCACCCGTGAACACGACACCCAGAGACAGCCAACAGGAAGGTTGAGACTTGATAAAAATTCTCACCAACTCATCAAAGGACGACCTTGCATTTGGAAAGACGCAGAAATAAGTTTCGATTAAATGGAAAATCAATTTCCAGTGACATTTCTGTTCATCAGGCCCCAAATTGAGGCAGAGGGCATGAGGAGGGTGTGGCTGCCTGGTCGGGCCGGCCGCGACGGCCCCCCCCCCCGCGGCCCCCCCCCCGCACCGCTGCTCCACGTCTGTGACCCCCGGCCGGCCGCGTCGACCCACCACCCACCGTCCCGGGGCTGACGCACCCGAGGCGCGTGCAACCGTCAAGACCGGTGCTCTGATGGGCAAGCTGCAGACTGCTTCTTCTCAGAGGGGGTGCTACCCACACGCGGGCCTGTCAGATGGCGGCAATGCCGTGTGCCGGACCAGGGGGCTCCCACGCCCGTTTGCTCGCAGTCGTGGCTCAGCTGAGAGAACATTCAAGTTCACGCTTGGACTCCGGCCGTTTCGCTGTAGGGGCCCTGCTCGTGTCGAGCAGAAGTCTGTGGGAGGAGTGCCCAGGTGCGCCGGTGGTGATGACGACGACCTCCGCACGGAGGACCGCATCACCCCCTGCCGCCCAGAGCCTCTCTCCAGGGCACCTTTCTTCCCCATCCTAAAAACTTATGGGTGATTCTCCACCTCCTTCTGGATCCTGCTGTCACAGGAACTTCTAAGAGACCAGGGCTGGCATCTGCCCAGATCTTTCTACACGTATTCATGGAAGAGACCCGATTTCAAAGACTCAGTGACCCCCAAATACACGTTCTTGACCCCAAAGCTCAAGCCATCCCTGGTGAACCGCTGTGGTCCCCCATCGAAAAGAGACGGAGGAACATACACTTCCCTCCGGGCAGGGGGGCCGGGGCGAACCCACCGCGGGCGCGACATCCGAGCGAGGGAGCGGGAGGTGCACGCAGAGCCACAGGCAGGAAGAGACACAGGCCGTGTCCCTCTCTAATACCATCTGTAATGTGTAATCGATCTTTACGGGCTGTCCCCACGGGGAAGGAATAATGGCATCAACTCACCACACAACCGCAAGCCATGTGCATCCCGTTAAAAACGGGATTGCATCACATTTCCTGGAGCGGTACTGACGATTCCTTGAGGTGGGTGGGAATTGTTTCTAAAAACGAACGCCGGGGCGCCTGGGTGGCGCAGTCGGTTAAGCGTCCGACTTCAGCCAGGTCACGATCTCGCGGTCCGTGAGTTCGAGCCCCGCGTCAGGCTCTGGGCTGATGGCTCGGAGCCTGGAGCCTGTTTCCGATTCTGTGTCTCCCTCTCTCTCTGCCCCTCCCCCGTTCATGCTCTGTCTCTCTCTGTCCCAAAAATAAATAAACGTTGAAAAAAAAAAATCTAAAAACGAACGCTCTGTGTGATTTAAAGAAACCTAATATGATAAAGGCATGTGCCCTGCGACTCTAACGAGCCCATAACTCATCGTGCGGGCCCAATCCATCCCAAACGGCATGGCCGTTTATGTGGAGTTTTTGAATAAAGGGTGTGATTTTGTGATTCATCACATCAAACCCGCTTAAGTCTCTGCACAAATGGCTCCAGAGGTGAACATAATAGGAAGGTGGAGAGTGACAGGCTGCTGGCCCTCCAGGTGTGGGGCGGGTGCCGGCCCTGGAGGACCAGCCGAGCCGCCAGGGCGTCTGTTCCAGCCAGCAGCAGGGCACGTGCTGCCGGAGGTCACCGGGCAGGGGTGCGCCCAGCTACCTGCCCCAGGACCCGCAGCCAGGAGGGCGAGGCTCGCGTCACGTGCCCCATCGCTCTGGCTCCTACGGAAGGCAAAGCGGACTCAAGGCCCCGAGTTCCTCACCCCGTGAAACATACGTACAGCTTCGTGGACTGACCTCCATTCATACTCATGGAGTCACTGGGGGGTGTCACATGGAGTCCCCTGGGGACTGCCTGGGGCTGGGGAAGCAGAGGAGGGAGCTGCTCACAACGTGCTCCGTGAGAGCACCTCCCCCATGCACGTGCCCTGTGCACACACACATGCACACACACACAGCCCCCTCCATGTGTACGTCACACGCACACATGCACACACATGCATACACTCACAGTGCATGTTTGTACACCTGCACGTGAACCCACGTACATGTGTTTGCACACACAACTGCTCCTGGAAGAACAGCCCATGTGCATTGCTACATGCACACATCCTCACTTACACACACACACACACACACACACACACACACACACACACATGTCAGGCCCATGGTGGCTCCTCTGCTCTGCTGGGGGGCAGGTGCAGGACAGGTGGCAGCTTCCAAGCCTCCTGCTTTCCAGGCAGTCGCGGTGGGAAGCTGGTCGGTCACCTGTTACCAGCCAGGGCTGGGTTCTTGCAAAATTCCCTGTTTTTTTTTGGTTGAGGACCTTCCGACGGCTGACCTCCACACAGAAAGGTTCCTTCTGGGTCCATCTGACTTTAGGGGGAAGTCAAGACTGATTGGCAGTGGTGATGAGCACTGAGGTGCTGCCCTGTGGCTCCGTGTTCCTCACCACACCATGCCCGTGTGACAGGGGTCACAGGACAGCTCATCCACTGGCCGCCATGGAAGGCGGGTGTCCAGCCAAGACGTGTGTCCGAAGGAGATGCAGGTCGGGGCTTTGTCCCGAGGAAACAGAGGACACCAGAAATGGGCAGGGGTGTGGTCTGGGGACAGACCCCAGTCTCTCCTGAAGGCCAAGCGGATACAGAGGACTCCATTCCTGGGACCCAAACGGAGATGGGCCGGGCTGCTCCGAGCGACGGACAGGGGAGAGCCCACCCTTGTGCTGGGGAGGGGACCCCTGGCCTGGGCGCGTGCAGGGGCGGCTTCAAAGACACAAGGCAACTGACCCCCCCCACCTGGCTGCCCCGGGACGGGGTTCCCTACAAGCCGTGTCCGAGCCTGGCACTCATCTCGGAGGAACGCGTCTTGGGGCCCCGGCCGCCAGCACTGGATGCACGTGTCCACACGGTGTGATACGGCGACGGCAGCTCAGCATGAGGAGCTGTGGCGAGGAGGGGGGAGAGAATGTGAAAAATTCAGTCTCCGCCACCGTGGTTACAACGGAAAGGGAGGTGACACCAAGTGCCAGCGACGCTGTGGAGCAAGCAGGACGTGGATGGCGCTTGAGAACGTCCCCTCCGGAGCCTGAGCGCGTCAGCCTCCGAGGAAGGGGCGCTTGTTACAGATGAGGGGCCGGGGCTCAGACAGGCTAGGCTACCCGCCCAGAATCACGCAGCAAATACGCAGAAAGGCCCTGATTTGAAGGTCCTCGGTGAACCAAGAGAGACCCATGTGCGCCCTCCGTGTCCCCCTAACACCATCCAGATGCCAGGGACGAGAACGACGTCTTTCCAGTGAGAAGGACGAAGGCGGGAATCAAAAGCCTGCCTTAAAATACACGATGGAAGTTCTGGATTTATAAGTTTGGGAAGAAATCAAGCTGCAGTCGGTGTCTCCCTGGGAGCCTGCTGCACCCCCCCACCCCCACTTCCTTCAAAGCACTGTAGCATTTTTGAAAAAGAATTGCCCACGTTTGCATTTCCAAAGGTTTTCAAAGCGCATTCCTTGAGCTGGGAGCTGGTTCTTGGAGGGACGCCAGGAAGACGCCTGTGGTTTCAGAGAGCCTTCCTGACTCCTTTCCAGCTACCCAAGGCTGGAGATCCCCTGCCTGTGGTGGGGCATTTGTGATGGGACAGGTGGGAGGGGCCCTGCCCATTGGCTCAGCCTTGGGGTCCCAAACGTGTTTTTCAAGACGGAAGGGAAACGACTTCCCATCGGGACGCTGGAAAGCAGGGAAGGACAGAGCTCATCTCTGAGCTGAGGTGTCTCTGCAGAGTCGGGATCCGGCATAACCAAGGATGCTGCCTGGACCCTATCTGTGGGCCTCGCTCTGGCCCCCAAATCTCCATGCTGCCATTGTGACCCCACGAAACGAGGCACGCAGCACCCTCCCGAGGTTTCAGCCCCGTGCTCTTACCAAAGAGCCATCTCTTCCCGCCAGGTTGAGGATGATATTCCAACCACCTGCCAGTGGCTCCCCTCACCACCTCCTCATTGGGATGCTTCTCCCCAGAACAGGCTTCATGGGGTAAATCTTGCAGTCGGGCTGCATAATCAGAAGGCACTAAGTCTGCCCTTTGAATTGCTTAAAAACAGGCGCAATTTATTTGCTATACCGTAAGAATTTATTTTTTTCCACCCTAAGAATTTAAATTTATGTATTCATGCTTTAATTTTTTTAATAGACATTTCAAGCCACTAAAATGGAACCAGTCCGAATAAAATGATGCCCCAAGAAGTTGGCCCGGCGGTTAAAAAAAATTAAATTTGAAAACATCCTAGAGCAGGTGACGGGGTGGGAATGATGTCAACATCTTAGGCAAACACCTTCGCCCCTCTCCTGGGGTCTCCTGGTGATTTATGTACCGTTTCTCCTCCTCAGCCCGGAGCCTCGGCCTGTGGCCCTCCAGGAGCCCCCCACACCCAGTCCTCACGCCATACCTCTGGCCGTCCACCCAGTGCACACCTGTCTCCACCATTTTCTAACTTTACAAGTGCATGGGAGATCCGACCTGGCCTCCTCAGAAAATACGACTTTTCCACAAAACAAACGGTCTGTGAACCTGGCCAGAACAAAGCTGATCTGGGTCCCCTCCCCACGCCGGCCACGTCGGGGAGAGGAGCCCATCCAATCCCAGCCGGGTACCAGGTGCAAATCCGGGTGGGGGCCTTCGGGTCCGACCACCATTTTCTGGCCAGCAAACCAGACAAACAAAACAAGGGAAACCCACAGGTCAGCAGACCGGCCCGTAAGCATCCGCAAGGGGCTGAGACAGGAGAGACGCAAACTGGATGCTCTTTGTTCCCACTGGGCCCCCTCTGGGCTCATCCTGTCTTGTCAGGGAGGGAGGGGGCAGTGCCCGGTGCCCCTCGTGTCGGCCCCCCTGCGTCTGAAGTCCAGCCAAGCAACAAGTTACCCAGGAGAGCTGAGTGTGACCTTCGAGGGGCCACGGTTTCTGGATGCCAGCGTCGGGCCCGGGGCCCCTCACCCCGCCAAAGCCCAGCTGTTAACCGCAGTCTGGCCGGTCTCCTGCCAGTCTCGTTTGCAGATGCAATTCATCCACAAGCTGCATTCAAAGCCTTCGTCCTGTGTCCTGCATCTTCCCCGAGCGGCCCAGAGACGCCACTCTGCCAGCGCTGACACAGCCCCCCAGCCACACTCCAACAACTTCCCTCCACGGCCACTGCCATCAGCCTGTGATACGGTTCTCGCTGCTCACCTGGCCGCGTGGGCCCGGCCACAGGCTCCGCGAAGGGCGGCCGCCGTTGCCGTCTGCAGGCGCGTGAGCTGGGGTGCTCCTCTCACCTCCAGCAGCCTCTTCATCTGCGACGGCAGCCCCAGGACGCAGACACAGAGGGGCTGTCCAACCCCAGGCCCCACGGCTGACACACACAGCCACACCATGTCCACTGGGTACATGCAGCATGCGAGGAACTAACAGAATTCGGGCTGTCGGCGCTGGGGGTTCAGGATCTGGGGCGTCCCTCACCTACCCTGGCAGGGTCAGGGCTTGGGGCGGCGAGCACGTCTGTCCTGACATGTCTGTGGCCAGGAGCCTCGGAGACGCCCTCCCACAGGTGTCCGTGCAGTGAATCCACGAAACAGTAAATGACGACACGGGGAAGCTAGGATGTGGGGGGGGGGGGCCCCCCCGCACAGCGGGTTTCCCAGCAGCATTGCAGCAGGTGCCCGTCTGCCGTCCCCCAGACCCGCCCCACCCGCCCCGTGTGCCCTGAGCCGGGACTGGGAAACGCCCGGCTCTGAGCTTCGGGGCGCCTCTCCGGCCCCCGAGTGCTCCCTGAGGGATGTCCGGCCAGCCCTCCCGTGGCACCTCTTCCTGCAGGGGCGCCTCCTCCGGAGAGGAAAGGCCTGGGTCCTGTGGTGGATTCATCATCGGAGTTTCAGTCTTCTCAACAGGCCGACTTGTCACGTCCGGGACGGGTCTCCAGGCGGCACGCAAACGCTCCCCCAGCTCGGCTTGCACACAGTTGGCGTCCTCGCTCTTGGAGCCAAGAGGAACACACCGCCGCCCATTAGACTCCAGTGGGAAACATCACCCACGAAAGGAGGGGACCCGGAGCCCTCTACGGAACCGGTGAGCGGGTACCGGCCGAGACTGGAAAACGCTGCACACGCGGCAGGTCACATGTGCCGGCGGCACTGGGAGGCCGAGGGCTCTGGCATCTGGGCAGTGAGGCCTGATGGGAAAGGAGTTCGCACGGTGACTGCGCAAAGCAAACCCTGGTCGCCAGCTGGGTCTTTCCGGAAAGCGGGGGCGGGGGAAAGCGTGGCCCCAGGAAGCCGGGGTGGGGAGTCTGCGTGGTGGTCGTCATCCCTCCCGTGCTGTGCCCGTGACAGACCAACGCCTGTGACCCCGAGGCGAGACGACACTTCGCTGGGACCGGCTGTCACAGTTTAGGACACTTCCGGCAGTGTTCTGAAATGTTCATTGGCCTTTCGCGGAATTTACCGCCACTTCCCAAATGTACACTTTTTGGACACGGCCTCACTTTTCGCATTTTAAAGGTAATTTTCAACATAACTTAAGGGAGAACTGCTTGGCCTTTCAGAAAGGCTGCGTTTGTCCCCAGGGTGGTCGGCAAAGTGTGAGGCTCGCGGGGGCGGGGCCTTCCACCTGGTGGCCCCGGGTGCCGCCCGCCAGGACGGGCCCTCAGAGGCGGGGGCCCCGTGTCCCCCAAGCCCACCCACGCACAAATCATTTCCTAAGGGCCCCGCCTCGCTCACCTGCAGGTTTAATTCCTTCTTCACGTAAACGTGACTTTACCCAGCGAGCGTATTTGCCAAATTCCAAGATCCCAGTACTAAGTCCTTCCCTAAATGTGAAGTTCGGTTTTATAATTAATAAAAACTCTCCTTCCTCAGGAGCAGGGAGACTGACCAGCTCCCGCGGGTGAGCTGTCGGGGAGTAGGGAAGACGGCCCATGGCCCACGCCTCAACCACCCAGGCTGCACTCCAGCGTCCAAAACGTTCCCACACTGTCATCTGCCCAGAACCGGTCAGAGTTCGGTCGGGTACTGGCCGAGAGGAGCTCTGCAGTCTGGGGTCCCAGGGCCAGCCTGTCCCCACCGAGTCCTGTGAGTCCCAGCACCATGAACACAGAGAGACACTGTGCCGCCCATCACACCTCCTGCCTGGATGGACACGCATCCCACACGCTTCCCTGCGGGGATCCGATGCCCTGTTTCCCAGACGGTGGCAGAGTGCTCACGGGGACCACAGCAGAAGGCGGCACACGCCCCCTGTCCCAGCAGGCCGGCCAATAGCAGCCTTTCTCTTCTGGGGGGCTATGGACACCTGGGGCTGGGTCCCTCTCTGCTGGGGACACGGGGCAGCGTCCCCCCGGGGGGAGGTCCCACCGTCTGCAGAGACGCAGGCCAGCTGTGGGTCTTGGAGGAAGAGGCCACCTTGCCGACGTGGCACCTGCCACATTCCTTTTAGCTCAGCTGAAACGGCTTCTTGCTGGTGACACAAAGAACCCAGGTCAGAATCTCAGCACCTTCCAGAGCACCTTCCAGAACGCCGAGGGGGTGAAGGTTACTGGAAAGCTGTTCCGTCAGCAGCTGCAGCCAGATAAACAGATTTCTAGTCGCCCCCCCCCCCCCGCCCCGCCCCCCGGGCAGCGTTAGGGCAAGGAAGGTACCAACCCTGTCAAATAAACATTACAAAAGGCCCATTTACCCTTGCAGAGTCACGTGTAACGGGCACCATTCAGGAGGGGGGCCACAGCTGCGGTCTGGGAGTGGACACCTCAGCCCCTCTAGTGTGACCACACCCGACCACGGCCACACCACGTCACGTCTCAGCACCAACACGCCCAGGTGCGCCATCCGCGTTTTGCTTTTGACACATTCTTATAACCAAAGTTAGAAAGAAAATATTGCTCAGTTTGGCAATGTCGTAAGTGACAAACGAAACCTATTATGGCTGAGAAATTAGCAGAGCTAAGTGACATTTGCGAATTTAGCAACAGTTTTATTGCTCGACCAAACTTTTACTAACAAAAGAAACTGTCGCTTCTCCAAATCACGGGCACCTGGAAGATGGTTTCTGGAGTCCGTCAGAAGCATCCGAGGGGCCCCTGCCAGGTGCTGATGAGTGTCCTGGAACCCCCAGTGCACACCCTTCCTGATGCCAGAGCTGTTTACCAAAAGGAACAGAAAAGCCCTTTTAAGATGTTGTGCTTACATAATACGCCTCATGTGTTTCCAAAAATCCACACGGTTGGCGGTTGGTGAGGGCTTTTTTTCCTCTTATGCCAACATGGGAAATTCCCCAATATTGTGCAAAATATGAATTTTCCATGAAAAGGATTGTTACTTGCATGATCATGGAAAATAATACTTTGGAGCCTCACAACTAACTCTGTATCGTAAAGAGGGTACCTACTGCAAATTAAAGCAATGAGATAATTAACTTCACGCTCCTCCGTCTGGCAAATGTGCAACGTCTCAAAAGCGCTGGGGGGGAGGGAAGGACTCTCCCACCACGGCTGGGACGGCAGGCTGGAACGGCCTTTCTGGAGAGTAAGCGAGCGACAGCAAGGGAATTAAAAACACAACTGCCCTCTGATGCGCAAATCCGGGTTCTTCCAGAGTCACACGTGATGCTCTGCGTCACCGCACTGTTCGTAATGACACAGAGTCAGAACCGGCTTCTGTCCGTCAGGACGGGGTGTATTTTGCCGCACTAACAACCAGCCCACAAACCTCAGGAACTCAACCCCAAACGATTCCATTTCCAGCTGGGGCAGCCCTCCGACCGGCTGCCCTGTGGGTGTTGGCTCGGCGTCCCAAGCTGCTTTGAGTTGATGAATTGCCATATGGGAAAGGGCCCCGAATGGTCTCACGTGGGCGGCTGGATGTTTTGACATTTGGTGGTAGACACCATTGCCACTCAGATTCCATCACCCAAAGCGAGCAGCGTGGCCACACCTGATCTAAGGGGCACCCTCGCCAGGCGCCCTGCAGGGGAGCGGAGGTGGGAAACTGGGGAGAAGCAGCCACGGCCCTGCACCCCACCTCCCCGGGAGAATGGGGAGTGTCCTGTGGCATGTTGGTGGGTGGGCAGCGGCTAAAGGGCACTGGGTTACTACGTGCCAACGAAGAGAGATCTCCAAACAATATTACGTAAAACAGGTCCCCTTCTAGTAGGACGCGGCACGGTCCCATTCACACACTTTTTAGATAAGTCTGTGCAAAATTTAGCATGGCTTCTGTACCGTACGTCATGGAGAGCAGAGAAGGTACAAAAACACGGATGGAGAGATGCCACAGGTAAAAGTGTTGCTTCTGGTAAAGAAGGAGATGTCAGTTATGGTGTAGTGATCTTCTTTCCGTAGAAGTCTATTAACGTCTGCTGATTCTGGATGGCGGCCACCCCAGTGTTTACTAGGTCACTGGCACTTTTCAGTGCTTTATGGAGTTTTTTAAAGATACAAAACTGGGGGCACCTGGGTGGCCGGTCGACGGAGTGTCCTACTCTTGACTTTGGCTCAGGTCATGATCTCATCGTTTGTGGGATCGAGCCCCGAGTCAGGCTCTGTGCTGACAGCATGGAGCCTGCTTGGGATCCTCTCTCCCTCTCTCTCTCTCTCTGCCCCTCTCTTGTTCACACGCATACACACACTCTCTCTCTCAGAAAAATAAAAATGAAAATAAATAAAGATACAAAAAGTAGGCAGTACATGCACTGCAAAGAGGAACGCACCCCAGACGGGGGCACGCAAGCGAAGAAACAGCGGAGAGCGATGGCGGCCAGGACCCTCCGATGCTGGTGAGTCCCCGACGGCTCGGTCGCTGGTCTGAGCGGTGGCCTCTCAGGCCCGGCTTTCCTCCCAGTGCTCCATTGATGCACATTCAGTGCACGTCAACTCACTTGCACGAGGTATCGACTCCACTGCTATGGCAGCAGATGATGGAGAATTCCACATTTTGATTAATAACCTGAGCAAACACACACAGAATTCATGATGACTGCAGTGTTTAATTATTTTCTGGAGAGGGCGGGAAAGACATTAAGTTTCCCTGAGACACCTTCTGGGCACACGGGAAAAATAGCGGTGAATACGCTATTTTAGGCGGCAACGGGGAACCGTCAAATTTGTCCTCCCACCCATCCTTCCGCTTTTGACAGTCTGTGATGAACACATTGCGGGAGAAACCTGAGGGTGTGCCGAGCCGGTGTGCCGAGCCTCAGCGCCGGGGAGGGCTGGCGGGGGGTCCCAACTGCACACACCTTTGTGCCATGACCGCCTTAGTGGAACGGGTCAGGGCCAACCGCGCCACAGGAAGCCGCCCAATTCTAGTGCTGCCGAGGGAATCAGGACTCCTAACGCTGCCTCTGGCCAGCCTCGAAGACGCCTAAATAAGCCGGCACCCAGCCGTACCACACGATCCCATCGAGGTTCTGGAAAACACCCCAGAGTCAGACACAGGAGTGGGAAGCACCTACTGAGAGCTGTGGCGGCTCTGAGCTCATCTGTCATTACGGGGGACTTGTAAGGTCCTGCCGCCCGTTCCCCTTGTTATAGCCACAGCACCCAGCACTTGGGAGGGTGCGCTGAGCACCGCCTGATATGAGCTTGTGAAGACTGAAAGCCCAGGACCAGAAGCTGACATTATGTGTCCCAAAGCACATTCTCCTGTCTCACCCATCACAGGGGTGGGAATTTTCTGTGATTAGATATCAACATCTGGGGTATTCGTTCTTGTGTGCTGTTCTTTTTTCTTTTAATGTTTATTTTGATACATATATATGTCTATGTCTATATCTATATCTATATCTATATGGAGAGAAAGCATGAGCAGGGGAGGGGCAGACAGAGAGGGAGACACAGAATCCAAAGCAGGCTCCAGGCTCTGAGCTGTCAGCACAGAGCCTGATGCAGGGCTCAAACTCATCAACTGCGAGATCATGACCTGAGCCGAAGTCGGATGCTTAACTGACTTAGCCACCCAGGTGTCCATCACCTTTTTTAAAAAATTTTTTAAAAATATTTATTTATTTTTGGGAGAGACAGAGAGAGACCGAGCACGAGCAGGGGAGGGGCAGAGAGAGAGGAAGACAGAATCCGAAGCGGGCTCCAGGCTCTGAGCTGTCAGCACAGAGCCCGACGCGGGGCTCGAACCCACGGACCGCGAGATCATGACCTGAGCCGAAGTCGGACGCTCACCCCACTGAGCCCCCAGGCGCCTCCTATATTCTGTTTCAAACGTGGCTCTCGGTGGTTTTGTGACTATTTCTTGGTGCTTCCCAATTTCCAGAGCACAAGCACCGCATTAACTGGCATTTTTTGCTGGGTTTTACACATCCTTTCATAGAACTCTTTGCCTTTCAATGAAGTCAATTTCTTAAATGTGCTACCACATGCAGGATCTTTCTAACTGCGGTTTCTAAAGCTGGATAAGCAATATGCCGCTGTTCATTCGTGTTCCGCCCACTTCCTGAGCACCTGCCCCGTGAGGCCATGTTTGAGGCACCAGCACGGCAGGGGTGCCAGACCCACACACGTGTGTCAGCTTGGCCTCTGAGGTCCTGCTCGGTCCCTGCCCTTCCTGTGTCCTCACATCCTCATCTGACCACAAGCCCATCGGTCTCCCATCCTGGCTGAGGTTGCTGGGCAGCAGGGGAGGAGGGGGAGGGGAGGAAACAACAGGGGACGTACTGAGCCTGTGGCTGCTCTCGGGGTGCCGTTCCCCTTGGCCCCCCAGGGCACGGACGCCCCCCCCCCCGCCCCTGGAAGGAGGTGTGGAACGGGAGCAGCTCTGGCCAATGGGATGTGTGCGGAGGAGGCTGTGGCTGGGAGCAGGTGTGGTCTGCTCCCTCCTTCCCTGCGGGACAATCACAGGCACAGGTGACAGGGGGTGGGGGCTGCGGGATGGAACCCACCGAGAACCAGGAGCCAACTCAAGACCGACAGTGGCCTGGGATAGTTTTCTGCACTTCTGGGCGGAATTGTGTCCCCCCCCAGATTCACGTGTTGGAGTCGTGACCCCCAGCCCCTCAGAAAGGGACCGCGCTTGGAGACAGAATCTTTAAGGAGGTGATCATGTTAATGGGGTCATGGAGTGGCCCTGATCCAATAGGGCTGGGGTCCTCACAAGAGGAGGAGATGGGGACACAGAGGAAGACCATGTGAGGACAGGGGGGAGGACCACATCTACATGCTCAGGAGGGAGGCCCCTGGAGGAACCCACCCATGACACCTGATCCTGGACCCCCAACCTCCTGATCGCAAGAGAGAAAGCTGGGCTGTGCCCGGTGCCCGGATACCTGGCCCGGCAGCCACCGAGGCCCACGTGGGGAGTGGGCTGCGGCATGGAGCTTGGACGTGGGGAGAAAGGCGAGCGGCAGACACGGGGAAGGAGGTGGCGGGCGTTCGCAGGGCCTGGGGTGCAGGGCTTAGGAGCCCGGACTGCATCCCACCTGGGGGGCTGTGGCACGGAGATCAGGACCCTTCCCTGGTCCTCCCCGCACCCCAACAAAATTGGACGGGAGCAAGCTTCACGACGTCGAGGGCCAAGCACCCCGTGCCCAGGCAGGAAGCCGAAGCATCACGGCCCTCGGCATGGGGCAAGTTCAGGGCCTCTTGTGGGCCAGACCCTGTGTTCCAGCCCAGCCCAGCCCAGCCCGGAGCCCCCGCTCAGCAAATACATGCTGGGTCAATGAGAAGTGGTGTGTCTGCACGGGGGGCTGCCCCCAGTCACGGTTTGACCCAGGCCTGGTGAGTCACTCGTGGTGGATATCAGGGCAACTGCAGTCCTTGTCAGGGCGTGCCATTGCAGCGGGGGAGGGCCTTTGGTTCCCTGCACACAGGCAGACAGGGGTCGTGTTCACTCTCCCAGCGACGGGCTGGGGCTGACCTGGTGCCCTGAGGACGGCAGGAGGAGCCAGCAACCCAGAAATCCTAGCTGGCCTGGGTGCACCACGCGCAGGGGTCCTGCCCGAGGGGCACGGACAGGGGTGCCCTGGGGGTGAGCTGTCTCCCTGGCTCCCAGGAGGTCAAGGCCACTGAGAACCAAGAGGGCAAGAGGGAGAAGGGATGGGGCCAGAGCTGGGCTGGGCTGGGTTTGGCCTCCAGGTTGGAGCTCGGACTATTAATTCTATCCTTTCATATCCATGCAGAACAAAACTCTGTCTGTCTGTGAAAACACCTCTCAATTCGATTGCTTGGGGGCCTCCCCGGAGGCGGCTGGGTGCACTTGGAGGGTGTCGTCCGCCCAGACGAGCAGGCACGGCCATAGGTTGGCGGGGGTGAAGGTAACGAGATTAAACCCTCCGCCAGAGAAAAGACTGCTCCAACAAGAGATCCGAAGGAAAATGTGCAGAAGAGCACGGTGCCCACTGGATGCCTTGATACATGGATGTGCCAGTTCTCCCGACACATGGGCCCCGGGTTTATCTTGGCCCACTTGGCCACCCCCCCTCACCCCCGCTGACACGGCCCCCGCAGCCCTCAGCTGGGCGCCAGCTGGGTGCCCAGCTGAGGGCTGCCTCTGTGTCCGTGACCGTGGCCAGCGGCAGGGAGGCACTCGCTGTTGCTTCGGCGGTGGGGGCGGGGGGGCGGGCAGTGAGTTCAGTCTTCAGAGCAAAGCAGTGAGGGGCGTGACCCCGAAAGACCTGGTGGCGGTGACTGGGGTGCAGACGCTGCCTCTGAAGGGCTGGTAAGAACAGGCAGGTCTGACAAAAACTCTGCCCCTTTCACGGCCCCGCGATGTCCGCGTCGCTCGCGGGGACGTTCTCCCCGAGTCCAAGTCCAGGGCTGCCCGGCTTCCACCTGGTGAGGCCCTGTTTCATCCTTTGCTTTGACAGGCCGGGCTCACTGTTCCCCACGAGGCTCTGGCTTTTGAGTTTCCGTGCAGAGGAGAGGGGTCTGCGGATACACGGGGGGGACGCCTCACGGAGGGGAGGGCGCGTGGCTCTGCAAAGCCCATAGGCATCTGCTCCCCTCAGTTCTGGAGAATTCTCCGTTGCTCCAGCCTTCCCTCCTCGGGCTGGCTGGCTCTGCTTAGCAGCATCCCTGACGTCCACCCACGCGGTGCCGGGGGACCCTCCCAGGTGCTGCAAGTGTCTGCAGGTGCGGGTATGACACACACCTACAATCACCCGCACATATACACAGAAGTCTGCGGTTGGGTATTTTAATGACGCTGTTATTTGTTTTTTAATGGCGTTCACCAAGGAGGTCTGGTGTTTCCCTACTGCACTTAGGCACAGGCCTCGGGGAGGCAGGAGGAGACAGTATTTGAGGGGCGAGGGCCAGTCCTGATTTTTGTGGACCGTCAATGCACAAGAGCCCTTCCTCCCCTGTGGGAGCCGCCCTGTCAGTGAAGCCGTGTCCTGGCCTCAGGACAGTCACCCCCACCCCCACCGGAGGAGGGCCCCGTGCTGCGGGGGGAGGGGCGGCTCTGTGGCTGTGGGGGTCCTCTCCCCGGGGAGGCTACATCCCTTGAGTGAATGAATGAAGACTGGCACGAATGCTGCCCTGAGCAGGACTCCCCTCGGGTCCAGTTCTAGCTCTGGCTGGTCTGGCGGTCTGCACCTGTGGGGAGCCCCGGCCGCTTGCTGAGACACGGCTGTGATTTTCCAGGCTCGTGTGGGATGGAAGGTTGCTGTATCTTCTCTCAACAGAATAAGGAGAAAGTGGGAGCATTCACTGGGGGGGGGGGGGGTCCTTTGAGGCAGAAATACCCTGATCCTTCAGGATGTGGCTCAAAGTCCTGGCAGGGATCAGCCTGCTTCCCAGCCTTGAACCCACAGAGGGGCAGGGGTTCTCTGACCAGCAGCAGGTGCAAGGGAAGTTCAAGTGGCCATGTGCAGGGCTCCCAGGAACTCCTTCTCAAGTGCCCCAAGCACTTCACCTGGGCCCACTCAGCCGCAGCTGAGGTCTGTGCACTGGGCCGGTGCTCAGAAGGGCTTCATAATGTGTTCACCGCTCTCTGTCACTGTCCTGAAATTCTCAACTCTTTGTGAACAAGGGACTCTGCGTTTTAGTTTGCACTGGGCCCCACAAACTATGTCACTAGTTTTAGACTTTCCTCACATATAATTTATTTCTACAACATTTTACTTAAAAGTTTTTTTGGACAACTATGCATTGATCTTTCTTCTAAGCCTGATATTACGACCATTAGTTTAAATCCAGTTCTGTCTTCTCTGCATCAGCAGAGATGAGCAAATGCACCTGTGGTCCTGTTTCATGGGCCCGTGGATTCAATTTGTACACATGAGGTCGAGCCATGTGGGCCCCTCCAGGGGTGTCCCCGTGGCCAGTGCCCCACCTGACTCTGCTTACTTCTCTACAGGTTGCTGGGGATCCAGGTGAGTCGACCGGACCCATTTCTTGTCTAACTGGCACTAATTTGCCACTCAGGTCAGTAAACCGTTAGATCATGCTTCTGAGCCTCAGCTTCCTCATCTGTGAAGTGGGAATAATTATAACCGCCCAGCCTGGGTCACAAGGTTTCTGGGAGATCAACTAGGGTTGGGGCTTAAGCAATGTGAGCGATGGATGACCCTTCCTTGGAGGAAATTCTCAGACTTGAAGGGCAGAAGCTCTGTGTGTTATAAGGCTGTGGTTGTCGGCATCCAAGGGGTGGATGGGATTCATGTCTTCGCTTGGCCAACTTCTGGATGAATCCGGGATAAATGCTCCCTTCCTGCCACGGCCACGGTGCAGGCTGCCACATGCGTCCTCTATGGTATTTCGACGACAGAGGCTAGAAAAAGGCCCAAGTGTAGGGAAGGACCTCAAAAGCAGCAGAACCTGATCAGTGTGGAAGCACAGGGCTGTTTCCCCAGCTCCAGACCCCAAGCCCAACCGAACAACAGCCTTGGGGGCTCCCCTCGCTCGCCTGCAGACAGATGGCCAGGAGCTTGGCGGGGTGCCTGGCCTTGGGGTAAGTCTGAGAGCCTGCTGTTTGCTATTTACCAGCTTTTAAACAAGCGTATTAACATAGAACACATATGCCAACACACACACATGGTCACAGAAACCAAGCAAGCAAACACAATTTTCTCCCCGCCTCTCCCATGGACCACAGTCCAGCCCCACGTGGTTTTCATTCGGCCCCTTTCGCTCCCAGATCTACAGCAAAGTCCCTTAGTGCCCCTGTCTGTACAAGATGCAAGTGGAAAATGAGAGAAAAAAAAAAAATGGAACAATCTCACTAATATTTTAAGCCACAAAGTAATATTTCTATAGCAGAGTGCAAATAGAATTTTACATAATGCACAGAATAAATGCCTCTGAAAATCAATATTTCCAGCTGGATGTACAAATTAAATGATGATATTCAAGTGCAAGATTAAAACAATGATTTAAGATAGAAATTGAGTTATATTATCTCATGCCTGCCTACTGCTGAATATGTTAATAGAACAAATTTGTTAGCATTCAGTCAATTTATCTCCCTAAACAGGAGGAGGTGGGGATTCCTGTCTGAAAAGCAAAGAGCATGGGGAGAAACACCTCCCAGAGTACATTCTGGAGAAAATACTGCCCCACCAGAGGCTTATTTGGGAATTGGGAGGCCGGATGTGGCTTGTCCTCCCCTGTCAGGGAGACTCGGGGTTAATTTTCCAGAAGCATCCTTGGTTCCATCCCTGCAGGTCCAAAGGCCTCGTGAGGCTCCTGCCTCTCCACTAATGCGGAGGGTAATTAGGCCTGGCACATTCGAGGTCTGCAGGGCCCACGCTCCCCACAGTTAACACCCACGGTCACGTCCTCACCCTATTTATTCCCTTTGAAGAGTGGGAGCTAGCTCCGGCCCCTCGGGATGTCTGCTCAATAATGCAGCAGGAGGCACAGCGTTAATGGTCCCTGCACACGAGGCATCTCTAATTGCAGAGAAAGGCGGCAGAAACGAGGGAGTGGCCAGGAGCCCCCCACCTGGCGTCGGCCCTCTCAGGTCCCTAGGTCTTCTAACACCTGCGGGACAACGGGCCACTTAGTCGGGGCACAGCTTGCCAAGCTGTCCCTGCTGCAGGGTCCTGGCACTCTTGGCGATGACGTTGCTGACGACGGCTGAAGCAGCAGGCATACCTGCTCAACCCAGGCCCCCCGTGACCGGCAGCCCCCGGTGTGGGCTTCCTCCCCCCACAGCAGCCTCAGGCAGCGCTGGCCCCAGAGCTGCTCTAGGTCGCCGCGGACCTCGCATTCTTCAGCTGCTTTGCAGAGTTTGCTGCCATGGGGCCTTCTTCCTCCTTAAAACTCCCTTCCCCTTGAGCTCAGTGACAGAGGGTCCCCACTCATCCCCCTGCTGTCTGACCACTCCTCCTTGGAGCTCCTCCTCTTCCGCAGCTGCCGGCTCTCCACAATCTCCAGGGTCCTCACCCTGGGGCTGTCTTTCCCTCGCCCCACCTTGCCTGGGTGGCCTTCCTTGTGGAAGAAGCTACGTGGAAGGTGTGAGAAGGAACTTGGTTCTGCTGCACCAGGAAAGCCTGGGTGAGAACAGGGCGCAGCCCCAGCCGGCACCTGGCTTCACTAACAGAACACCAACACGGGAGCAAACTGCACTGGCATTCCCACGAGCACCGCGCTAGGGGACCCTGTGTCCCCAGAGCCTTGACAATGACAGCAAACTTTTGGATTTCAACAGATTGGCAAGCGTGGCCCTCTGGTTTGCTTTAAACGGACTGCAGGTCTTTCTAGAGATGAGTTGCATTTGACACGAGGTTGGGGGAAGTCTGAGGTTTAGGGACCCACTGTAATTCCTGGCTCAGACTCCGTGCATCTAGCTTGGCGTTTGCTCTCATGTTGGTCAGGGCTCAAGGGCCCCTCAGGACAACTTATGGAGCATCCCTTATGTGTTAAGTCCTAGGAAGAGCAGAGAAAGCGGCACATGGTTTAGTCGGGGCACCATCCTTTCTGGAGTGGTGGTGGTGGTGGTGGGGGGGGGACAGAGAGAAAAGCCCAGCGTGCTGTGGCGCTGGTGGAATTGGATTACCCGTGTGGAACCTTCCACGGGGTCTGGGCTCTGTGAACCGTCCGAGGGGGCAGAGGGTTTTCTGTGACAAGGGATCAGAGTTGGCGAAGTGTCTTCGTTTTGCTCACACACATTTTTATCAGCATCTCCTCCCCGATGGCAGCAAGCCTCAGGACCAGTGGCAGGTGACACTTCTGAGAATCCATCTGACGTTTTTATGGCTGAAGATCCCAGCCAGGGGCCAAAATCCCCTCAAGTTCCCACACTTGAGCAGCGAGGAAGATAAGACCAAACTTTTAAATCCTGGATAATCCTCACTTTACTAATAAGCAGTTTTTATCTAAATCCTGCATTTAAAATTGTGCTTTCCCAACTGATGATGGTAAAATCAAGTTCCCACATCCAATTTCCAGTCTGCACTCAGAAAGCGCTAACCCCTCCAAAGGCTTGTTGCCGTGCCTCCTCTCAAACAGATCCTTGGTCCCCATGAGCTGGGACTCAGCCAGTACCGCCTCCACTGTCCACATGCCTAGAAGAACCATGAGGTCCCTCAGTTTCTTGTGGATGGAATTCACTCTTGTCCTCGCACCATGACCCCACCCTCAAGGACGGCCCATGAATCCCTTTTAAAAAATCTATTTAATTCCGAAAATATTTTTTACAGCACACATCGTTGTGTGCCAGACGCTTAGGTCTTTAATATTGATTCTTTCATCCCTGTTAAAACATCAAGGTAGATCCTTTGCCAGGCCCATTTTACAGAATGGGAAAGTGAAGCAAGAAGGAAGGAGGCCACCGAGATAGATGGTCAGTTTGGGAACCTGAACTCAGACACGGCAGTCTGGGTCAGGGTCTTCCTACGTAGCAGCTGTGGGTAGTGAATCCCAATGATGTTAAGATAGGTCGGTCCTATTTCTTCCTTGACCCACACAGGTGGGGTTCTAGAAACGCACCTGGAGAGCGACTATGTGCCAGCCCGGTGCTGTCCACCAAGGGAGGTGCTGAATATCTGTCTGAAAGATGGAGCTGCTCACACGTCGTTCAAAGGCAGATTCAGTACCCCTAGGTGGACAGCACCAGGCCAGCGCCGAAGGATCCAAAAGAAGAAAAAGTTGCAAGATGCTTCCACCGTCACTACCTGTTAGATCAAGCTGAGTCTTGTTCTTAGCCCAGGCGCATATGCTCCTGGGCTCTGCCTTCCCGATATGGTGGAACAGATCTGACTATTTCATGACATTAGACACTCCCAGTGCATTTTCTTCCCATCCAAAGGCATCCTCATTGCCAGTCTGTTTTCAGAGAGGCTCCCGCCTTCCCCTTGATCGTTCTTGCTGTCTTGCTTTGGCTCTTGTCCAGTCTTCAAAGATCTTTCTGGAGATGCCAGGGCAAAAGGACTGCTTTGCCGGTTCCCAGCTGTGTGGGTTCCAGTCCGTAAATGGCTGTGTCCTCCACCGCACGGACGGTGTTCACTCAGCTCTACTCCACCCGCCATGGGCAGCTTTAATCAGCACAAGAAGACCCCAGATGCTGTCAGAATGAGATTCAAAGAAAAGGGCCACCTCGGGGGCAACTTCCACAGCAGCTAACGACGAGAAATGACGCTATGAACATATTCCACCCAGCAAAACATTTCTTCTACTGAAAGAATCTAGAATAAGAACAAGAAGTTCTGAAAGTAAGCTACAAATTATCAAGGAATCATGCTATAGATTTCCTGTAGATGGATCCCATGTCATGTTATAACACATTTGTATGAGATTATAAAAACCAATATTCACCCCGGGATTGTGCAATAAATAGAATTTATTAAAGTACTTGTGAAATGCCTCCAGTGAGAAATTCATCTTTGATCCAGATTTTAATAAGGATTATATAATCATAATGAGACTGTAATAAAACAGCATTACCTGAATAATCCATTTTATTACCAATTTTATTATGAGTTCTCATTTATTACAATTCACTGGATATTTAAAGCATATGTAAATGATGTGATATAAAATATATGAAGAACCAGAATTATGGTATGTGTCTATGTAAATTTATCTTCCTGATATCTAAGATCTCCAGATTTCCAAAGATTATATAATCAGAAAGGCTCTCAACAAAAGGTTAAAAATGTGGCTTTGGGTCTCAGGAATCAAATATGAATGCCTCACCATGGAAATGGCCATTCCATCCCACAGATATGAAATCCAAAGTCTGCAGGATTAAATCTTTATTAGGAGCAGAATACTCTAGCTAACAGATACTGAAAACATCACCAGAAAACTCCTTTTACTTTACTCCTGCATCATAAGTGTAATATGTGGACATATGTAATCTTCAATAACCAAGATCAAGATCATGCATTTGTAAAAACAAAGCAAATCAAAAAACAAGGCCAACGCCAACTCCTTTCCAGAAACAAGGAGACTGGGGTAAACGACACCTGCCTTGCCCACATCACACGTCCCGACTGCATCCTGGCTTTGACTGTCTACATAACCTGCCTTCCGTCTCTCCATCTCCTGGCTCTGGCCTCCTCTTCTCTCTCACATTTAGGAGAGAACTCCTCCTTAGCTCCTCCCGCCCTCCCTGATCCTTGCTTTTTGGGTGTGCCCTGTTCCCAGCCAATCAATAAAGCCCTTAAGAAAGGGGCAACTCCAGGCTCCACTGTGTCCAACTCCCAGAATAACACCCCGGAGACTGCCAGCATGCCTGATGGCCCAGAGAGGCGTCATCCCTCTCTCCCAAATCCAAGGTGCCACAAAGCAAAAGCAAGATGGCGACGGAACACGTTTGCTGAGCCGGTTCTAGTGAGTAGCTGATGATGCTCTTCTGCCTTGTTCCACGCCCATGATAAAATGCCACGTCCTACTGATGCGGCCCTCAAGTGTCCAGCACACAGAACGGAATGCCTTCTGTAAGAGAGGGAGCCAGGAACCACGGTGATATATCCTCAGAGCTCTCACTCACTGGAGACGATGGGGCCAGGAGTCTCTCTCTGTTCTTTCACAGACACGCGCAGAGCACCATGGGGACGCTGGGACAGGAGAGGAGGCACGCAGATGTCACAGTGCCTCTCCGCTCACTGCACGTATGCGCCTGTCCTCCGGGAAGGGAAGAACGGATCCCCGCCTGAAAAGCTCCGATTCCTCTTCTGTGAGGACGGAAGGACGTCAAGGATGTGGAACTAGACAGAATGTACACAGTCACGGTGTGCCCCAGAGGCCTGCCTGCAACATGGGGCCTAGAGTTCATTATAAGGTTTCACAGACTCTAAAAGTCTTTGCGAGGGTAGAGCTCATGTTAGTGTTCTCGCCACAGTCACAGGCACACAAAACAACCACAAAGGGACAGAGGGAAGCTTTTGGAGGTGAAGGATATTCACTTCGCGATGGATATCGTGACGAAGGTAACACGAGTGTGTACACGTGGGCCAGAACTGAGCAGACCACACATTAATTGTGTGCAGCAGTCTTTGCACCAATTGCACAGTAAGGCTCCGAGGGGGGAGAGCCCAGATCCTGTGCTCTCAAAAGTCGACTCGGGAGGGGCACTAGGGGGGCATCTGCGTGCTGGGCACGTGGTTGTGACTCCCGTGAAAATTCAGAGAGATGTACAGTTTGTCTGCTTTTCTGTTCGTATGTTGTCCTTTCCGCCGAGTCTGAGAAAATGAGCAGAGGGCTCCGAAATTTGGAAATACTGTCAAGGGCAAAGAGCCCCCCCCACCTGAGTGCCCAGGGGGCCCCACACACTGTGGCTGTGGCCTCGGTGGCAGGCATTTGACAATCAAACTTGAGTCAATTTTCAAAGAGCTTTCTGGAAGAACATAATTAGATTAGAACATTACATTTGTTAATTTTTCAGTTGCTCATTAAAATTGACACATCATTTGATTTTGACAGAAACCTTTTTATCTTGATGTAAAGCTGTAGGCATTTTTTTTTAAAAAAATAAAGCTATATTTAGGAAGTTCTGAAATACGACAACCACAATCATGAAATCGAACCGCTCTCTCCATCACTCACATCCGAGAATCACAAAATAAATCATCTTGCCCCCATAACATCGGAAAAGAAAAACAAACAGGGCTGCAGCCTTTATTTAAACTTTTGCAGAGATGAGTCCGTTATGGGGCGGGGGCGGGGGCACGTTCCTGACTCGGGGGAGCCGTTCAGGGTGCCAATGGTTAGCCCGCTCCGCAGACGAGTGCCGGGGAATTCAGACCACAGGGCGTGGGTTCTAGAAAGGTCTTTGCTTTCTGTGTCACAACATGGCCCTGCTAGGCCCTCCCTAACGCGGAAGCTGAGAGAAGAAAAAGATCCTCACGCCTGTGTTCAGTGAGGATTCCTGACGAGTCGGAGCAGACAGAACCACCAGGGTCAGCAACTTCCAGAAAGAGGGGGTGGGTGGTAGGAGGCACGGAAGCCTTTGGGGAGAGGCAGGCATGGGTCCAGTCCCCCCTCCCACAGATGAGCCACGTGCTCATGGACCTTCTGGTCCCGCATCAATAAGGTGGGAGTAATAAAAGCACTAACCTTGTGGCAAAGCCAGGAAGCTGACCACCAACGCAGGCGCCTGTCCATGGGAACAGGTGGCTGCTGGGGAGCAGATGCCCAAGGGGGGCGGCTTTCACCTGAGCGTGTGAGGGGGACAGATGTGCCTTCCCTCGTCTCTCGCAAGCCCGCTGCCAGGTGGACGGGGCTCCCAGGACTCAGAGACATTGGAGGCTGACACAGGGCTCTTCATCTCTGAGCGAGGGTGGGACACCTGCAGTGGTCTGTGACTCAGAGCGAGAAAGGGACGTGTGGAGACCCCGGGAACCACGGAGGCCACAGCGCAGAGAAGCTGAGATGCGGGTCTGGCCATCGCATGGAGCCGAGCACGGAGCACAGATGTTTGTTTCCTCCCTCGTTCTTCCTTCTAAGCAAGTCGCCGGCTCCTGCACAGGGAGAGGCTTTAGCTGAAGCCTGTGGACCCTTGCGATGTATCCTCGGTACGTCCCCGAGGAGCCGGCTGGGGGTGGCCAGATCCTGGCATTCGGGGCCGCACGCCAGCCCGGGATGCACCAGGCGAGCCCGAATGGGGCAAAGGAAGCAAGCCCTCCACCCTTCTCACTCCCACGAAATTCCCTAAATCTCCCACGAAAGCTCGGCCCAAAACGCAGCTGCGGCCGCCCCACCCCGCCCCCCAAACGTCTGCTGTTCCAGTTTGCTCTCCAGTCACTGGAAACTTCCAACTGCGTTAAATTACACGGGAGACGGCTGAGCAAATGGGCACAGGATGAAACCAGGGAATTCACCCCCTGTGAGGTCTGTCCAAGGTACCACTTGAGCTTTACGACGACAGGGCTATCATTCAGAGACTGACACGCCCTAAGTCACTTCTGACCCGGAATAAAAGGATAAAAAGCTGGCTCTGAAAGCAGCCTTGTAATTTCAACGCACATTTCAACGTTCCCATTAGAAAGAAGGATTTTTTGTTTGTTTGGTTTTTACGAAGGATGCCGGGGGTGGGGAGGATAAGGCGAGGCAGTCGCTTGGTGTGCAAGATTCTGGTTTCTCTTTGTTAAAGAATAGACTGGACAATCTGTTTACAGATACTCCTGTAACGGAATGCTCTATGAATATGGCTTTTTTAATTTTAATTTTGAAGTTATTTGTGACTCACAGCAGTTGCAAGATCAGTGCAGAGTCCCTGAGGATTCCCCCCCCAGACTCCCTGCGGACAGCACCTTACAGAACCCACGTCCTGGACTGCGAGTGGGGACGCGACGTCGGCACGATGCTGGGGACACGGCGCAGCCCTCGTTCAGTCAACACCGTTTCACACACGCTCTTTTAGACCTTGCTGTGAACGTATTCCTCCACCGGCAGGCGTGCGAGGTGGGGACACGGCTCTTCCCAGTGACACTCCAACCCCAGCAGCGTCAACAGAAGCAGCACAGCGACCACAAGGAGCTACTGGATGTATGTTTTCTCCGCAGCCGTAATAAACGTGCTCAGAGTGGCGGGAGGGGTGTTTAGAGACGGGCTGGTGCGCGGTCGCTGGGCTCTGGGGAAGTCCCAGGCTCCTCAGTGCAGGGCACATCATGCCCCATGCTGTCACTCAGGAGGGACAGACGGAACGCCCCTAGCACGGCGGATCCACGCAGCCCCCTAGCGCCAGCCTCCCAGGGACTGTCCCCTACGGCAGGGCCCGGGAGACGCTCAGGGAAGCCGATAGCACCTTCTCACTAAACTGCTCAGCTGCGCGGATCCCCAGCCTTTCCGGCCTCCGCACCCTGCTTCTCAGAGCTTTGTCTTTTTGAAGCAAGGAGCCGCCTATGGGAATGCTGCCCACTTCGGGGGTGTGGGTGGGAAGAAAAGCCCTCCCAAACTTAAAACTTTGGTGCTAGTTCTGGAAAACCAGTAAAACCGCGCAATCCACAAACGGTAACCGGGATCCCGCTGCACTTGCTGACCCTGTGCACAGTGGTCTTTGCCCGCTCCCCTCTGCCCTCCAGGTCTCAGCAGCTCCGCTGGCCGCAGGGGGTCCGCAGGGGTCTTTCTGGGCTCTGGGCGAGGCAGACGCCCGTCCCTGCCTGGCCCTTCAGCCTCTGAACACAGTTCACCATCTGGAATGGAGCGATTCCATACCTTGCAGGATCTGACAAAGATCCTGCCAGCAGACTTCTGTGTGTGTGTGTGTGTGTGTGTGTGTGTGCACCCTGTGCACGTGTGAGTGCACCATGTGTGCATCTGTGCGAGTGAATGTGTGTGGAGCACGTATGTGCTCATGCGTGCACACCGCACGCACCTTTGTGTGCAGGTCCGTGTACAGACACGTGCATGCATTTATGCGTACTAGTGCACACACGTGTGAGCACACCGTATGCACGTGTGGTGAGTGCACTCTGTGTGTGGGCATGTGCGTGTCCACAACCCTTTGCACCAGAGTTCTGGAGACGCTCTCGGGTCGACCTGCTCTTGTAAGGTGGACAAGTCGGGTCCCCCCTCCCTCTGGCCCAGGGCCCTGAGGTGGGAATTCTTGGTGCCTCTGTCATCGCTCAGAGTGCGGACTGGAAGGTCGAGTCTCCATCGGCTGTACTTAGGCTCTGAGAAGTTCCTGCCGCACCAGTAAACATCTCTGAGCTTCCCTGGGACTGTGCACGGGACACACCTCCTTGCGCAGGGCTGCAGCACCGGGAGGGAGGGCTCTTTCTGCCCCCGGGGCCTCCACCTGAAGGAAGTGCCCTTGCCTCAGGTCCACCTCTCAGGGGGCATTTCAATTAAAATGGCTAAAAGTCACCCCCCACCCCCACCCCAGGCACAAGAAGCAGAGGAGAAGGCTGAGCTCCCCAGAGCTGAGAGCTCAAGGTCTGGGCCCCGGGGCCTGTACAGCGTCTTCCTGAATGGAGGAGGGGCCGGTGGGGGCCGGGAGCTGGCAGACAAACCTCCCAGAAGCAAGCAAGTTCTAGATGTTGCTCCTCGGACGCTGGAACTTTTGGAAAATCAAGGCCTGCGGGGACCGGGGCGTTGTCCCTGCCCCTGGGACCAGCAGCCCTGTTTCCCCCGCTGAAAACGGGGGTGGCCATCAAGGGTCATAAGGGGCAGGGGGCGGGAGCGGACATGAAGATCCAGGTGACGGCCGCTGCTGCAACCCAAGGATGTGGGTCCTGCGACTCTGTGCCTGCTTCCCGGACGTGTGTGCGGCGCCTTCCTATGGACGGGTCAGATGCTTCGCAGCCATGCTGCCCCTTCATGAACCGTTCTCACCCGGGGACGGTCTGTCCAGCCCGCTCGCACCCCAGGGGTGCTGGGCAGTCATGTCCGGGGACATTTCTGGATGTCACAACCGCGGGGGCTGCTCCTGCATCGAGCAGGCAGAGCCTCGGACGCTGCATCCTACGATGCATGGTCCACTGCAAAGATGCTCAGCTCCAATGTCGGCGATGCCCGGGCGAGAAATGCTGACCTATGCCTTCTGTCTCAGACTCTCCTGTGCAAAGATTTCTTAAAAAAATTTTTTTTAACATTTATTTTTGAGAGAGAGAGAGCATGAGCAGGGGAGGGGCAGAGAGAGAGAGAGGGAGACAGAATCTGAAGCAGGCTCCAGGCTCTGAGCTGTTAACATGGCGGAGCCTGACGCGGGGCTCGAACTCACGGACTGTGAGATCATGACCTGAGCTGAAGTAGGCCGCTCAACCGACGGAGCCACCCAGGAGCCCCATCTATGCAAAGATGTCTTATCATCACAGCTTCTCACAAAAAATTCCTATTGCAAAACTTTTAGAAATATATATTTTTTGAGTCGTGGTGGTGGGAGGGTCAGAGAAAAGAAAGAAAACAATGAACACGTGTTTCACCTCAAATATTTCCTATTACAATAGGAATCCAATTTCCTTCCAGTGTTTTTTTTTTCATTTCTGAAACAGGGAGGGGTGTAGACTATATTTCCCCCCCTTATTTTCTCCCCACGTTTTTTATTTTTATTTTTATTATTTTTATTTATTTATTTATTTATTTATTTATTTATTTATTTATTTTTCCAACGTTTATTTATTTTTGGGACAGAGAGAGACAGAGCATGAACGGGGGAGGGGCAGAGAGAGAGGGAGACACAGAATCGGAAACAGGCTCCAGGCTCTGAGCCATCAGCCCAGAGCCCGACGTGGGGCTCGAACTCCCGGACCGCGAGATCGTGACCTGGCTGAAGTCGGACGCTCAACCGACTGCGCCACCCAGGTGCCCCTCTCCCCACGTTTTTTAATAGGCACCCACAAACCCACTGTGACCCAGCTGTGTTTCTCTCCCCTCCTGCCCCCACAAAAGGGTGGGATTTAATTAATTTCTCAATGTGCTCTTTTGTTCCAATTCAAGTTCAATTAGTTGGATGAAATGACATAATGGGTATGAAACAGCTCCGAGAAGAGTTTAAGGCCCTACACACATAGAAAGTGTCATCACCGAAACCATGGAAAACAATTTGTCCATTGTAATTATGTCGCATTTGCACGGGTAAGTAACAACAGCCCGCGTGTTCGTACAACGCCTCAGACTTCGTGGACCCCTTGTGTGCGCGGAGAGAGGAGCAGCGAGTGGTACACAGCCCTGCAGCCCTCCAGAAGCACCATGTCTCAAAATGCTTCTCCGTCAGCAGGGAGACTGAGTGCAATGAATCAAGTACCTTCCCCTCTCTCCGTGAGAAAAATCCAAGCACAGTGGCTTGGCACGTGTTCATCGGTGGCAATCAAGTATCAATGCTTCCCCCCAACACTAACCATCTTCGATTTTATTTTTTTAAATGTTTATGTATGTATTTTGAGAGAGAGAGAGAGAGACAGAGAGAGCGAGCGAGCAGGGGAGGGGCAGAGGCAGAGGGAGAGAGAGAATCCCAAGCAGGCTCCACACTGTCAACCCAGAGCCCAACACAGAGCTCAAAACTCACGAACCACGAGATCACAACCTGGGCTGAAATCAAGAGTCGGAAGCTCAACTGACTGAGCCCCCCGGGGGCCCCTGATTTTACTTCCGGCACGAAGGTTCCCAGTGACGAAAGGAACCCGCTGCTCACAGGTGACGGGTGGCCTTGGGGCCCGAGGTGGGGGGGCAACTGCTCTGCACGCGTCCCCCCCAGGGTCCCCACAGCCTGCCTGACCAGAGGGGGGAAATGAATCAATTAATAAAAGCAAATTACCTTTTACCAAGTTAAATAAAAGCTAATATAAATGAAACACTGCGTGTGTGGCAGATTTATACGCGCTATAACCATTCCATTCCAGGATGGAAACGTTTTAATGTGATATTAAAAAAGATCAAATTAAACTTTAATGCACGCAACCCTTGGTGTCAGAAGCGGCAAGACGCCTCTCTCACGTTTGCACGGAGCCCACGGACCGCGGGTCCACTCGCATCAACTTTCCAGAGGTGGGGAGGGGTGTCTGGCCTGCAGCCCAGCGCACCTGCTACCTCCTCCCCCAGTCTGGGAGCAGAGACCCCAGGTCTGCCCCAGCGCCCCATTACTGGTACACGAGGGCTCAGGTGGGGACAGGAGGTGGCACTGAGGCGAAGCTCGGCCAGAGCTCAAGGAGGACTGCAGGGGACGCAGGTAAACGGGCAGGGAGCACGCATGCTGAGGAGCAGGACAGGCTCTCCCAGCAGGAGACCCCGGCTGGCATTCGGGGGGAAAGGCCCGGAACCCCTTCCACTCCTGGGACTCAGGTCAAATCCCCCCACAGGCCCGGGAAGCCCACTGCACGCCGCAAAACACAGGCCTTGGCGCTCTTTCGGGAAAAGGATCGCAACTGACGAACTGTCCTCGAACCAGTGGTACCAAGATCTGTGCTCCCCCTTCCCAGGAAGACAAACTTCCCGGATGCTCGAGGGGCCACAGTGCTGCAATGTTCCCGCTGGAGAAGGTCCGGGCCCGGCTCTGGGCGGCTCCGCATGGCTCTCTGGGACCTGGGTGGGGTCAGCCCAGTAAAGCCGCGTCTAGTGGGTAGAGATGCCGTTAAGGTCTGGGCTCAGGAACTAGGTACTCCTGGTTCGCGTCCTGGCCCCCTGCGACCTGGTGACTTTGCCTGCTGAATGTGCCTCATGTCCCCCCTTTGTGACACGGGAAGGTACCCGTTTTCTCAGAAGCCCACCGGAGATCAATGAGCGAGTGCACGCCACGTGCTCGCCGACACCACTCACAGGGATACGTCTGCCAGAAACTCCACTCGGACAGTCTCAGGACAAGGAGCCGCGGGGGGCTGATTCCCCCTGCGTCTTTGCTGTCCCGCAGACTCACGGTCTCTTCCTCCCCAAGTGCGGATCCCGAGAGATGCATCTGGTCATGCTTTAGAGAACCCCGGTTGTTTTCCGGTCAGGTGGGGTACCGAGGACAC
Organism: Herpailurus yagouaroundi; assembly: GCF_014898765.1. Classification (NCBI taxonomy): domain Eukaryota; kingdom Metazoa; phylum Chordata; class Mammalia; order Carnivora; family Felidae; genus Herpailurus; species Herpailurus yagouaroundi. The sequence goes on along the minus strand of NW_024412463.1, from coordinate 10,777,979 downwards.
GCAAATGGGCCAGGCTGTCCTTGTCCAGCAGGAACGCAGCCGGGCAGGACATGCGGGCACACGCGGGTGGCCCCCGCACACACGGTGCTGACCGCAGAGGGCAGGGAACGAGCCTGAGTCCGCTGGATCACAAGTCTTTCCCGGCGACAAGCACTGTGAGGGCACCATCCTGAAAAGCGTCAGTGAGGGTCACGTTTAATTCCCGATGGCGGCACCGGCCCTTCTCTGCCCTGAGAGATCCGCCCACGTCGCCAGCACGGTGTCCGCCCCACGTGCCCTGCGAGGCCCTGTGGGAGCTGTGCCCTCGTGGATCCTTGCTGACCCCCAGCGCAGGTGAGTATCCCCAGCCCACGTGAACATTTCATTACCCTCGTCATTTTCATGCCACAGTTTGGGTGATCATAATCCTATTTTCCCAACGAGGCTGAAAGCTCTTTCAAGTCAACGAGTTCGAACACGCACAACAGCAGAGTCATTAAGCCTTCGGGATCCGGGGCCGGGAGGCCCGCTGGTACATTCTGTCTCAAAGCTCAGCAACTGGGCCGGAGAAGGTGGCAAAGATCCGCTACCCCCCCAGGGCCACTCAGAGGATCGAAGAAGGAAACGCAGGTCAAACACCAATCTCTCGGTGCCTGACCCACGGGAAGGGCCGTGCCGACCGGTCAACTTTACCAGGAGCAGTGGGGACCGGCGGCATATGTGTGGTGCCCATTCCCCGCTGGGCGTCGTCCTGAGCGCTTTGCCTTGAGGCGTCGACGCGGAAGGAGCCATTATTGCCTCCATGTCGCAGCCGAGGACACTGAGCCCAGAGAGGTGAGCTAACTTCCTGAGGTCACACAGACATCAAGGGACGGACGTGTGGGCTCTGGAGCCAGGCTCCTAACCCGCATTGGGGGCTGATCCCACCCAACCGCCCCGGGAGACACCCCACTCTACAGATGGGAAGAGTGAGACCAGGCGGTCGTGTCTCCACTGACGTGGGCATTTCTGTGGGTGACTGCCACCCGCCAGCTCCCGGCAGGACTACAGAGAAGATCCTTGGCAGAAATGTGTGGCTGGACTGGTGGACGTGCACGCGCGTCCTGAGACCCAATAGTGTAAAACTGTGCCGCGTGGGTCTCTGCTGTCAGGGTCGCGGGATCTCACAGAATGGATGTGGATCTTCCAGGGAAAGGTGGCGGGTGGCACAGCCAGATGCTGGGCAGGTGGGGCAGGCGCTGCTGGTGTACGTCAGGGGCCTCTAAAACGGGACCGCGAAGCCCTTCGGAGGCGCCTGCTCAGGGGGCGTGAGCACAGCTGGGACCGGCCGCATCAGCTCCTGGGTCAAAGAGGCGCCTGCAAAGAATGGCCATCAGCCTGCTGTGACCTGCGCGTCTTCCAGCAGCAGCCGCTGGACTGTTGGCCAGGGGAGTGGAATCAAAGCTCCGGAGGCTAGAAACAGGGGTGGGAGTGCCCAGAGGCAACGGCTTCGTGTCCAGAACGGAGGCATCCCATTTCCCCAAGAGTCACGAAGTGTTAGGAGGGGTGAGGTCAGCTTTCGAAGCAGAGAAATGCCACTAAACGTGAAGCCCTGTCCGCTAAGGAATGCGAGAGAAAGTCTAAGAGCCCAGAATCTTGCAGTGGAAACCTCCAGTCCAGCATCACACCTGCGGGGTGATGCCCACACTCAGCCACTTCAGGAAGGTCCAGTGGGAGGCAGTAGGGTTCTAGGAGCATGTGTGCCATGAATGGGTGGATGGTTGGATGGTTGGATGGATGGATAGATGGATAGATGGACAGATAGATTCCAGTCTGTCCTTCAAGGGTACTTTTCCTACTGGGGAAGCAGAATTACCACAGGGAGTGGTTAGGGACCGTCCTCTGCACCTCAGACCGCTCTGATATAATAACACCAGCCACGCGGCTGGCTGTGGAGGCTCCATGGGCTTCTTGGGCTTGGGAACTAGGGATGGTCAATAAAGGGACGATGGTGGTCTGAGCACCTGCCTGGTGCCTGGGACACGTGAGTGAAGAATGAGCACTAGACGCTCGGAGTGACAATCGTTACTTCTTGGAACCCAAAGGCCATATCTGATGGTCCCTGAGAGTGAACAGGTGACAGGTGACATGGGCCATGCCCTCCTGGTGGTGGAGAGGGGCCTCAGGCCCCCATCACTGGGGGGCCTGGCCACAGGAAGCCCCACCCTTGAAGCTGTGGTGGCCACACCTGTGCATTCATAGGGAGGAGACCCAGAAAGGTGCCCAGGCTTTCAACTCTGCACAGACCAGAACTGAAGACATACGGAACAGGACTGTCCTGAGCCACGACGGTGGACACGCGGCTGGCAGCACGATGCTCAGGACCAGACACGGGGAGGGTCCTGTTCAAGCGCTTTGCTTTCATGGTCTTGTCTGTTCCATTCCCCCCACAGTCCTATGGGGGGGCATGTTCATTACCCGAACTCTGTAGTCCAGGGGGCTTAGCCACTTGCCACGTTCCAAGGTCAGGAGTGGCAAAGGAGCGAATCACTGTGGAGGCTCGTCCCCCTCCCACGGGCTGCAAATAGGCAGCTCTGGGAAACTGTGTGCAGGCTTCTGCCAACACACCTGCGCCAGCCCCAGCTGTCCCAGCAGGTGTGCGGGCACAGAAACGCACCAACGCCCACGCCTACGGACGGCCGTTGCAGCCCTACCCCCTGACCCTGGAAATCTCCCCAGCGCCATCAGCGGGTGGAGGGAAAAATGATCCTGTCTCTTTCTGCAGGGGACAAGCAAATGCACAGCGGACCTGCTACGGCACACGGGACACCGCCGATGGACTCAAAACCCCACGTCCCGCTAAAGGATCGAGCCACAAAAGATCCCGCGTACCTCCAGTTCAGAGTCAGGCAAACGAGTCCAGAGGGTTGGGCTTGGGCATCTGGTCACCCTTCGGGCATGGGATGGTAGCCCTGAGAGAGTTTCCCAGGGGGGTGGGAGATACACGTGATTGGCTCCACGTCCCGGCTGCACTGGGGTCTCGTTTGTGAAAAGTCATCCGGCCGTGTGCTTATCATTCACGAATTTTTTAGGGAGGTGTATCCCAACACGTTGAAGAAGTCCTGAATTATACCAATAGGACTTGCTGTAGGTGTTGAAAGGGTGACCAGCCTTGTGCCCCAGATGGGGAGGCAGGCACGCCCAGGGCAAACTTCTAAGGAGGAGCTGGGCGTGAGCGCGGCACTCACTCTTGGGGACCTGGGAACGGGGCCCAGGTGGGAAGACCGAGGTCTGACGTTCCATCCGAGGTCGCGTCGGGCCCTGTGCTGTCACCATCCATCCAGGCTCTCCACTATTCTGACATTTTGCTTTAAAACAGCCCAGCCGCCGGGGCGCCTGGGTGGCTCAGTCGGTTGAGCGTCCAACTTTGGCTCAGGTCATGATCTCGCGGTTTGTGGGTTCAAGTCCCGCGTGGGGCTCTGTGCTGACGGCTCAGAGCCTGGACCCTGTTTTGGATTCTGTGTCTCCCTCTCTCTCTCTGCCTCTTCCCCCACTCACACTGTGTCTGTCTCTCAAAAATGAATGTTAAAAAAAAATTAAAAAAAAAAACAAAACAGCCCAGCTGCCGAGTCGTGTGCCAAATGACCTTGTAAACTATTTTCCGTGATGCCGGGACTCAGGGACATGCTGGGGGCAGATGCCCTTCCAGGGTGGCGAGAATATAGATCCTGCCTGCCAAGTGCGGTGCAGCATAGCCACTGTGCCTCGGTTTCCCCACCTGTAAAGTAGAGGCTGTTAGCGTATCTCCGGGGAGTCCAAGAGACGAGGGGCAGGACGTGATGCCCAGGTCGTGTCTGACGTGGGCTCCACAAACGACAGGTGTTGTCCTGGGGAGTGAGGGCGGTGGCAGAGAAGGGGCGGAGTGCTGAACGGGCTGCTTGGTCAGAGCAGGACGTGTGGGTCTGCGGGCCTGTCCCCGTTGCACTGAGGGCCCAGGGCTGCGGGAAGAGGAGGCCGGAGTCCACTGCCCAGCGCAGGGCCTGGCAGGCTGGCCGGGAGAGTGGAGACAGCATCCGGGCAAGAGAGCAGCTCTTGGAGGCATCACGTCAGGGAGGGCCAGGGGCCCGGCTGGCAGAGAAAGGGACTCTGGGTCTCGCCCGGGCGCAGGTGGGAGGTGCACGGGGTGGCATCTCTGTGAAAACTGGACGAGCCAGAGGGGGGGAGGGGAAGGGAGGGAGGCTGTTCGATTAGCCTTCCGAGAGGACGAATGCGTCCGAGGCAATGATTTGGTCTGCATCTGTCACTGTGCGCGGTGCTCTCTGTTCCCGGCTGTGGTTCAAAGAGAGGTAGGGCCCTTCAGCGGGAGGATGGCAGTGTGGCGCGGAACCCGGGATTTGCTGTGCGTCTGTTCCTGGGATCTCCATGCAGAGTGACGCTCCGTGTGATGGCAGCCACAGCTCAATCACGTCCTCAGGAAGGACACCTGGGACAGAGCAGGGACCCCCCCCCCCAACTCCTGACAGCGTGTGCAGCTCGAAGAGAGGCCTTGTGAGGAGGGTCCCACCTGCTGGAAAAGCATAATCTAACTGGCTGGCTGTGTGGGGGCGGCCAGGGGGCTCCGTGGGCCTTCATGCGTCCCGAGTCCTTCTGTGCTGACCCTGCAGGCTTGAGGTGGGGGTCCCAGGCCATGCCATGAGAAGTGATCGCCCTGGACCCAGGAGGGGGACAGCAGGCTGGGGCACCTGAGATTTTAAACCTTTTCATTGGTTGCTGGATGTAAAACTAAGCAAATTCCACATTGAACAAAACCTCCTTTTTTTGTCACCCGAACACGATTCTGAACCCTGTGCTGTGCCTGACAACTTTGAGGGAAGCGTGGGGACAATGGTGTCTTGATTCCAGGGGTAGGGTGGGGCCCAGGGTGTCCACCGGCCCCCTGTCCCCAAGGCTCAAGGCCACGCAGTGGCCAAGGCAAGTTGTTCCGAGGCCTCCACAGGACCTGGCCCTTCCCACCAGCCCACAGCGGCCGCCTGTGGCCTCTCGTCCCCACGTCCAGAAAACAGCATATTTACGACCATCTAAATCCTCTGGGCCACAATATTCCAGACCTGCTCTTGAGATGATGAATATCTGGGCCAAAATTCCATCTGTGTTTCCCGAGGCAAAATAAATCTATCACTCTTAATTCGGCGAGGCTCATGTCAATATATCACCAGTCAACCTCGGGCCCAGGAAATATGTGGCTTCAGTAAACGTCTGGTCACTCAGTTAATGCCCTTGCCCCTGCTTGGACGGAAGCAGATGGAGCCTGGGAGGGCACAGGGGTGAGCGGGATGGGGGCAGCCATCTTGATCCCGGGACGGCTGCTTCTGAGCAGCAGGGGCCTCATCCCAGCTGTATAGATGCCCACCGGGGCCGTTCTCAGAGCCCGCCTGGGGCCAGCTCCCAGGATCTGCCTTCTGCCTGGAGGGAGCCCACATCTAGGGAAGATTCATGCAGGAGGTCTGGACAACAGTCACTGGGATTCAAATGACACGTGAGCCCTGAAAGAAGCGGCAAGGGCTGATCGGAGATTCAGCTATCTGTGCGTGGGCAGAGGGGAGGGGGAGGTAATCAAGTATGGCTTCCTGGAGGAGGTGACATTCGAAGTGAGCTTTGAAGGGAGATGTGAGTGACAGGTGCTGGGGACAGGAAGGCAGGAGGTGGGACAGAGGGTGTAGGAGGCACTGGGGAGAGAAGGGGGGGTGGGGAGGGGGAAGGGCTGAGCCCTGGCCCCCGTGGAATCACGTCTTGCACTTGAGAGGTAAGGACATCCTATTGCCATTCACAGATGCTGATAGACAGCAAGTTTTTCACGCACAGCTGGTATCTCAGGATGTTATGGAGCGAGCATCATATTTTAGGGGTAAGACAGGAGGGAGAGAGAGAAGGGGCGGGGGGGATTTTTCCATATGGTGAAGGTTCTCATTAAAATCAATTGTAAACTTTGCTAATGGCTGGGTTAACATCATTTGGAAATCATTGTAAATATCAGCTGCATCTATATTCAGCATTTGAAATTTCCTTATTGAAAGCCTGGGTAGCTTTGTGTGTGGTTTTCAGTGGAGCGTTATTCATTTAAAGTTGTTTGAAAATCCGATCAGAAAGATCTTCAACCCAGAAATTTAGTGATTTGAAATATGCTGTCTTCTATACTCTCGGGTGCTCCTTTTGAGGGGTGTTCAGAAAGAGGACAACTCCAGGAGTGGTATATGGGGTGCATGCGGGGTTTCCGGATGGGTCTGGACCTTGTGCTCCGTGAGGCTCTGATCTGTCCTTGGGGATCCTGATTTAAGGCACGAGGGGCTGGTTCAGAGGGTTTGCAGGGACGCTGAGTTTCACCTCCATCAAAGGGGGGGGCGACGGGACACTTATTACCTGAATGTCCTGATCTGCCAGGTGGGCTGGTGAGTCCCTCCTGGAGAGACAGGTCTGTCCCCCATAGGTCCCACTGCTGCCTGGTGTGAAGGCTGGCCACCCTGGTGCTACTCCCCATCATTGCCACGTGATTGGATACCCACCGCTGAATATCTGGGCGGTTATGGCAGTGCTAGAAACGCGTGTCCTAAGCTATTTTCGGGAAGGTGGGTTCTAAGAGTGCGAGGCGGCCGAAGATACCGACGGGTGGCGCATGTTATCGAGTGGGCTAGAAGTTTCCTCCGTCTGGGACGATCACCGACCTACACCGTGGCTGGCGGGTGAGTGTACATCCGAATCGCCTGGGGGGCACAGAGACTCCCCGCCCTGGTCCACACCGCCAGCTGGTTTTTTGAGGCAGGGCCTGGAAATCCACATTTGGGGACCCCGGACCTAGATGACATCCTGTATTTTCTTCCATTCCCCTCCCTCCGTCTATTTCCATGCCTTTACTGGGATTCTGCACTGACACACTAAGTGGTGAAGCTCGGGTGTTCTTTTTCTTTTTTTCATGGATACACTGTAGAGTAATATCTGGAAAATTCCTACATGCCTGATAAGATGCTCACAGAGAATGAGTTCCTTTTATCTGCTCTTGAGAACTGCCACGTGTGCCCGCTGGGATGCTGAAATTCACAAAGACACCCTTCGCCGGCACTCGTTTATTCTTGTTCCCACCCGTCCAGAGTCTGCAATCAGGCCCACTGTGTTTGCTGACGCGGAGGTGAGGTCTCCGGTTTCTAAGGACGGCGAAGCACTAAATCAGAGCCAGACTCTGCCCCGCGGCCTGGCCGCGGGCTGTCACGGTCTGGTCGGCGGAGGCCAGTGCTCTCTCGTGTCTACGATCATCGATCATCGGGGCCGCACCTCTTTCGTGCTCCCTCCGTGGTGGCTGGGCTTGTGCGTGCATGTGTGCGTGTGAGAGCTCGGAAGGCCCCGTGGGCTTTTACGGCCAGGCCCGCCAAAGAGATTCTCGAACGCAGGGAGAAATGAGCCCCGATCACTTAAATTGACCATCCTCTGCTCCGAGCTGCTGCCCATCTGCTGTTTGAATAATGAGCTCCCGCGCATCTCGGGCCCGCAGAACGGCACGTAAAATGGCTGAGTCCGCGAAAACATACATCGCGGAGCCTGCCTCCTCTCATGACCCAGTTCTGCCAGTGCTGGAAACGGAGACCAAAAGTAGGTCATCAGAAGGAGAGGACGTGGGTGAGGGGGAGAGCATTTCACGAGCAATCGCTGAAAAACGCTCCGGTGTCGGCTTCGCGAGAGCAACGAAACACCGGGGCCCTGTTTTCAAGACACGTCGGCTCCTCAATTAGCAGGAAGTGCTGTGCCCCCATCCTGAGCCCTCGCGTGTGGTGCCGCAGAGCCCAGGTCAGCTGCGCCTGCGGTGGCTCCGGGACGCTCATGGTCCTCCCACACGGCGCTCCAGCCTCCCTTGAGTGGGGGCCAGCTCCTCGCCCACCAGCGTGCAGGGACTCAGCTGCACGAGCACCGACTGGCCGGATGTGGCCGAGGACCAGCTCCCAACAGGTGAGGGCGGCTTCTCCAGGCCCGGGTCTCCGCCTTGGAGCATCAAGACCCCACAGTGGGGCCCCTCAGGCTGCGTGGGGCGTGAGGGGTGTGCCACACCGAATCCATTTCTGAGCTCACTTCCACTTTCAGGAGGAGGCGATGTTCTCCCAGAAGGCATTTACTTACATACAGATCTCCCTATTGGTGGACTGATTGGCCACATCGTTTTGAGAGACGCGGGGACGATGCTGTGTTCCCACAACAAGAAGGGGAAACAGGATACGAACTTGTACCCCCCAGTGGTTTCCCCCGGCGAACCCCGGGGCACAGAGATGGCAGAATATACCAGAATATTGCACTGGCCGCGGTTTTGCTCCAGTGGTAGAAGCGGGTGTTCTAATTGATCTTGTTTATGAGTTTTTAAAACGGCCTTTGAAGTTTAGGAAAGTTTTGCATTTACAGAAAAGTTGCAAAGACGGGACAGAGAGGCGCCCCCCCCCCCCCCCCCCCCCACTGCACCTCACTGTGGCGCCTGCCGCTGTTATCACAGCAAGCAAATGCTGACCCACGGTTACAAACTGAAGTCTGTTCACTATTCATTTTTTTAACTTTTTAAATGTTTATTACTTTTGAGAGAGAGAGAGAGTGCAAGCAGGGGAGGGGCAGAGAGAGAGGGAGACACAGAATCCGAAGCAGGCTCCAGGCTCTGAGCCGTCAGCACAGAGCCCGATGCGGGGCTCGAACTCACGAACTGTGAGATCATGACCTGAGCCAAGGTCGGACACTCAACCCGACTGAGCCCCCCAGGCGCCCCAAGTCTGTTCACTATTCTGACACCCTTGGGACCCCGCCCAGGACCCCACACGACACTTAATCCTCATGTCTCCTTGGGATCCACGGGGCTGGGCTGTCACAGTTTCTCAGACTTGCCTTGTTTTGGGTGACCTTGGCAATTTGAGAATCGCGGCCACATGTTTGCAGGCTGTGCTGTTTTCTGTGAGCGCATCATTTCTTTTTCTTCGAGTGGAAGCTTGTCTCTGAGGCACAGCGAAGGCTGCCTGTGCTGATGGCTTTTCTTCAAACTTCCTCCCGGAAAGCACGGAACTGCTCGGAGGCGCTGCCCTGCTAAGCCCCCGGGCACCGTCCCCATGGTCTCACAAGCTCGCTGAAACCCTTCTCCTCCATTTGGGTTCCTGGCTTCAAATAAGAACTAAAAATAAACCAAATCTACTTACAAAATAGATGTTGAGTGAGCTAATTTAACAGCGCATTATCTGAAGACGGTTATTATAATCAAGATGGCTCTGCGTTGTTCTACAATCTCCTAATTAGATGTGGTACCAAAAGCTATTCTGGCTTTTAGAAAAATTACCTTTGGAGAAAATGTCTGTATTTATAAACGTCTGTGTATGTGTGTGTATATATATTTATTTTTAGTTGTTGCATCTGACTTAAGAAACTATATTCTACTGAAAAACTTACACAACATGTTGCAAACTCACTCAGGCAGATAAGAAAACCCAACACCCTCGCAATGGGGTGCGTGTCACTGAAGCCGCGTCGTAGGGAAACTGCGTGGTTATAGGACAGAGTCGTGGTTACAGGTGACCTCGCGTCTGCGTGGTCGGACCTCGACGTTCTCTGCGTGTCCGGGGCTTTCTGGACACCGGTCGCCCTGCACCGGTTCCGCCCGAGTGAGAAGAGCGGCCCCCGATGGGTTGATGGGTGGACGGACGGATGGACATTCCTCACCCTGGGGACGCTGGGCAGGAGGTCGGTCGTGGGCCGCCCGCATCGCCACACGCGGGTCTGCCTCGGACCCTGTGCCCTTCCTTTCCCAAACCCTGCAGGCAGGTGTGTCTCCTTCCCCTCGAGGCATACACATGTTCCCGGATTAACGCTTTGATTGGCCAAGTCGCGGAGCAGAAAGATGGAGGGCGTGTCCTCGAGGGGGAAGGAAGGAGTCACGTGGACACGTTTAAGGCCTTGGCAGTTTTCCGCCACATTCCCTTCACTCAAAACACCCCCGCAGGCCCGCCGCGCTCCAGAACCCGGCTGGCAGTGGTAGGAAGCATGGGGCGGAAACAGCCCTGCTACCCAGGGACTTCACTCTTCCCGCATTCAGAGGACCCGGAGGCAAAGGCACAGGTGCCGCGGTGACGGCGTGTGGGAAGGACGGAGAGGGGCCGCGAGCTGTTTCTCGCTTGCACCACGTGTGAGCTGCCTGGCCCCTCCGGGCCTCAGTTTCCCCATCTGCAAAGAGGGCTCGTCCACTGAAGGTGCAGGTTCCTCACTCAGGATTCTGGGAAAGACTCACGTGCGGGACAGCACGTCACACGCTGCTTGCTCCCTCCCACACTCGATTTGGACACTCAGCACCGACCGGAAGTCGTTCTCTCTTGGTTCTTATTCGCATTCAGGACGCTGACGGGGAGGGAGCAGGGAGCCCCACAGCCCGCCCTACGGTGGGTCTTTGACACTCCACCCTCATCTGCCTCCGACCCCCCATGTGGATGCCGCATCCGGTCCTCCGCGCACGATTCTTTCCCGACACATCACTTGCTCGTAGGGAATACGTAACAACGAATTGAAAGGACAGACAGGGGAGCCCGTGTGGGGCCGTGGAGTGAGCAGCAGTCCCGCCATGTGCGAGCAGGCAGACGCGGAGCCCGGCCCCCCCCCCGTGGCCCCCGACACCCCGGCCCGTGGGAGGGAAGATACACTCACGTGCTGTTCCTTCCATCTCGCTGTTCCCGCGACAGCTACTTAGCACCTATCCCGTACGGGCTGGATGCCAGGGTCGTGACTCAGGCAACAGCCCCATCCCGGCCCCCAGCCCCGTTAGCACTGACCCTTGAGAGCCACGAACAAGTCAGAGTCAGCTGCCCAGACCCAAAGTCCGTGTTGGGCTCCTCCGGCCGTGGGGTTACCTTCTTTCTGTCCCTAGGGTCACAGGAACGAAGGCAGAAAGTGAGTCACGCCTGAGTTCCTGGCTCCCGGGACCGTGGACTGGATCCCAGAGCTGCTCCCCGTAGGGACAGCGCACTCCCGGCGAGCCAGGGGACGCGGGGCCAGTTCCCGCGTGTTCAGGACCGGCTTAGAGCCTCCCTCCCCCCGCCAGCCCGCCACCAGTCAGGGCGACAGCGGCCCCTGCCCCTTCCTGCCCAAATTCACCTCTTTCTCACCCTCACCTTGCGGCAGCCACTGGGACGCCCCCCACACCTCACATCACAGACCTTCCTTCCAGACGTGAATGAAAGCAGGCGCGAACTTAAGAGTAATTTCCTCAAGAAATATAGCCTCAAGCCCTGTATCTTCAGCAAAACCTTGCCAGCGAAGCCACGAGTGCTGAGCTGTGTTCTGGAACAGGAGCGCTGTCTCTGCTCCGCGCTCTGAGCACCCGCCCTGTGCATCTCTCCCTCCTTAAACCAGACGCGTCTCCCAAATCCAGGCCTCGGTGGACCTGGAAAGCACCGAGCAGGCACCGCGCGGGGCTGAGGCGGGGCGTGCACTTCCCTCCCGCTGACTCTGGGCCCAGATCAAGGACCACGTTGCCACACACGGCCATCAGGAAGGGAGCCATGTCACCGTGTTTCAGATCAGATTTACACGTGACGAGGACACCTGGCTGCATCGTCCACGGTGCCCGGCATGCAGGTGAGCACCTGTAGCCCGGGCCCCTGCCCCCCACGCGTCTGCCCGGGGAAGACCAGGCCCAGAAGCCCTGCACAGGCGGGTCAGGATGGCTCATCACCAGGTGCTGTGTGGTCCTGAATAGCTGCCCAGCCTCTCTGGGCCTCAGTTTCCCCATCTGCAGACAGCACGCAGGAACCACACAGACCTCCCAGAGTCGAGGCACTGAGCGCCAAGCCCCAGGGACTCCAGAGCGCCTCCAGACAGCTGTAAGTAGTGAGGTCCCCGTTCCAAGGACAGCAGTGCCCTGATCCAGGGCGGGACACGAGGCCACAGGGAGCTGGACGCATCTGCCCCAGAGCCCAGGGCAAGGAAGGGGCATTTCCGTAAAAAGCACGCTGCCAGCCCTGGCGTCCTCGGTGGGACCGCGGTATCTCCCTGTGGCGTGAGCCAAAGATACATGAGAATAAGTGGTGATACTCAAAGGGAAGTGGAAGTGTTGGGTCCATTTTCCACAGACCTACCTGGCCTGTTGGATCACATCAAGCAGACGACACGGAAGAAATTTCCCACTTTGTTCAGCATGTGGGTAGTTGGATCCTCGACTCAATCCCCCCACGGTCAAATGCCACATCGGGACTCCAGGTAAAGTGTGACCTACGCCCTCATATGACCCGTGACCTTTGTCCTTCTACAGATGCGGGGCGAGTCCCACCGACATGGAGCCTGCACAGCACAGTCCGGCGTTCACGATCCCGCAAACATGCTCACCCGAGGAAACATCCGGGCCGCGTCTTCAAAACAGCTTTTACATTCACTTTTACTGGAATCATTCTTTAGGACCTTTTGTTCTGTTTCTTTCATCCTCTTTCAAAAGAAAGTCCCTCACATTCACAATTAGGCCTGCACCCTGGGCCCGCCGGCTGCCCACGCTCCGTGAGATCTCCGGCCATTCCCTCCTCCTGGGTCCGCGATGGGCCCCTTCTCCCCAGAGGTCCTCCCCCCGACCGTGCGTCCCATTTCTCAGGCTGGTTGCTCCACTCACAACCAACACCCCAGGCCGCCGCGGCCCGGTCCAGCCTTTCCCTGTGCTTCCCAGGGCGCGTACCCCGCCGCGGCGATCCCAGGTTCTCCCTGGGATCCAATCAAACCACTGCTGGAATGTTCATTCGGACAAATCATCTTTGGCCTGCACGACATCGGTGAGTTGGATTCTACTGTTATTCCCACTGTTTTATTAAGTGAAATGGCCAAACAACCACACAAAACCTGGGTCTTTGGTCTAGAAATGTTCCGAATATTGTCTGAAAGGAACTAACTTCCGTAGAAGTCTTTTCCACCGGGAGCAAAAAGGAAGGAAGAATGTTTCCGGCTCATGATGTCGCATTTCCCTGCACTCGCTGGACGCCAGGAAGCTCACAGCCAAACGCGAGGCTCCCCGTAGCACTCAGGAAGACGTTCCCAGCACGCAGGACTGCGCGAGCTCGGACAACGACAACCATCACCCCTGGCGTGTTTCTACTTTGCGCTTGGCCTTGACCTCTTCCCCACTGCTGACACCCCTGCGCGACGCGGGGTGGGTATGGATGCAGGTCACCGCAGGTGCGGGAGTGCCCACTGCCCAGCTTCGCTCTTTTCTTTCTAAAAACAGTAACGCGCGTAAACTTCCACGTAAGCTTAGAGAGAGCGATAAATCCCGCTCTAAGAGAGCGCACGGCTCAGGCGCAAAGAGAGCGTCTCCTAACCCCACCGATTCACGCCACACCCGCATCGGTCTGGATTCCAGGGAGCAGGAGACACCTTCAGCTATTTACCGTTAACATTTCCCGAACCCGAAAACACCTCTGAACTGGTTGCCACAAACAGAAGGACAACCCGAGCCTCGAAGAAGCAGCCCAAGGGGACCCCGCGAAGCAGAAAACGGGGTCCCAGCAGGAGCCCGCACCTCCGGGTCACACAGAACAGACCAGACCGCCGGGCTGCTACGGTGCGAGCGGGTCTGATGCTCTCCCTGGAATCCTGCGCTCTCTTGATTGGACCTCGCAGATTGCACCCCGGTGGAGTCTACCCGCTTTCTGCACTGGCTTCTCAAGTCAGAGCGTCCACACCAACTGCTCGTTGGTTCACGGCTTCGCTGCCTCCTCTGCACCCCTCCCCTACGCGCGCAAGTTAGCGACGCCCCCGCAGACCCGGACACGTGACCGGTGTCGCCCACGCACGGCCGCAGCGGCAGATGCGCTCACCACCGGTCTTCGCGGTCCACGCAGGACCTTCGCGCGGCACCCACGGGGGAGCCCCGGGAGCGGAGACACGTCCTCGCGGGCGAGGCGGGTGGCTATGGGCACGCGTGTCCAAGCGGGATCACTTACCTAGGAAGAAGAGAACAGAGAAGTTTCGTTAGTGGGGTCCGGCCGAGCTCCCCTGCGGTGCCCTAATGGAAGGCGGTAACACCCACCGGTGTCTCTGCTTGTGACGAGTATTCTGGAACCCCCGTTTAATCTGCATGGCACACATGCTTTCCAGAACACGCTCCTCTCCAGCTGCCGAGCCCCTCTCGAGTCGGGCGGCCAGGGTGGCTCTCTGGGGCACGGAGAGTGTGTGCACAGAGGCGGTGGGGTCAGCGGGTTGAAGGGGGCTCCTGACCTCTCAGCCAGGATTCTTCCCACCTGCATTACAATTATTCCTAACTGACTCTCAGTGCCCGGACAGGGAGCTTGGTAAACAGCAATAATCAGCAGCATTTCCCTGGGGGGCCTTGACTCCGTCTCAATTTCCCTGGGTCCCCCATGCCATCCATTTATAACGGCTCTTTTGCACAGAAGCCGGACAGAGTAACATATTTTCTACATTGTCCTAAGCTGCACGCTGGAAGGAGCCATGGACGCTGGAGCTACGAAGCTTTAACATCAGATACGGAGAAACAGCTCGAATCAAGACGCTGGACTGTGGTACCACCTCCCGACTCTGGCTTTCCTCTTGCCCCCAGCATGAGCACATACGACCCATCTAGGGCACCGACCAGAAAAGACCTTGGAGATCATCCACTACCTACAGGAGAAGACAGTTCTTTCTCCCGATCGTGTTAGTGCCGCCCGCTGTGGACGCAGAGCCTGGCTCCTGGAGAGGCTCGCTCAGCACCCTGCTGCACAGACAGTTAGCTGTTCCAGATGTGCAAACATAAGGAGTTTGCACTTCCTGTCTCCACGGCAAGAGGGTTCCAATGGACACCTGAACGTGCCCGCGTCGGGGCCTGAAATCCCCAGGGCACCTCTTGCGCCCAGGACCTCTCAGGACCCCGGGCCATGAGGCCGTAGGATGGGGTGCTTGACTGGCTAATGGTTTAAACACAACTCGCAAAGATGAAATATGAACATTGACTTTAACAGGAAATGCTCCCGCCTAACCCCACAGAGAGCCTGTCAGAGGGTCAAACTTTTCACGGTAGGCGGGTACAGGCGCCTCCTGGGGCAGGAACACAAGTTGCAAAATGCAGCCCCTTCTCTCGCTCTGTGCCTTCCACTCCTGTGCGAGCACACAGTCTGTGCTTCCCCCTCACCCCCTCGGGTCTGAGGGCGAACCCGACGGCCGGGTGAGGTGGGAGACTCGGACAACACGTTTTCTTTCTTTTTTTAAGTTTATTTATTTATTTTGACAGGGAGAGTGAGCACGAGCAGAGGAAGGGCAGAGAGAGAGAGAGAGAGAGAGAGAGAGAGGGAACCCCAAACGGGCTCCGTGCTGTCAGCACGGAGCCTGACGTGGGGCTCAAACCCGCAAACTGCGAGATCACGACCTGAGCTGAAATCGAGAGTCGGATGCTTAACCGGCTGAGCCACCCAGGTGCTCCTGACGCACGGTTGTTATGAGCGAGTCCCGCCTGTGGGCTCGCTCCCATGTGAGCATCTGAGCCCACTCTGGGCCCCCAAGGCAAGTGTGAGTAATGACTCCGTCATCTGTGGCCATCAAGCTGGGGCCTCCAGTGCCCTCCTGTCTTTGTAACTACCGGAGAGCCTATTAAAAATTTAATTTCCATTTCTGAGCGCAGCCCGTGCCGTGTCCGTTATCTGAGAAACACAATGGTAATGCAGACAGATTACCGACCCCTCCCCCATGCTGCCACCAAAGAGGTCCCACGCAGCTGGGAGACCCCACATCACCAACGAGGACACCCTGGTGGCTCCGGCAGGGAAGTGACGGTCCTCACGCTGCCAGCCATCGTCACAGCAACAAGAGCCATCGTAAAACTAACAGTAATAGTCATGAGGGCCCAGTGACGACTCGGTGACACTTGAGACGGGCCGGTGCCCATCTAACAGCTCTGGATGGACTACCCTGCTGACCCTGCCAACCACCCTGGGGCAGACAGAACCGTCACCCACATTCTGGGGACGAGCACGTGACGTGCAGGGGTGCTGCGGGAGCCACGATCAATCAGAGGCGTCTGGCCCTGGGCCCAGATGAACGGAAAGCAGCCCCTTACCTGGGATCTCACTCACAACCTCCACTCCCTGGGGAAACTGAGGGCGGGCTCTCAGCGCAATGTCTGGGGGTCCCTGCACAAGTGGCAGGGCTGTGGGATGGCGGGCCACCCTCCGGCCACACTGGGCAACCCGAGGACCCTTTCCTGTGCAGCCTGAGACTTGGCTCCTGAGTCCGATCCTCGCTCGCCCATACGCCCAACTCTGCTGTTCCCGGCCCGTGGCCCCCAGGCTTCCATCCACATGGGGAGGAGGTTCCTCCAGAGGACTGGGGAGTCCTAGGGCCTTAGCTCAGCTGAACTCCACTCACAGAGGAGATACAGCCAGCGGGATGCGTAGGGCTTCCACAGATCCTGGGGAACGACTGGGTCAGTTTTGGGGGACGACCTCCTGGGACCATCCGAGACTCACCTGCAAAGTGGGGCAGGTGAGGAGGCTCTGAGTTTATCCTAACATTCAACGCTTTTTATATTAAGGGGATTCAAAAATTCAGCAGTTATTAAACTGAATGATTTCCAAAGAGCTAATAAAAGCGGGAGCCATGCTGTCCCCCGAGTTTGCTTACCATTAAGTATTGAAGCGTCGATATTTACACCGTAAGGAGAGTGACAGTGTACATTTGTGGTCACTTGAGCCAGAACACTCGAGCCAACCAGTGTCTGCTGAGCCCTGACCCCCCGCCCCCTGCGCCCCCAAGGCTCTGCCTCAGCCTCCTTCTAAATGAAACTTCAAGTAGATGGTGTGCACTTTAATCCCCACAGCAGCCCTAAACGTAACGTAAAGGGTAGAAGTAAGAATCCAAGAAGGAACGTAAAATTCTAAAAAAAAAAAAAAAAAAAAAAAAAATTTAAAATCAATTTATATAAGAGGGAAAAATGAGAAAAAGAAAAGTCACAAAGGGAGACAGACGTTTGACTGCAAGCACATCAGTAATAAAACCGAGAGGAGGCACACATCCCATCACAGGGTGCGAACCGTCAGAACTCACAGAGAAACATCGGGACCCAGATACGCACCATCCACGGAGATGCACTTAACACAGAGAGAGGCGGGTGGAGGGGAGATCGAAACACGCCCGCCCCACGGACAGTAAGCGCACGGAGGCCTGGGCCGCTGTCTTGATGTCACATAAAGAGACAACGACCGGGGCACCTGGGTGGCTCAGTCAGTGGAGTGTCCGACTTTGGCTCAGGTCGTGATCTCACGGTTCGTGGGTTCGAGCCCCGCGTCGGGCTCTGTGCTGACAGCTTGGAGCCTGGAGCCCGCTTCGGATTCTGTGTCTCCCGCTCTCTGCCCCTCCCCCGCTTGCACTCTGTCTCTGTCTCTCTCTCAAAAATAAAACAAAAGACAAGACCAAGAGTGCTCACCAGGGAAACGCAGAAAACACCTGCCCACAGCAGGATGTCTGAACGGCCCCAAACGGCCAGCAGCTTCCCACTGCTAAAAGGCAGAACCCAAACCGAGCCTGAGGTGCACCCCAAACAGGTGCACTAATGGACGCACCACGGGCAAGCGGTAGTGAGAAGTCAGAGCAGCGATCGCCTCTGGGGCCGGGCACAAGAGAACTTTCTGGAACGTTCCGTGCCTCGATGGCAATTTTGGTTTGTCACACTTGCCACGTGTGCATTTTTCTCTCTGGGAACGTCTGCCTCAAGACCGCCAACAAATACTGACGTCTGTTCCGTGAGGTGCACGTGGAGTGTCGGGGCTGTGGCCCCCGTTCATCCGTTCTGGAGTCCAGACAGCGACGGGAGGGAGGGCTGGGCGTGCGAAGGAGCCCGCGCGGCGACACGTGAAGCGTGGAACTTACGTGGGGGCCGTACGGGTGTTCCTGGCTCAGCTGCTCTGTAAGTTTGAAAGATTTCACAGCAAACACCCGGGAAAGTCCCGCGGTGGGTTTCCCTTACGTGCCAGGTGTCTGGAATGCTCTCTTCCTCTGCCCCCTGCTCTCCGCCCCTGGTTCCCTCGAGTCCCTCTCACCTTCTTTCAGCCTCTAAGTGGCTGTTCCCACCTGAATGAGAATGTCTCTGTGTATTAAAACAGCGAGTGTACCCCCGTGTGGGCCTCCTCACCCCACCGTGGGCCTCCGCCCCTGGCCTCTTGAGTTCGAGTCTCTGCCTGCTGCTCCTGCTGTTCAAGGCCGGCTACCTGAGGACAGCCTCTCAGTGCCTCGGTTTCCCCAGTGCAAACACTCCGCTGGCAGGCACCCCCCCCCCCCCGAGAACGTGGATTAAGTGAATACACGTTGACTCCCTTACTTATCGTGTTAGCCGCGCACAAAACGTCCCATGCTTGAACCACGGCCTAGAGCGCTCCACCTTCTAGAAGGAAACAGTAGCCCCAGAGCAGGTAATGAATTCCCCACGAAGGGAAGAATGCCAGTTTTCAGTAAGTCCCTTTCTCTCCCGTGCCTTGTTACCCAAGATTGATGCCTTTGACTAGATGTCTCCAGAAAAATTCTTAACTGCTATGTAATAAAATCTATTAGTGGATAATTCAGGTTCTCCCACATATAGATTTTTGTAGATACAGAATGTTTTAGGAGAATTATTCTCTCACACATGTTTTATTAAAAAGCCTGGCGCTAAACATCGTTCTTCTTAAAACAAAATTACTACCTGCAAGGAAATAGCTGTTTTGGAAAGAAAGGAAGGGGAAAAAAGCCCTTTCCCATTGTGCCTTCCTGTGTTTCATTACGAGCTGTTTATTAAGTATTGAAGGGATAATGGATAACAATGCATTTGTTAAATGACAAAACTTCAAATACAAAGACTCATTTATGGGTCTCTTTCATAGCAGCGTATGATTTTCTACATCTATTCAAGGCTTATAGATTTTAGTGATTTGCACACAGCATGTGAGGGCAGAGACGGGAGTTCGTTATCCAGTTTAGAAAAAGTGAGGAAGACCAAGGCAGCAATTTATGCAAATCTCTCAACTTTCAGGATGAAACGGAAGCAATAATTTTTAAAACAACCGGGAGTGGGGATGAACCTCTGGGCCCCCGGGGCCTCGTGGGCAGAGTCCCGGGAGACCATCCCCGAGGCGGTGGGCTCCCGGGGGCCCTGCCCCAGTGACAGGCTCCTCGGTGCAGCTGCGGGGAGGGAGCTCGGCCAAATGCCCGTTTTCCTGCCATCCGCTGTGATGCCCGGGGAGTTTTGCCGGTGGCCTATCACAGCGACAGGAGCCCGGAGTCTCACTTCGCTGGGTTTTAGGTCTTGCTTCCGGGGGACACCGAGGGCCACAGGGCGGGACCGGAGGGGCCACCCCCACCTCCACAGCCCACCTGAGCCGGCTCACCTGTAGAGGAGCACAGGCCGGATCTGCTCTCTCCCTGGAGGGGGGTTCAACCTCCCGGGCAGGAGTGGGGCGGGAGGGGCCGTGAACAAGGAGACGGGCTTAGTGGAGTGGGGGCGGGGGGGGGGGTAGACAGAGCCGGCTAGACTAGTGGTCTGTCACCGGCTCCGTGGACGGGGCGGGGAGCCAGCCTCTACACTGCCGTGCGTGTGCGGGCCCACTGCTCGCGGGAGGCACAGACACGCTCGTGCTGTTCCTTCTGTGCTGGCCGCCTCTGCCGTCGCCAACGAGAACAGATGACGGGGCGCACAGGCTTGCGGCCACGGAGGCACTTTCTGCGGCAGTTCATCGGCTCTCGGTATCCAGCTTGTTTTTCCAAAAAAAATATTTTCATGGGGGGCAGCAGAGGCCATGACCCCCAGGAGGGAAGATTGCTCTGTGAGAAACACAGACTTCAGAGAACCACAAGGTCCTTCTGGGAATCACCCAGGAGTGGGGGAGGACAGATCTATAACCTGAGCAGGGTGCAGGCCGTCTGGGGACCGTGGGCTCCGGAAGGGTCCACGTGGAGTGTGTGCTGCTGGTTTGGAGTGGATCGTAATCAGCTTCCTCTAGAGAAAGGTCAAGAGCTGGGAAGATCCATTCTGGTGAATTTCCAGGAAAGATCTCGAGCTAAAAGTAAATGGGTTTCAACGATCTGCTTGTGTCTCTGGGTGAATTCACATACTTCATCCAATCCTGCGGGGCTCAGGGCTGAATCCAAGCCCTTGGACGACCTCCCAGCTGACGACTGCCAGCGCTCAATGCCGGAAATGATGCTCCATTCCTGTGCATCACACCCCGACGCTCTCCTGCCCCTGCACTCAGCGAGGGGGTCTGTCCTGATGCAGCCGCCAGCTGCTTCACTCATTCGTGCGCTCTGATGACCTTCCCTGTCGCTCACCGTAACGTAGCCCGGCTCTGTACCAATCTACCGATGGTTATCACTTTTATTGTGTCCACACACTCCCTGCTTTCTGATACCATCTCTGTGTGGGGACTTGTTCGTCACATGGGTGCCCTGCTCAGATGGGGAGTGGCCTGCACGAGAAGAGGCATCTCAGGGGACCTCTTCGCCATGGCATCTCCGATCCCAGTGATACTTGGCATCCGGTAGACAGCAGTCTCTCCGACAGAGCCTTCCACTGGGAAAACGAGAACTCACAAAGAAGCCCACCCACACCACCACCACCTCTGGTGTCACCACCAGTATACCAAGACCACATCACCAACACTGCCACCACCAATCCCAACACCATCACCACTACCGCCAGCACCACCACACCAACATTACCAACATCATCGCCACCACCACCAACACCACCAACGTCACCAACATCACCAGCGCCAACACCAACGTCGACACTACCACCATCAGCACCACCACACCAACATTACCAACATCATCGCCACCACCGTCAAAGCATCACCAACACCACATCACCAACATCACCGACACCACCAACACAATCATCAACACTACCAATGTCAACACCACCACACCAACATTACCACCACCGTCAGTGCATCACCAACACATCACCAACATCACCAACACCACCAACACAATCAACACTACCAAAGTCAACACCACCACACCGACATGACTGTCAGCAAAACTAACACCACCAACACCAACATCCCAATACTACTGTTGCCAACATGAACACCACCAATACAAACACCAACATGAACACCACCAACACCACCAGCGTCACTAATATGAACACCAGCATCAACACCACCAGCATCGACGCCATCATCACTGACAGAAACGCTGCCAATATCATACCATCAACACCACCATCACCGACATTAACCACACCCCTGCCAGCAGCACCACAGCAACCAGTATCAACACCACCATCACCAACACCAACACTACCACCACCGACATCAACACCGCCAACAAAACAGAGGAAGGACACGCCCATGGGGTCGAAACAACAGAGAAAGTAGCACACCTGTCTTAAAATTGCCCCCAAAGAAGTTCTTTCTCTGTTCTTTAAGATCAAATCACAGTTTTTAACATCTTTAACATTCCGTCCACTACTCGAACTCCATACGTCACTCTGTGCTGTCCCTGTCCTGTCCCTCGTTTTTGCATTTTCTGCTTTTCACCAGCCGGTGGTGGTGGAGTGTGCCAGTGTCAGGAGAGTCACAAACACCCATCCCGTGAGAGGGCTGGGGCAGGAGCTCTACAAACGCGACAAACGTGAGGGTCAGGCCCTACAGTAAACCACACAGGACGGGGCTGCTGGGTCTCAGCCGCCATGGTCCGCCCTGTCGCACAGCAAACGCTCCTGGCAGGTGCTGTGCTACCTGTGGGCTTATTCACAGGATGCACACACGGTGGTTGGGAGACTCGGCGTAAAACCGCTGTGAGGTAACACGCATCTGGTTACAGCCTGTGCCATATGTTGTACAACAAGGAGTCAGCAATAAAATTATGCTACTCTTCTCCAAGGCACTCCATTCCCGAAGACTTGAGGCCGACGGAGTTCGGTAAATAGTCATCCAGCGCAGGCAAGGATTTCTGCCTAGTCCGATGTATCTTGAATGTGACTGTACAAATCTTACGCGAAATGCCTATTACTGGGCGATTAAAGTACAGTCAACCATCCCTGTTGGCGCTGTGATTATCCTGAGTGTCGTTTTATATTTCTTTAACAGTCAGGGGTATTTTAAGATCCCTGCATTGGACCAGTCACCTGACCAACTGTGCACAGTAGCAGGAAAAGGCCCACTTAGTCCAGAAACACGTGAGAGTGTGATCTCATCATCGCAAGTATAAACACGTGTAGATTCGGGTCACAGGTACAGAAACAATACCGAAAACGTTGAAAATAAATATACCAGAATTTTTGTTGTGCTCATTCCCGGGTGATGACATCCAGCCAATGGCTCCTTCCAGATGGGACGGCCGCAGCCACAGACAGCCCTGTGTTCCTGCTCAGACAAGCAACGAACGTTCTCCTAAAGACTTGTCTCCCAGAACACAATGCCCCCTGATGTCACCTAGTGGCTCTCCTGAAGTGCCATCAGGGAGTGAGCCTACATCAGATATGCCTCGCGGACCGTGGGGATGCGGCGAGTGGGGCGCTCCTTGAGCGTCCGGCACGGAAGAGTCACCTGGGCCCAGGTTAAAGAGGGCGCTGGTGTCCGTTCTACCTGGAGGCAGGTGTGCTCTATGAGTGGGGGCATGCAAATGCCCCCGAGCAGGTTATAGGACAAGCACAGCGGAACCGGCCAGCAGGCATCCTCACTCTACAGTTACCTAGTCACAGGAAACCGCACTTGGCCTCGCCATCCGTGAAAACTGCTACAGTGACAACATGGGGAGCAGCAGCATGCACGAGCTCGATGGACCCAAACCGCACTCATGAGAGTTGTCGTCTGAGCCAGGGCACTGGAGTCCTGGGATCACCCAGCCCCGCCCCCGCCATCTGTTGTTGTTGTTAAAACAGTTGTATTCACGCCCCAGCGTACACCTCACCGAAGCCCGAGTCACGGCCAGTCTTTGTGGGACGGTCTGTGAGGACTTCCCTCCACCCAGGAATAAGCCGCTTTGGAGGTAACTTTCGTAGCAAGGCCTGGGGCTGAAGTGCCCCGCTGGCAGGCCTCAACCGAGAGAGGAGAAGTGAGCCGTTCACCGGGTTCTCGCTGGGGCCCGTTCGCTGCCCCGAACCGGCCAGATGAACCTAAGGCCCCCGTGGTCTCCTAGGGCGGCACCTGCCTCTTGGATCTGGGAGAATTCCAGCTGGCAGCTTCCCGCCCGCACCCAAGTCTAGACTCCACAGGGAAGGCAGGGGGCCCCGATTTCCAGTCCAGCCTCACGGGTGACGAAGCGGCCAGTCTGATCCCCGCTGGGCTCCTGTATCCCAGCGATGGCTGGAAACCTCAGAAGATGGCTCTGGTGCACGGGCACCCGTCAGATTTCTGGCAAGCGGGTGACCATAAGTGACCACCTTGCATCACGGGGCAGCCGACACCTCCCGAATCACCCAGGCACCCACCCCCGAAGAGAGTATTTTAAATGCATGCTCCTGGGCCCCGCTGACTAAGAATCTCCCTGTGGGGGCCCAGGGAGCTGTATTTTTCAGCAGTTTCCCCAAATAATGCTGCCGAGGGGCTGCCTTTGGAGACCATTGGGTTCTGACTCCCAGCCCTGGCGGATTAGGTTCCAAAAGTCAGTTGCTCAACCGCCTGCACAGTGTGCTAACCTCTAAATGGGAGTCACGGCAGCAGCCACGTCCTAGGGCTGCCGAGAAAGTAAAAAAGCTTAACACGCACGTGGCGCTTAGTGTCCAACCCTGAAGCACAGGACACACGTTAGGTGTCGGCAGCAGAATCAACTGGCCTGTCGAATGGACCCTGGTGGAGAGCCCCGCTCACCCTTGGCTGTGACTCTTGGCACCTGGAGCTCAGCCCTGGGGGAGCAGGGACGGACAAGTCAGGCCGCTTCAAGTTCAACACCACTCTGCCCCAACTCTGTCTGTGGCGCAGTGTGCTGAGCCTGGTCTCGCCCCGTGTCCATCACAGGTGATGTCGGGGGTTCCGCCGAGTATGGCGGTCAAGCCCCCGGAGACGTGCACGAGGGGCGATCACAGCACACAAGACCCCTTTCTCAGTTCTCCTGACCAGGGTGGCCCGTGTTAGCGAGACTGGAAGGGAAGGACAGGAGATGGAGGGATGCCCAGAAGCTTCCAGGCCGGGAGCTGGGAAGGCCTGATTCCACGTGGTGGAGACGGCCAGGGATGATGTCAGGCAACACATAAAAGAACGGAGTGAGGACGGACACTGGTTTTCTAAACTGATGGATGAATAAAAAATAAATAAACTTGACTGGTATAGAACAGCTAGACCCACCGATTCCCTGTCTTTGCATCTCTGGACATGAGAAACGCTTTCAGGTCATGCTGGACCCAGGACATGCCGTGGAAGGCAAGGCCCACGGTCCGTGTTCTGTGTGCACCTACAAATGCTCACGGTCTTTTAGAAAACGCTCCAGGGACAGAGGACAGCGGCAGGAGAATGGCCTCTAATTTCTAACGACGTTAAAAACCACTTTCGGCCTTAAGACTCGGGAGACCGAGGAACAGGGTCGAGAAGCGACGGCGCCTGAACCCGATTTGTATTTCTGCCTTCGTCACTCAGCCCTCCAGCTGCCACTCAGGCCCCAGGACACTTTTTACAGACTAGGCACTTCTCGTGCTTTAGAACTTATCCTGCAATTTAAGATAAATCAGCCCCGTACAGATCCTAGCACAGGCATAATTCACTCCAACGGAAACAATCGTAGAGCAATCACCACCGCGGGATGCCTTTTAGCCAAAGCCACTCAGAAGGATCGTTCCACGGGGACCCTTGGGAACTCTAGGCATTTGTTTACGGAGGCTCTCGACAAACGAGTTAATCTGGAATGCTCTCTTAAGAAATTAGAAATGGCTCTGTTCTGTTAAACAAGCAGGTGTCTCTGTGACAGGGACTGGCGTCTCCCGTCCCCCCGAGGCTCGTCCACACGGGAGCGGACCCCCTGAAACCTCGCTACCACGTGTTCCAGGGCTGGAGCCTGGGGTGTGTGTGGACGCAGAGGAGGCCCCACTGCTAAGGCCGAGGAAACGCAGACGAGGGCTGGACTCACAAGGATTTGTCAGCGGTCACACGCAAACGTGGGGGAAAGTCCTGCCCCGGCCCCGTGCCTCCTGCCACGTCCAGGCCAGGAGTGATCCAAGCCCTTCCTGATGCAGTGAGTCCCTACACCCGGCAGGTGATGCAGCCCAGAACCCCGCCCCCCCACCCCCCACTTCTCTCCTTATTGGTCAGAGGGCATATCCTGGCTTCCTGGCACTCCGAATCCAGGAAAATAATCGTTCAAGTGTGTGAGCGATGCATCCATGGGTTTGTTGGTCTCCACTCAGAGGCGGGTGTAGGAGAGGAAATGTGCTGGAGGGAGAACCGGGAGGAGCCTGGGGACCGGGACCAGAGTGAAGGGACTCAGTGTCTGCTCCCGGGTGCCCCGCCGGCAGGAGGCTGTGTGTCGGCTGAAGCCTGTACTGGGCACCGCGGCAGGCACAGCTCTGTGTCCGGGCACCGTCTGGGCAGCGGCCCGTAGCCTGTGCTCGCTCATTCCACGGTCACTCTGCCTTTTGCCGGCGAGCAGGGGCGTCCCTGACCGTTGCCGCAAGGGCGCTTCACTGAGGCCACGGGGGTGGCCAGTGAGCCCTCCTGCTGCCACCCTGCATGTCCCCAGGGGCCCACCTGGATTGCGTCTGGCGGCCTGTCACGGGGTCTCCCCCAAATGTGGCCACTCTGCAAAGCTGGGGGTCTGTCTCCCGCAGCTGCACGGCCCCAGGACCTCACGCCGTCCTCGCCGAGTGGACGGGCTCAGTGCACATTTGCTGACGGGATCCCCAAATCCCCGTTCGTGATGTGGAAGGCTCTGGGGGAGAGTGTGCTGCTGGGGTCCACACGAGCCGCTCGACACCTGGCCAGAGAGGGTGGAGTGAAGCAGGAGTCGGGCAGGTTTCCCCGACACACTGCACTTCCATTAAGAAGGTAAACGGAGCACAGTCCTCTGTCAGGGAGACGCGTCGAAGCCCGTGGCTGCCAAGCCCGTCCCACGAGGAAGCAGGGGCACTGACCTCAGTTCTGAAGGGCCCAACGCGCTGGCCTAGAGCATCGACACGAAGCGTGGTGTGCCCGTTCATCCCGGGGGCCGCGGGCGGCTGGGGGGGCCGCCTTCCCGCCTCTCGGCAGGGAATCTGCGCCACACCCACGTCCTCATCCCCAACGCACAGGTGCTCCCTGCCGGTGCCTCCTTCCTGGCCCCGGGGGAAGGCCCGGACCTCTTCAGGCTCCGGTCTTATCACGCCTGCTCCCCAGACAGAGGGGGATAAACACGCGCACGAGGGGGCAGTGGGGTAGCGGTCAGGGGAGGTCGGGAGCTGGCCGCACACACTCACGACGCAGGTTCAAACCCGGCTGGGCTATTCGGGAAGTCGCGTCACCTCTTTGCGCTCCAGGCGAACGGGGTCACGACGGCTCTCCCGCGCCGTTCATGTGACGAGAACGGACACACAAGTTCCCGGGATGCCTGCCAGGGTGGGCGCACTCCGCGAACAGCTTCCGAAGCACAGCGAGGACAGCAATCACCTGGGAAGCTGTTGGGGCTCTCGGGCTGCTTGTCACCCGGTCGTGGTGACAAAAGGGCAGAGAGCCAGACGGCTGCCGGGCATCTAACGTGGCCCGTTAGCAGGAGACCGGCGGTACGGATGCGGCGGTGAGCAGGATGGAGGGACGGGGACGCACCCCGGCCACCGTGCCCTCTCATGGCAGACGCTCCACCAGAAAACACGCCGCCCAGCAGCGTGGCCTTTGGAGGCTTCGTGGAGAAGCCAGGAGTGGAACCTCAGGACGGACAGAAGTGCACAATTCTGAGGAGTGCTGGGGCACGAGAGTGAGACCTGGGGATGTACCGGCACGGTGGCAAGTCTTTGTTCTGGGGGAGGATGGAAATGGGGGCCTGGCACGTGGCAAGTCTGGGAGGCCGGGCGAGACCGGGCTTTGGGACCTCAAGAGTGTTCTGGGCATCTGCCTCGTGTCCCTGAGGCCCGGGGGACCTACAGGGTAGGACAAGGTGAAGGCTGTGTTTTAGGAACGTGGGTCTGCAGCAGAGAAAGGGGAGAAACATCCAGAAGCAGGTCTGGAACACGGAGGATGCCAGGGGAGGGAAGTGCCTGAACACGAGCAGCCAGGAGGCGAGCGGGGCATCAGAACGAACGAACGAGGGAGTAAAGACGAGACGCGGCAGGACGAAAGCAGGGCTCGGATGCTTTGGTTTGCGTGGGCTGCTCCCCTAGACCCTCGTGGGCCAGAAACCCCGAGGGGCCTTCAGCAGCTCTTGCTTGGGGCCACCTGAGAAGCAATCAGACACCCGGTCGCTCGGCCGCACGCACCCAGCGGTGAGCTGTTGGGGGCGGCCTGGGTTCTCCTTCGCAAGGCTTCCGATCGGCTTGGGCTCCTTCACACCCGATCTTAGGCCCCCATCACAGTCAAGGAGCTCCCAGGCTCAGCCCACTTTTAGCCTCAGCTCACGGTGTGTGCCCTGACGTCCCACTGGCTGAGGCCACCCTTGGAGGGAGGAGCACCATCACAGTCAATAGGGTGCATGGGGTGGGGGATTTCTTGTAACCGTCTCTGAAAGCAGCTGGCAAGGTGGAGACAAAGGTAACGACAGGTGGGGACAAAGCCGTGGTCTTGCACTTCTTGATTAGATTTGAACCGTTTGCTAGGAGAGTCACAAACGCAGTGCGAATGGCTTCGGCTACATTATTGAAGGGGGCAGTAATGTCTGGGGGTACCTTCAGGTACAGCTGGATCCAGGCACGCAACTGTTCCATCAAAGATCCAGCTCTCACTTTGTACCTCTCAGCTCTGCCTTCCTCTGCCTGAGCTTCACTTCCTGTTCCACCTTCCTACCTGGCTGGCCCCCAGCAGTGGGCTCCCAGATCCAGAGAAAAGAAGGCTACTCTCTCCCAAAAGTCTGTGGCGGCAGGAAAGGAGTGCTTCGGAGCAGCTCGGTGTCGGGGCTGACTGACCGGTTTCATATCCTGGCTCTACCGGTCCCTAGCTGTCTAAGTCCCGTGCCTCAGTTTCTTCATCTGGAAAATGGGGATGGTGATAGCATGACCCATCTCAGGGGGTGGACTTGAGGACAGTGTTTGGCATGGGATGGGTGCTGTTGTCCTCAAACCAACCACGTAGGCAACGGCCCATCCCTCCAGAGAGAGCTGTCAGTGCAATGGTCACGTGCACTGGATGGCTCCAGGTCACATGACATGTGCCCCCAGCGTCTAACCACACGGGCGGATAGTCAGCTGAGCAGCGTCCAGGCCCTGTTTGCAGAAGGGCGGGGAGAGCGTGAGTGGCAGGCTGTGAAGAGAGCTCAGTCCTGGCCGAGAAACCAGCCGTGGCCTGCCGCCTGCCCCCAGAATGCACGAAGGCAGCGCTGACCACAGTCCGTGCTGCTGAAATGGGCCGTTTGCTTCCAGAAGCATCTCCTTATGGGTAACAGAAACGCACACTGGAGACAGACATTGCCAGCATCTTGAAGAACACTGGTACAAGTGCATTTCGGCATCATTCTGCCTCCAACTCTCTGATTACACCTGGCATTTTCGGGGCCCTGCAGAATCCTTCCTCTGGGAATCCGCATTTTGCAGAGAATTCACGTATCTGGAACGAGCAGGAGCGATGGAGCCAAAGGAGAGGGAAGTCCCGTGTGGCGGCTTCCAGAAGCAACAGGGCACATCTGTGCCCAGTGTGAACACACGCACACTTCATCCTGAAAGATGAAGCCGTGGGCCCCTTGCTCAGGACCGTCCAGCTGAGCCCGGCAGGGAGGAGTGGAGAGAAACAGGAGGGCCATGGATGTGAGGTGGAAAACTTATCATAAGGGACATCGCATGAATAAAAATTTAGAAGCATTTTACTGCATTTGAAAATCATTTTCTGAAGCAGTTCCCTGGAAAAAAAAAATCTCACATATTCTGATGATCTTTTCTATGCAGAGAAGCACCAGGAGCTAGAGAATTAGAGACAGGGTGACTTCTAACTCGTTCTTGCATTTTTCACATCAAGTTAGCGCTGCCTGTGGGTCTGGTACTGGGCCCTGGAAGGAGAGGCGCCTCGGGAGGGAGTGCTTGCTCACCCCAGCCCTGCACACCCTCGAGAAGTCTGTGCTGGGACTCACCTGTTTGAGTGCACAGGTGACAGAGGGGTTTAAAGGCATGCATTCTTCTTACACTCACGGAGACACAGGCGGGAATGAGACAGCCAGCACACGGTTGTGCCCTGGGAGCGGACAGGAGGCCCTCCGGCGTTTCCAGACTCATGCACGGACAAGGGCGGGCTAAAGGATTTCCACCTTGGGCCCATTTCCCTGACATGTGTGGCCAGACTGTGCTTTCCTGCTGTGGGGCCACCCTGGGCACTGCAGGGTGTAAGCAGCATCCCTCGCCTCCAGCCGTTAGCGGTCAACCGCATTCTGTCTCCTCCCCAAGCTGTAACAAAGCGTCTCCTGATCTTGCCTGGTGCTCCCAGGGGCAGCATTTCCCTGCAGGACGCCGAGCGCAGGGGAGAGGGGACTCAACCTGCCATCAAGTGACTTGAGTTCCAGACCAAGGATGGTCACTGCCCAGTTGTGCGGCCGATGGGAATGGTGTTGACTGTGTGCTCCACTCATTCATCTGTAGAACAGAGTAGACGCTCCCTGCTTCCCTCTCCTTTGCCTCTCCCAGAAGTCCTCTGAGAAACAGGCAGAAAGACAGATGTGAACATGCTCATGGTCCTCTGAGAACCGAGCGGAGAGATCAGTGTGAACATGCTCACAGCCCTCAGAAAACTGGGAAGACTGGTGTGCACACACTCACAGTCCTCTGAGAACCGGGCAGAGAAGTCAGTGTGAACGTGCTCATAGTCTTCTGAGAACCGGGAGGGAAGATCGGGTGTGAACATGCTCACAGTCCTCTGAGAACCGGGCAGAAAGATCAGTGTGAATCCACTTACAGTCCTCTGAGAACTGGCAGAGAGGTCAGTGTGAACACACTCACAGTCCTCTGAGAACCGGGAGGGAAGACCGGGTGTGAACACGT